>NC_142110.1:19088960-19426460 GCF_056152115.1 Neolamprologus brichardi
GCACATTTGTAAATGGAAGTTTGTGATGCAAAGCAGGATTTCTTTGGGACTTTTTGGAGTTAAAATGACTACAGGCAGTGTGATAGAATAGGACAAGGAAACAACAGCTTTGTTTGTCAAGGTTCAGCTGAAGGACATTGTGTTTTTCTCTTCTCTACCCTTAACATCACCCTGTAAAATAGAACACAGGCCCAGTAACTTCACAATTAAGAGGGCATTATTTATTACATTTATTTGATTGATTCTTGCAGTTAAGTTAAAGAGACGTGCATTTCCATGTATGGTCCTGCTCATAGGGCAGGATTGCATATTGATGGATTAGTTTTGGGAGGGGATTAAAAAGAATATTAAAATGTCCCAGCAAATATTAAAAAAAAAAAAAAATGTTGTTACTTTTTTCATTGAAAACTAAAAAGTTGCCAAAAAACCCCATAACAATTAACAAGAATATTAACAGAGCCTTGGCACAGGAAATATGAAGTAATGACCAAAGACTAATCTCTCTGACTCGATAGCATCATTTTGCAGATTTTAGGTCACTAGACGATGAAGATCTTTCTAGGAAGTCAGACAGACACGATGTCAGCTGGTGATTATGTATCCCTGTAAATCTTTAATCTCATTTTACATGTGAGGTTTTTGATCACCTGTACATTAACAAAACCCAGTTAAAGTCAGCATCAAGTAAAAATGGCAAAACTCACTCTGAGATGGACGATACGAGCTGAAGGGTTTCTGAGAGAAGGGCCAGCGGACACATACTCTTTGCTCTCTAATTTAATGGGGAAATGCTCATCACACTTGGTATCAGTCTCCAAGGCAGAGGGCCACTCTGTACAGAAAGCTGATAGCACAGAAAGGCATTTAAATGTGCTGCTGAACAATAATGAAAGAAAGAAACTGCTTTTCTCTAACTAAATAAGTAAAATATGAACTTACGTTTCAGAGCTTCACAGTGTTTCTTAATGGCTGCTGGTGTCAAATGTAGAAAGTTTGGTATCTGAAACAGAGAAAAAGAGAAACGTGACAAACTTTCCCTCTCTTGATTTCACTCTCTTGGCAAACTGTTAAATCAGCAAGTCTACAAACTGTGAAAGGTATTGGCCCACTACCTGATTTCTTTGTTCTTTTGCATATTTGCCACACATACATGCTTGAGATCAAACAATATTAGTCAAAGATAACCAGAGTAAATACAAAATATCGTTTTTAAATTTGGGTTTGGGTAAGTTGGGTTAACTTGAACAGAACCTTTCTGACAAAGTGAAGTAAGCTAAAAATAATAATAATAATAAAAATAAAACAAACCACAGTTAACGTCATCCACAAATGGAGAATAACCCAAGAGTGACTGGCCTATAAACACGTCCAAGAGTCCATCAACGACTCATCCAGGGGGTCACAAAATAACCCAGAACAAGACTTAAAGAACTACAGTTCTCACTTGGTTCAGTTAAGGTCAGTGTTCATGATTCAACAATAAGAAAGAGACCAAAAAATGAGTTACAAGGTGAAAACCACAGCTGACCAAAAAGAACACAAACCCTGGTCTCATCTGCTGAAAAAAACAAAACATCTCCATGAACCCAAAGGACTTTTGGGAAAATATTCTGTAGAATGACAATACACAGGTGGAACTTTTTAGAAGCTTCGAGTCCTGTTACATCTGGCATAAAACTAACACAGCACTTCATTAAAAGAACATCAGACCAACTGTCAAGCATGGTGGTGGTATTGTGATGATGTGTGGCTGTTTTGCTACATCAGAACCTGGACGTCTTATTGAAATTGATGGAATCATGAATTCTGCTCTCTACCAGAAAATCATGAAGGAGTGTGTCTGGCCTTCAGTTTGTTCCCTGAGGCTATGCAGCAGAATAACAAGCCAAGAACATACCAGTGAGTCCATCTCTGAATTGTAAAAAAAACATAAATGAAATGAAGGTTTGAGGTGGCCCAGTCAAAGTCTAGGCTTAAATCTGATAGAGATGCTTTGGCATAACCTTAAACAGGCTGTTCATCCTTGAGAACTCTCCAATGTGGCTGAATTTATGGCATTGTGAAATGACCAGTTATCACAAACGCTTATAGATCTTGATTCTAAAGGTGGCGTATCCAGTTATTGGGTTTAGGAGGTACTTACCTTTTTGGTAACTTTTTACCCTTAATGAAATCATCATTTAAAAACATTAATTTTATATTTGTTGTGGTTTTCTAATATTCAAATTTATTGGATGATCTGAAACATGCAAGTGTGACAAATTCGCAAAAAACAAAGAAAACAGGAAGGGGCACATATTTTATCACAGCACTGTATGTCACAGGGCTGTGCTATATGACCAAAATCTCATATCCCGATATAAGACATCTATCGTCCCAATAGCGATATAAATCACAAAAATGTAACATTTTCTGTAAATTCTCTTTTTTTGCTTCTCATCCGTAAACGCACTACATACTGTTTCACGTGATTCAGTTTATTTTGAAAAGTCTCAACAGGATCTTGAGCTTTATTGTGAAAGGTTTATGTGGAAAATAAACAAGCGGAAACGTGACGGTCTTACCGTCGTTGTTGCTAACGACAACGCATAAAAACAGGCGCTTGTCCGTCCGTAGTGTGGTTATATTAAATATAAGAGAAAGAGAGAACTTTAAGAAATTAATAAAGCCACTACAGTGACCATCAAAACGATGAAAAAATATTGCCGTAAACAGTTTATTTTGCAACCTCACAAAACAAACGATTGCGTAAAATGAAACAATAGACGTTTTTATATCGTCATCCGATGTATTTCGTTATATCGAACAGCCCTAGTATGTCATATTATATTTGCACACATACTAGAACAGATTTCTTTACTGCCAAGGCTGAGCTCCTTAGAACAGCTGAGTATGATCTGCATGATACAATCTTCGTCCAAACTATCGTTCATCTATAGAACAGCGATGGCACAGGGATATAGGAAAACACTAAGCAGTAAAGATTTGTTGCGTTTCTCCTTAATGACAAACAGTTCATGACCTTTCCAACAGAGCTTAAATTATATTCAGACATAAACATCACCCATTTCACGTGACTGTTCAAAAGCAAATCTCTGGGGTTGTATCAGCTGATTTGCAAGCAAGTGGGGCGCCAGAAAGTATGTGTTAAGAAGTTAGAACGTCAACAAAAAGCTGAAAGATGCAGTTGAAGGCAGTTTACTGATAAAACATAAACACGGTAACAAGAAAAGCCAGATGCTTCGATTTTAAACCACTGAGTTGGTACAGATGTTTAAAAAAGGTGATTTTTCTTGGTTTACTTTGTTTATGTTTTATTAGGCATTCCCATATTTGTTTGAAAGATTAAAGAAATCTTTATTGCGAATGAGTAAGAACCGTTTTGAGGCACTTTAACCACCATCTATCTGTAAATGAACACAAGCCTTCAAATTTGTCCCAGATGTAAGAGCTACAAAATGAATTCAGCATCACAGATAAGCATTAGCTGCTTCCATTAGTGAAGATCACATGAAACACAGACGGGCCAGTGACAATGAACAAAAAGAATATCAGCTAACACCAATGTTTGGCCAATAAATCAAGTCATCCACATTTATTATAACTTATTTTTTGAACTGAGGAATCAGGGACCACCAACTGAACTGACAGGGGCAGTGAGAGTCGATTTCAATCAAATATAACTCGTTAACAAATGCCAGACACAAAAGATAACTTAAATTAAAAAAATAAAAATAAAAGCGGAGCCTCACTGTGTGGAGTTTCCATATTCTACCTGCACCTGTGGAGTTCTCTCCTGGTATTTGATCGTCCTCCCACAGTACAAGTACATGCACACAATAAATTGGTATCGGCATTTACAATGGCCAAAAATGAAAATTTAAAAAGTAAAAGCAGAGGTGGGAATAAATGTTGATGTGTCATAGTTTGTCCATTAGGGGGCACTCTGTAACTTCCCTGTTTTTAAACTGCATCGTTATGTTATCTAGAGATGAATTATATATATATATATATCTATGCAATATAATATATTAAACAAACGTTATGACTAGCTATATATATCCTTTGTGCGTTTGAAACAAAGGAAAAAAAATATCGGCCAATATATTAGAATATTGGAATTTTTAAATCATCAAATATCGGTATCAGTCTGCCTGTCCACTGTCTGCCTGTCCAGGATGTAACCCACCCCCTGCCCTATGACAGCTGGGACAAGTTCCAGCTCCTTTGCGACGCTGAATTAGATAAGCTGAAGATGACGGCTGGATGGATGATTTATACCCTTTTCTACTACTGAAAACACATCATTATGCTCACTGATCCACCACAACACTTTAGAGGGAGGCCACTAAAGTGATGATAAACAAAGGCCCTCTAAATTCCATTCTTTTGAATAGAATACATCAAAACAGAGTTAAAACCATCTTCACCCTTAACCCCTGTTGGAGGTGTTAAGTGTTTGTTCTGATTTAATTAATGGAGGATGTTTGAGTACCAGAACAGATTTTAAACAGATGTGACAGTGCTAACCACTACATCACTGTATTAACCCTAAACACAGATATCTTCTGTTTTTAAAATTTTATTGGTGGAACTTTTTGCCCATCCTTCACATATTCATGTTTTTGCTATTATGATCTACTTGCACATTTTCAGATCTGCATTAATAGTAATGGTGGAAATAAAAGCTTGGAAAAAACAAAAATAATCTTATTGTACAAATCATATTAAGAGGATCCATAAATTGTATATTAGAATAAGTTTGTTGAACCCGACCTTTCAAGATAAAAGGTCTGGATCTGAAAGATAAGCAAACCAAATATGGTTTAAGGCTTTAAATATGGGCAAATTATATAAAAAGGTTGAGTTTCTTAATGCCCCTAAAAATGGATTGCTCATCTTTTCATTCATAAAGTAAAACACAAACATACAGATGCTATCCAATGTAAATGCTGGAAACTGTAAGGTCTATAATATATATATATAATATATCAATGGGCCAAAATGTTGGACAGCAGTTACAGAAATATCTACATCCCAGAAAATAGAAGTGACACATTTCAAACACAGAATCATTATAATGCTCTAGATAAAAACATTCCGCACTGAATTGTTCAGAACGCTGCTTTTAAAGGGCATGTAAACAAAGTGAAAAACAAAATCCACTTGATCCTTTTGAGTGAAGGATATTACATAAGACAAACAATTATATAAAATATCCTATACTGACACCAAAGTAAACTTATGGTTCACAGTCGTGGCAAACGATTACACAAAAACCCATCTATGACTTATAATTAAAAAAGAAAAAAAAAATCACCAAGCGTAACCAAGGGACAAACAGCAGTTTAGCTCCTCATGATGAGCTGAGAGAAGGAAATCAATATTGTTATGCTGCCGATATCCAGCTGTGATGGGTGAAACTAGCGGATCTGCAAGTGGCTTGAGTCCAGATGGAGCAGCTGGTGTCTGGACATAGCAGCTCAGTAATCCGGGCACAGAGATACAGCGACTAAAGCCATGCAGGAGAGCAAAAAGGGCTCAACTGGAACTGCAGGAGCACTCACCAGCTTCAATTAACTCAAACCATCAAAGATAAACAAAGAGAATACATCCAGATACAGCCCAGAGTCAAACGTGTGCGGCTAAATGTTGTGTAAATAATCATTCAGTTCATCACAAAACCATTTGTCCTGTCATTCTTTATCAGATTAAATCATACTTTGTGCATATTTATCACTTTATCTGAGGAGAAAATGTTGTTTTCTTTAGGCCCTCTGTGTGCATGCTGGAAGTAATGAGGTCTGACCTTGATTAGCTCCAAATTGCCTTTCTTCTCTGGAGGAATGCCCCCCTTCACAGGGTACCCCATCCTCACAGGGAGGGGGATGGATCCTGGCCTGAAGGGTGCTGCCGCTGGATAAACTGCAGTCCAGTCCTGATCCACTGGCATCTTTCCTGTCCTGGGCTCCCCTGCCTTTAACCCCACACAGAGTGCAAAGGAAACCATGAGGAAAAAAAATTATGCCTGTGTGTGTGTGTGTCTTTATGTATTGTTTTTTTGTGGTGGTTGTTGTATAGCCACAATGGCAACTTTTTATCGTATCATTCAAAGTGCATCCATTGTTTTACACTCAGTTTTGATAAAAGCTGCACACTCACTTCTCTTCTGGGCCTTCGAACAAAGGATCCTCTACCACCTCTGTCTGGGAGGCCTAAAATAAAGTATCATATACATTTTATTGTTATGAAAACACTCAGAGTAAATATCACAACATTGTTAACCATCAGACTACATCTAGCAGCTTTATCTGTGATCACACACCCTTAACAAACAGTAGGTTGTGTATTGTATGCAGGACCTTTGTTTCATTTTTGCTTTTTTGCTCTTAATTCAGTTTGTCAATGCACAGATAAATAAACCACTGTAAACCAAGAAATCAGTTAACTTTGCTTTTAAATAAATTTAGTATATGTATTTCTTATATGGATAAAGTAAATGTGTAGCATTCATTTAATTGTTAAGTAATGAATATCAAATGAAAAAGGTGTTTGACTGAGTTAAACACCTAAAGATTATTCTTATTATCACTCTATATGTATGTAAATGATGTACTTGAATATAACTTGTTATTATAATGAACATAACAAAATAAAAACAAAATGAGTAAACTATACTGAAAAAGTATCCCATGCCAACATGTTCTCATCAGTCTGAAAAGCTGTCATTTTAAATAGCTATATATAGCACTATTATCACACGAACCTTCAAAACAATCTACCTTGAAGAAGAGGTCAGAGCTCAAATGTGACAATTTGTTAAAATCTTTATACAGCACTTGCTATACATTGACAACACATACCACACTTGTAAGATTCAGTTTTTGCATTATAAGGCTTTTTCTCCATTTTTGATCAACAAATCATTAAGTTGACCTTGAAGACATTGGTGGATTAACATGTCTCTGCTCTACACACCTACAAAGTTTTATCAAAATTCATTCAAAACCTTTCGAACTATCGTGTTTACAGACAGACTGCCATGCAAACGCTACGAAAAACATATCCTCCTTGGCAGAGGTAATTAAAGTTTAGGACCATCTTTTGCTGCTACTTTCACTATTATTTTATCTCTTCTTTCCCCTTAGCCCCACAATGTATCATAGCAGGTGGCTGCCACTCCCTTAGCCTGCGTCTACTCTTCCTGTTAAAAGGGAGTTCTTTCTTCCCACTCTTGCAAAGCAGCTTGCCTGATTGTTGAATTCTCTCTCTATTAATTGTAAGGTCTTTGCCTTGCAATATAAAACACCTTGGTGAAACCATTGTTGACAGATGGAGCTATATAAACAAATATAGAATCTAGTTTTTACTTTTATTTTGGTTAATTTGATTTTGGTTAATTGAAACGTTCTTTTCAAATTTACTTTTTGGTTTTAGTTAACTAACCTTGGCATTTACTCTCTTTTCTCAGGAGTGGAATGAAAAATTGGATAAACGAGCCTCCTGATCAGGCGTAGTAGGGTCGAAATATCCAGGATGTTATTTTAATCTGTATAACTAGGGTTCGTTCACAGACCGTCTACAGTATCTGTCTTTGTACTTCTGCTGCTACTGTGCCTACACCTCTTTTTGCGAGAGCAATGGAGAGTTTTTTTCTTGTAATGACGATCTGCCATAATTTACAGCAAGTGTCTATCTTTCGGTGGATTCTGATGAGCAGTGTGGTCACTGACAGCCCAGGTAGTGACACATGGTGAAGCAAAAACAGATATAGGAAGCTCAAAAGGACATCAAAGACTTTCAACAACCTAGACATGGTCACCAGACAAATCCGCTTTTCGTGTAACTAGTCACCTAAGTTTGGATGCTGCAGAAGTCTACACAGGAGGTGCTATAGCTACTCTTGTTAATAACAGCACTTCATGCAGTTAGCTTAGCTTGCAGCTATGGTTTTGAATTGGCATAAATTCCCTTATAGTGACAGTGAAACTCACCTTTATTTCCAGAAGAAGAATTTATAGACAGAGCCGTTGCATATTTGACTTTACCGGATGATTTATTGAATCCAAGGAGAGGGATATTTATTCGACCTAGGGACAGAAATATCTTGCTTGTACGTGAAGCCATGTTTTCTCAGTGAACTACGGAAGCCGGCGAGGGACGGTTTAACCCGATTGCGAAGCTTTTTACTCAGCTCGGAACAGCACAGGCGCAGTTAAGCGTTTAGATAAGCACAAGTGTGAAACGGCTCACCGCGTGTCGTAAACACTGGTTTATCTGGTAGGTGATACTTTAAGAAAGCAGTCATAATAAGATACTACTACAATGTTAATGGAGGTACTCCTGTTTCTTTGTGAGTCAAGTGAGAGGACTCTGCCAACTGCTGCTTTTTGAAACATAGGGTGCGTTCAAAGACCGTTTGAAAATATTAATTAGAAAGTTGCAAAGCAAACAAATAAACAACAACAACAAAAAGATGAAAGTGTTAAACATCTTAATATCTTAACGGATTGGAAGTGTGGAAGACTGTATTTTAAAAAAGATTTTGAAATCTGTTTTATGAATTTGGAATTTGAAAATGGTTTCTGAAATTCCTTTTTTATTCATTTTTTTGTGAAATCGTTTTTAAGTATTTATTAACTGATTAATAATTCATTTAAAAGTATTGATTTATAATTTATCTTTGCTTCGTTTTAAATTAAAATAATGGAGAATACAATACTATAGTAATATCTAAATAAATAAAATAATTAAAAGTCTAATTTGTATTTAATTTAATGAGGTATTAATAAATGTTTATTCTAACTCAAATGACGATTAAAGGGCAACTAATTTCGTCATATTCCTCACTTTGTGATGCCGTCACATTCAAAATATGTAGTAAAGTTTATGACTTCATGAACCTGTTCTGGTGCCTCTGAGTAAAAACTAATTCTCTTGGTTGTTCTCTTCATTGCCATAACTAGATTTGCTTATTCTTCTTTTTTAATTGGAAAAAACAACATGTGACGGTGGTTAATTGTAACAATATGCTAATAAAATACATTACCCTTTCACAACATTAAAATATGCTTTGAATATTACCCCCAGCACACCTGAACAAGCAGTTCATTTATGAAATAACCTGGTATGTTCGTAAAATCAAAATGTGACTGAAAACTGAGCGTTTGTTATTTCGGCATCAGAATATATTTGAGGGCGTGACTTTCGATATAGACAGCACGTGATCGATTGTTTGCCATCGCTATTATTTTACTCGTGACTGAAGAAATATTGATTGGATTAACACAACAACAACAAGAACAAAGTTATAACTGTCACTTGGTTGTTAGAGAACTTATTACAAAAACGATAAATCTGGTATATGTCCTATATTTTAATTATATTTTAAGATTTCCTCTCGCCCGTAAAGGCATCGCGTGTCCTGTCAGAAGCGACGATGCTCTTCAAAGGGACAAGTCCTGCAGACTGCAGCCGCTTAAAGAACTGTGGCGTCCCGGTGTTTGCGGCGTTCCTTATGTGTTTGAGCGCTGGAGCATCATTTCTACCTGAAGGAAGCGAGTACCTGGAACTTGCTGTGACACAAAGCAGAAAAAGAGGAACTTGGTGCCCCGAAAACAACTTGAGTCGTGGTGTGTAAGTTAAAGGTAAGGTCTAACGCAATATTCTCACGTTGTTGTTTAGGACAGCAGTGTTTGTGTAGTGTTAAGTGATGGAGACAGCACTTTCATTTAAACAGAATTTACTCGCTTATGCTGCTTTCAGGAGTAATGTTTAACAGATGGGCGGGGGGTTGGAGGTTTTTAGGTAGTGTGAGGCGTTTTATGTTTAAAAGCCCACACGCTATCTTTTGATTTGTTATATGCCCCCACCTGCCCACCCACATGGGTCGGTTCAGTTTAACGGAAAGTCACATAATACTCTGTAACCGTAGAGTCCCACAGCAGCCTATGCATGTCTGGCAGTTCATTGTGTGCCTCATGACTGTGTGGTTTCCATTTTTTAAAGGTAGAAACTCTATCTAAAGGGAGACATGTGGCTCCTGTCATCACTTCCACCGTAGCCGAGGACAGATATGGACGGGGCTCGTTGCCTCCAATTAGATCTTTCTGTTTTCCGATCCTTTTAGGTAACATCCGGTCATCTATCACACCGCCTTGTTGAGTATCTTTCCAGAGAAGACACTATATCGCCTACCCGCTGTTTATGCATTCATTAATTGTACATATGATAGCAAGCAGAGGCTTTGATTTGGTCAGGTGGAAAGTTGTCGGCTTGCCAGAATTAGGTTGTTTGCCCCCATGCACACACAGGTGGTTGTTGTTTGTGACATGGACAGCACAGCTTACTAACTGTCCTGTAGATCCTTCTTGTGTAGAGTTAAAAGATCTGTAATCAGTGACTTCCATAATGCTTACATCAACATGTGCTGGTCTAAAGTGATGAAGAGTAGTGCTGTAAATACTGCAAATTCTGGTATCGGTGTGATACCAAGTAAATACAGGGACAGTATTGCCAATACCAGTATCTATACTCTAAAAAAGGCAGCTTATTTAGGGGAGAGCATGATTTATGAGATGGATCATCCTCAAATTCTGAACACATTTTAATGACCTTTAAATGAGTAAATTACTTTCCAAAATTATTAGTTAGTACAAGAAAACACCTTTTTGAGCTTTTCAGGTATTTTGAAACTGAGTTTTTTTGGAGACCTGGAATATAAAAATGCCTGCCTCTAAAGCACTTTGGTATTAATTCTATTACAATAGTATCAATCTGATAACAATACACATCTGTATCAATACTGTCAATATTTGGAACATCCACCAACCTCTAATGAAGAGTCATTACGAAGAGTTATTTAGCATAAATTAGTTTTATGTTAGAAGGGCTCTTTTTTTTAAGATAAGATATTCTTTATTAGTCCCAGAGGTGAGAAATTCACATTGCTACAGCAGGAGATTGGACAAGGCAAAAATAAATAGATGCACCATAACCTAATTATAATAATACTGTGCAAAAAAAAAGTACAATATATAAAGTAGAGAAGTATAATTTAAATAATTATGTATATATGATAAAACAATACAGATGACAACTTTAACCTTGATCTGACTACACAAGAAACAAGTTGGAGAAAGAAACCGCAAAAATAATCATTCACGTGGTTGCAGCCACCCAGCGCTTTAATCGGTCTAATTTGTGGGCGGTTGCACGTTGATTAAACGTTTGCGGTGTGACACACTTTGTGTAACCAGCGCTGAAGGTGACATTGTGACAGCAGAAGCTTAAATGCCGTCACTGGCTGCTAAACACAGTGCATTTTTTTTCTCTGAATTTAAACTGAACTGTAACAGAGTGCACACCGCGCATCTGCATTGCCTTCCAGATGGAAGAGGAGAGAGGTTGTGACACCCATCAGCGATACTCTTAACAGGATGCTGTTTTTTTTTTTTTTACAGTAGAAAATCTCCATCAGAAAGAGCTGGTGGAAATGGACTAGTGTGTTGACCTGTCACTCCCACATTAACTAGTGTGCGCTCGGGTCTTGGGAATATTATGTGCCTGTTACACTTTCATAATGCTCACAGATTACAAGTCACAGCACAGCGGTCTAAGCAGCGGAGAGAGCCAAAAGGAATATTGCTGGGAATTCTTTACTTTCATTTTCTTTCTGTCTCAAACAAAAGAAAAAAAACTAGCAATAGCAATGACGCTATACCTTCTGAAGGTGCATCTTAGAGCAAAAACTAGGGCAATTAGAGTTACACAATGAAAAGCTTTAATCAGCATCAGTGCCCTAAGCACAAACATCCCTGATCCGCATATGGTCACAGTTCAAAAGCAACAGGCTAAAGGGAACCACATTTAGTATTTGTCAGATTCTAATCTGTTAATATTTTTAGAGTCAGCATGTTTTGGTTTTTGCTGTCAATGTCAATCGTTTAATCATTTTTGTGATATAATACAAAAAAGGGCTTTTTATAAGAGTATCTCTCCTTTCCAGCATCCAATTATCATTTTGTCTTTCGACACTAAAATAACAAGTGTTATAATAAGGCTTTCTCTCAGACTAATGTAACATCTTCTGCTGCAGGTATGGACACAGTTGCAGCCCAGCAAAGAGAACTCTTCTCAGCAGCAGGTAGCTAGCCATGCCTGGCTAGTTTTTTAATTTGGCTGCCCTATTCCTTTCGCTAGAACAATCAGGATTTCCCAAGGCTTTTCATTCCCCTTTGGCCCTCTTCTTTGAACTGGACCATCCCGCGGGGCAACATGGGGGAAAGACGGACACGCTCCTTTCACGCGACGTGCCGGGTGCAGCGTGACTGTGGCAGCAGGCTGGGGAGCTCCTTCATAAGTTGCAGCCCAAACGGATGCACCAGCACCAGCATCAGCCTGGACCAGGAGATGGACGTTGGCCTCGCGCCTCCCACCTGCGCGGCTACCAGCAGCACTGCCCTCAGGTCCCCTGCACCTGACAGGAGCCACTACTCTCCTGTTTCACTGGAACCGGAGCCCGCGGCGGTGAATAATGGATCAGGCATTCCCTGCTGTCCGCCTGAAGACACAAAAGACCCGGCCCTGCAGATTTTACAGAGCCAGCCCTCTCTCACCGCCATCCCGCCACCTCTCCCTCGTTCAAGCTGGCTGCGTCATCATCAAAAGGAATTCCACAGCCCTTACATCAAGACTAGCATGCAGGGGGATATTTACAACTTCCTAGAGAGGCCTGCTGGATTGAAGTGCTTCCTCTACCACTTCCTTGTGTGAGTACCTGTCAGTTTCTGTGCACACTGATTTAAGTCCACACTTCACAGGCGAAGTGAGTCGATTGCAGAAGACGATGAGCTTGTGTTAGGTACAGTTGGTAATCTGAGAGAGTTGGGAGTGCTCAAAATCTCAATCCACGTGAATAAGGTTAAAAATAAAGTCTAGTTAAGTAAGAATAGGCTCCCATGAAAATTACCTGGGTGACGATGTACAAACTTTCACAGAAAGTGTTAGAAGATTCACGAAACAGACTCTGGTGTCATTTCATTAGCTCCAGACACTCTCTTGTTAATTACATCTAGCGCTTTTTCTTCCAGTTATAGGCTCTGGTTCCCGGTAGCAGGAGGAGCAGTGTCTTTAGGCCTGCTGTGTGTCGGTGGTTGTTTTAAGAAAGCCCAGCAGAATCAGGTCAATGTGATCTGGCTAATCGCACGTCTGGTTCTGAGTTGCCAGGTCTTTTCTGCTCTTTGTTTTGTCAACAGATGAAATGAACTCATCCATAAAAGCAGTTTTTTATGCTGTGCTGCATAAGCATGTTTTGTCTGACCCATGTCAGGTACTCTAGAAAATAAAATGAATTCCTTTGAATAGTAATTGAAATATTATAATAAAGCTTCATCCATCGATTTTCTTCCACTTATTCAGCTGTCACAAGAAAATAAAAATCTGCAGTTAGCTTACTTAAAACAGAAGTGGTAAGATTAGAAACTGTGGAACTCAAATTTATTCAGGAGCCCGGCATCACATCACACACCAAGTCCATAGATTGAATAGAATAGAATAGAATTCAAAGTCTCTGTATTTCAAAGATGTTTTCTCCTTTACCTTAATTCTGATGAGTGGTTTTAAATTGTCTGCGGAGATGACAGCATTTGGGCTTGATGTCGATTTCAAATAAGATTATAATATAATATATAATATAATATATAGCTTACTACACTACTGTTCACCTGCCTCTGTAAAGCTGTGCTTGAAGAGAAGTAGAATTAGTCTGTCTCATTAGTTTTGTCGGTCACAGATAAGTGGAAACAGTGCAAAGACTCTGTTTGCATTGCTGATCGTCCTTAATTGAGGCTCTAAAGTTCAAACAGTGACAGTGAACCCGAGACTGCTCTTCATTCAATATTAAACCCTTCTAACCGATCCTCACTGACGCTCCTTTAAGTAACTCTTATGTGTCGAAGACTATAGCCGGCGGCCATTCAATCCCTCGTCCCTTTTCTCGGATTTGGCAGGGGAAAGCAACGATACAAAGGACCTCATCCAGCACTCATGACAGCACTAATAGGTCAGCTTGAAAAGCCCTGCTCTACATCAAGATGACATACACACAAACAGCACACGCACAATGCAGCTAGTTAGTTAATTCATCACTGCCTTTATTGTGCAACGGTCAGGGACATTTCCAGCGAATCGGCACATGTGCAGATGCTGAAATTTGGGTGGACTGCAGAATAAAATGCTGGTAAATCCATATCTAAAAACAAACAATCAAACAAAAAAAGCAATCTCATAATATCTGGAATATATTAGTTATTTTTGTGACCGTTTATAGATGTGATATTGCAGTATACCAGGGATGGTCTTGAAATCACGTGTTCAGAAGGGCCGTTTTTCCATTATTATGTAAGAAGAGACAAGTGAAGCAAAGATAGCGTTACCTGAGCTGAAGTGTTGGTAATGTCATTTAAGTTGACGACAGGTGTTTGTGTTACTATACGTGTAATGAAAGCATCTAATAAGTGTTGGCACCTCCAAATGCTTTGCTTATGACCAGGTGATTGTCCACCTTGTCTCACGTTTTAAATCCGTACTGTGAATTTCCTCTTTCTCGCTGGAACAACACAGAATTCTGTGTTCCAGGTCTTTTAATTTACACATTAAGCAGTGTTAGTTTGTCTCCTGAGCCAGTGCTGTATCCCCTTCTGTTTAGCAGAACAACTTGTACCTGTACTGTACTTTCTGTCTTTCATGTGCACAGGGAAAGTATGGTGAAGGGACTACGCAAGCATTACTTTGAGGGACTTATTTTGCTTATTCATTTATGAAAAATACTTCAAGATTTTGGATCAACAGGTATAGTTTTTTATTTGAAGGACTTTAACCCATTTTACAAGCAATCCTTAAATGAAAGTTTTAAAAAGAAGCGAAGGTGAGCTTTATAGGGATATTTGGTCTATTACAGTAGCACAAAGCATTTGTCTGAACACAGATCAAAAAATGAGCTCTACCTGGATTTTAACTTGTGGGCTTCACATTACCACAGCTAAAGAGAAATTTAAAATGGGCCCTAATAGATGAGATTTTATTTCTTTAATTTATTGCCAAAATTAAATAATAATAACTCCAGGTGCCCTATGTAAACTTCGGTCATACAAACTTTACATTACAGAAATCTATGAATTATTCACATTCACATAATCAATAGATAATTAGATGAAATATATAAACAGTTATATTTAATGTGGCCCCAGCACACTGACAGGAACACAAGCAGGCACATGCCACACTAATGATGCCGAGTTAGTCAAAGTGGGCAGAAATCCTTTGGACCCCGGACAGCATACGTGGACATGTGTCCGAAAAGAGTCTTATGCAATACATACTCACCAGTGTACAGAGAACCTGGGGCAATGATCCACTCCATGTTTGGGCCACGCCCTCTGAGTCTTTTACATAACCAGAGGGAATAAACATGTTGTATATCCTCATGATTTCTAAATGCCCTTCTCGGACTCCAAGCTGGATACCTCTTGGTCCTTTTATCAGTCGAGTTTATCCATCAGTTTCTTTCAAACATACCTGGACAAAAAAAAAGTTGAACTTGAAACGGTGGAAGTAAATAACATCAACTTATTATCAAAGCCAGGTTTTATTTTTAACTACCTATGTGTGTGTTAAAAATGTTGGCGTATGATTAAAAATAGCTTTACGAAACCCAACCAGTTTGCGGTGGAGGAAGAATTGCAGCTGTTTATCCTCTTGAAAAAAGCACCGGGCCAGATGTTGCCTTAAATACTGGCTTTTGTTGTGTGTTTTTATATCTGGACAGATTATTGAAATGGCTGTAGTGAATCCTCAGCTTCCAGACATTCCCCTCTATCTATGCAGGCAGAGCGGAGAACTCTTGTATCTGCTTACGAGAGATTACTGCTAGACTGGAGTGAACTGTATGTCTCATGTCCATTTTACTGTAAAACACCAGTGTATTCAGGGAATTCTTTAGGGGCATGTTTCACTCATCAAGTGATGCGATTTTTAATAGTTTAGTGATATTTTTGGAATATATAAATAACATATCCATAGGCTTGTTTTTAACAGTCAGTATTGTTTACTAACTACAATAACTACTTACATGGAAAATAATTATATAATTTAAAATTATTATTATTCTTTTTTACATTATCCTCCTCGTAAACATTATTTATACTGTGTCCAAGCTGGGTCAACTTTACTGTTATTCCTGAGCCCAAGTGGTACAGGAAGCCAAAAGAAGGATAAAGTGCCTTGGGGGCTTATTTCTAAACAAACAGGACTACAATGAGATGAAACTAAACACGGAGGCAGGATGGTGGTATGTCGAAAGCCCACTTTGTGCTCCAAGGTGGGAATTTTTAGTCAATTTATCTGATCACCCATTGATCACCTTAAAGAAGTCCAGACGCTTTTCTTTGCAAGCTCCTTTGACTACGATGACCTGGATAACTGAGAACCTTCACAGACATCCTGATCCGGCTAATTCAGCGGGAATGACACACGGTTCTAGAAACCTAGATGTTTGTCTTTGTCTGTGGCTTGTTTAGCAGTTACATTGTTACAGTGTTTTGTAGTAAATATATTGTTGGGTGTGTACATTTGCAATTGAAATGGGTGTAGAAGCTAAGGATTTGATTTTGGGTGCTTCTGATGCTAAATGTACATTATATAAGGTTCAGTTACGTTTTTCCTTCATTTATCTACAGTTAATATCTAAAGTGCCACATGTAAGACATATCAGTGCATGAAGGCATGTAGACATGGTGGAGATGAGCTGCTGAAGTTTAAGCCTAGTAACAGAATGGGGAAGAAAGGCAATCAAAGTGACTCTGAATATGGTGGCTCTTAGAATAGAATAGCCCTTTCTTTTTATTGTACATGTACAACCAAATTGTGGGTGGTTCATACCAATGTGTGGGAATAAAATATAAATAGAAAGACAGCAGGAATAAACAACAAATGCAAGAAATATATACAGGCAGAAGAATTATGTACAAACAGGAGGGATATATACAAAAAAAGCAAACGGCACACAATAGAAAAGGCACCCATTAGGGGACAGATTGGATTGGTCTGCCTTGTTGATGTCATAGGTCAGAGGTCAGAGGAGAAGCTCCAGGTCAGTTTCTGGCATTTGGATGTCAGGATCCAACTCAACAGTAAAAAAGTATACCTAATAAAATATCTGGGGAGTTTATTCAGAGCTTTTATCTCATGACTTAAGGCACTTTTTGCAGTGAATATAGCTGAGTTTTGTTTGCACGGGGCAACAAGCATTGCGTCCGTGGATTTAAGTATTTTCGGTCATTGGTTTGGCAGTCTCTCGGGCTCAGTTAAGCTGGATGGCATCTGTCGGCTGTCAGCCAATTTCAGGAGCCATTTTCTAGAAATGTTTGTGAATTGAAGTGTGCCTGTTGGTAGGTGTTACAGTGTAACAAGTCCCTCTCCCACTTACCTGGTTTTCCTGTTCACTGCCTGCACTTCTGACTAACCTGAGCTAAATGTCAGTCTGTGTCTGAATAATAAATGTATTTTTTCCCTTTTTAATAAACAAAAAAAAAAATTGGCTTTGTTGACATAAAATAGCGAGTTTAGATAAGAGAAAAAATACATAAAAATCTGTTTAGCATAAGCAGCATAAATGTGAAAAAGAAGTGAGGAAGTCTCAATGTTGAACTGTATACTGGTGCATGATACTGGTTATGAATAACATGGCCATGTGAACTATTTCTCTAACTATTTCTCTATGATTGATCTTGTGCTCCAGCCTACGAGGAGATTTTTCTTCTCTATTTCCAAGTATTTGATGGACAAGATGATAACTAAGCCAGGATAGAATATCCGTGTTTATGGCCGGTGGCTGATGTGGTGTAATCCACCTTAAGCTCTTTCATGGATGGGATGGGGAGGGCACGTGGGTTAATAAAGAGGGTTTTGGAGGGCTCTCTGACCGTGCTCTCTAGCAGAATGGTAAGGGCAATTTATGTTTGTTTAGCTCTAAGTTGTTTTGTTTTTTCACTAAAGTCACAGATGTGATGTTGGTCTGAGACTCTGTGGTTACAGGCAAATGCAGACCTTAGATGCTAAAAAAGCATTAAAAAGCACCTACAGTGAAGGTAAAAAGCAAGCAGAGTCTCTATCAAAAGTTTATTTAATGTGACGTAGTAAATATAATCTGGACATCAGGACATCTTGAAACAATCTAAATACAACCTCGGATAAAATCCAAAACAACCAAGCCAAAATGCTGTGTTGTATTTCTGTCAGTGTCTTTTTCCGTCTTTGTTATCATTTGTAGTTTCACTCTTCTTGTTTCTGAGTTTAGTGTTTGTCTTTTGGTTATTTCCTGTTTTACTGTGAAAGCCAGCTTTCTGTTGTGTTTCCTTTTCCTTTTTAGTTTTTCCTCCTGTGTGATCGGCATCCTGTATTCTTCTGCCTTTTTAGGTTAAATAGTCCACTGTGTAGTCCTGTGTTCCTCTTTTAGGCTGTCCCCTTCATTTTCACTTCAATATTGACTCTTGAGCCCATGTTATAGGTGGACACCTGATTGGTTCATGGATTTAGGAAATATGGACATTTAAAGAGAAACTTTAGTCTGGAAATTGGGTTACATTTTCATAAGTTTGCCAATCATTCATAATCATCATAACAGCATAATTAGTGTTTAAATTTGGAAACTTATTTGGGAGTTTAAAACATTACAGCAAACAAAATTAGAGTATAACCTAAACTACCTGTTTAAATATCAGCTTTTTCAAATTGATCTCTTGTTTGAACTTTTACGCAGGGTGTCATTGTAAAAAAGAGGGCATTTCTCTTTTAATTCTAAGGTTTCTGGTCCTCATCAGTTCTTAAAATGAGGTAAATGCAACCTTGGATTAACAAGAAGATGACATATTACACCATGCCATTTTTTATTTTACAAAAACTAAGCAAAATGCAGAAGCCGTGTGTGTGGAAAACTAAATATGACAGGATTAAGTGGGTAAGTTGGTTGCCAGGGTAAGAGTTTACCAGGTGCTGCTAATCAAATGCATTTGATTAACTGATCATCAGAAAGTATGACCACTTTTAAAAACAACAAGAGCAACATCTCACTCTGCGTGTCTCAGTTAGCATATTAAATGTTAAAGTTCATGACAGTGCAAGGAGAAAAAAATGAATGAATGAGCTTGTTTGGAAGGGTTGCCAGGAGAAAGCCTTTTTTCTCTCGGAGAAAACGTGGTAGCACGGCTTAGGTTTGCAAAGATGGATGTGAATAAACCACAAGACTTCTGGAACACACGAGACCAAAGTTGAGATGTCTGGTCTTTAATGCACAGCACCACGTTTGGAAAAAACCAAACACAGCCTGTCAGCACAAACACCAACTGTCAACACGGTGATGAAGGGGCTGATGATTTGAGCTTGTTTTGCAGCAACACCCTATAGTCATGGAATCAAGCATGAACTCCTCTGTATAACAAAGTATTCTAGAGTCAAATATGAGGCCATCTGCTGAAATTAGGTCATACAAAAGGACAGTGATCCCAAGAACAGCAACAAAATACAACAGATTGGCAGAAAAAGAAAAGAGTGCCAAGGTGGCCCAGTCGGTCCAGACCTCCACATGACTGAAATGCTGTGGTAGGATCTTAAGAGATTAGAGAGATTGATGAAGTCACACAGAAAAATGACCACTTGATGAGGTGTAGTTAGTTTTCCACACACTGCTTGCATTCGTTGGCTTTATTTTCATTAAATAAACAATTACACAGCATAATATATCATGTTGTTGTTCATCTGATGTTATATAATTTAAAATTTACTATTTTTTTCATTATGCCCTGATATGTAGATACTGGAGCTAAACTTTAAGTTACCACCAAGCCCCCATCGTGCTCCGTAATACAAGCCTCAGATCTCTGGCTTCCTATTGGTGCATGGAGCAGCCTAAAGAAAAACATGGCTGACTCTAGTTAGTCCTCTCAGGGTGAGTCGATGTCTAAAAGGCTTCGTTATAATCACTTCAGTTATTGTTTGTTGTTTGTTGAAAAGTGCTTCTGGATTGCCATTATCAGCTTTGCATATAAACATCTAATCTTTGTCCTGATTGTGAAATTGCTTTTGTTTTTTTTTTGTGCTACTCGTGGCCCTGTAGAGTTATGAAAGAACATGCTAGTTAGAATAAAAATGTTACCTGAGTCGCTTTGATTAGCATATTAATGTCTGTGTGAAGCCTGGCTGTTTTGAACTTATGTTTGGTGATGTGTTTGATGGCGGAGATAAGCTGCTTTGATGAGTAGCAAAGAGAGCCCTTTTAGGTTTCAAAGAGTTGTTGGCCACACAAAACTCCTGCTTAGTTTTTTGATTGTGAGGGCAGTAGTGAGTGTGTGGCTGCAGATAAAGGGGGTTGGGAGGTAGTTCTGGTTTGGTGTAATTATTCAACGTAACAAAACACCTGTTATTGAAAGGGCTCCCAGCTGATGACCCAAGTGTGGCACAAAACAAATCTAGGCAGGTAGTGCTCATTACTGCATTTATCTCCTGCACTATAGAGAGCTTTTTATGTACTCGTGTCTTAGATTTCTTTTTTTAGTTGCAGTTTTGTAGGGCTCAAGACTGTAATAGATAGACACTTGAACTGGCCATTGCTTCCTAGCAGGGAAGAGACACAAACCAAATGCAGCTCAACTTAAGCAAATACAAGGCTAATATTTGGCTTGTTGATTAAGCTGGCTTTTCCTTTTGCATGGACACTCAGAAGAAATGCAAATGTTTAGACGTAGGTTAGATTTTGGTCGGCACAGAACTGGGGATAGTTTTATACTCAGTTGGCTTCACATCAGCCAGTAATTTTAACCATTTGTGCTTCACAAACACCAGTATTTGCATGATAATCATCATTATGTAGTACTGAACAAGCTTTCTGCTACCTGTCAACTTAAACTGGACGTGCTGAACTGTGGTGATGAACCTGATGGTTGAACAAAGGAAACTGAATAACCTGCAGTGATTTACAAGCAAATTACCCACTCAAAGGGTTTTTAGACATAACTTAGTAGGCCGTACTTTTTGTCTGTTTACAGTGTAAAAAGTGTGTTTCTGTGCTCACATTATTTCATAGACGTGAAGATGTTCTGTTCTCATTTGTTATCAGTGTTTAGGTGATGCTTCCTGAGCTTATACTGCCGTAGGTTTGCTGCTGATTGAGCAGAGGGTTTGGCTTGGCTTTATGCTGTACTTATTTTAGAGAAGCTGGATGGATCTGCTGTCAATAATGCTAAATCGCTAAAGCCCCAGCTGTTTTGTTTTAATCAGATCCCAGGGTTTTTGGCCCGCCTAAATAAGGTTGGCTGGGTATGAGTGACGATTCCTGTCCTGCAAACACCTCTGTGGGTGGGTTACTGCAGAAAACAATGAAATGTGACATGAGGAAAATCACTATATCTGGCTGTAGTCATGGTCAAAGCACATTAACTTAAGACACTGGACACACTGCAGACTACTTAGTATATCATCAAACATTTGTGCTCACACAATCTGATATTGTCCTAATATTTTTGTTTATTTTCTTAGACTTGCATGTGTAGTAAATATATCATAAGAAATAAAATTTGTTAGGCTCTGTGTTTTTTGTGATCAATTACAAAAATCTTGATCATTTAAAAACACATTTTGATTTATTTTAAGCAGTGGAATGCTGGAAAATATAACGATTTTACTTATATGATTTTTGGACAGTCTCGGTCGTTGTGTCCTTGGGCAAGACACTTCACCTGTTGCCTACTGGTGGTGGTCAGAGGGCCTGGTGGCGCCAGTGTTCGGCAGCCTCGCCTCTGTCAGTGCGTCCCAGGGTGGCTGTGGCTACAATGTAGCTTGCCATCACCAGTGTGTGAATGGGTGCATGAATGGGTGGATGACTGGATGTGTAAAGCGCTTTGGGGTCCTTAGGGACTAGTAAAGGACTATACAAATACAGGCCATTTACCATGTTATCCCTACAAAGCAAAACAAATATAATCTAATGCGCTAAAGGAAAACATGGATTACATGGCCTTGTCAATGACCTACATGACTATTACATCAACATCCTGACAGTATCATATTTATGCTCATCCTAATAATATGATCCGATCTCAACAAACAGGAAACGGACATTTGGCTTTACCTGCCCTCTTCTTAACCTGTATCTCTGTCTGATCTTTGCTTTCCCAAAAGTCTGGCATTGCTACTGTTTGGATCCCTGGAAACGGCATGACACGAACAGTTGTTTCCTGTGACCACTTACTGCACAGCATAGATCAGATAGCTACTAAAATATAGTATAGTAAACAGGGGTTTACCTTATTTGCCTTGTATGCGTGGTCTTTAAGTATCTTATCTGGTAATAACTTAAATCGATCTACCGGCCTATCTGATGTCACAGTTTAATTTAGTGTAAAATGCACCCACTGAATTTAAATAGTTAACGTAAAGTAAGATAATAATTTAATCCCATATTTAGGAAATAATTTTATAATAATAATAGAAATATTAGATAAATAAAACCAGCAAAGAAAAATGCAGTTTTAAATGGCAGTAAAATGTTAGTTAAAGAGAAAACTTTCTTGTATGTGCCCTGGTGACTTCACAGGATGTTGAGCCTGCTTATATTTTGTATACAGCCTCTGAGTTGGTCTTTTGTTGCCTAGGTGATAGATCGATAGATAGATCTTTGGTTGTCAGGTCTTGAGGTGGAGGCAATTCCTACTACGCCACTTCCCTAAAGCCTCAATGAGCCTTCTGTATTTCTGCTGCTGTCCACTCCTGTTACATTGTATTTCAAATCCGCTGTGTAGAGTGATTGTGTCATATGCTACCAGATTTGGTTGCGAACTGCAGAGTCAATAGATGTTTTCACCTGCGGTCTCAGGTGGGCCAAGACTAACCTATCCAGCACCTTGATTTGAATTTGGAAAGTGTCAGCTTCTTTGGTACATGAGCCAGACAGGATGTTTTCTTACAACACTGGTATCTTCTCACAGACAGCTGGCTTACACAGGTCCTCAGAACTTTAGGTCTGATGTCATCAGGGCTGGCAGCCTTGTACTTTCATAGTTTCTCCAGGTGTCTCTTGTCCACTGGAGTTGGTGAGGTGTAGTTAGGTCTGAAGATTATTGGAGGTGTGTGGAAACAAGGGGTGTATGGTGGTGGCAGCAGAGGTCTTTGAACTAGAACTGCTGAAGAAATAGTTGACCTCATGTAATCTCTCAAGGCTGCCCACTGGTTGTTTGTCTGTCTTTTAAAACCCAGTGGTTTTCCTCATACCACTCCAAACATCTCTCATGCTGTTCTGCTCCAGTGTAGCTTTTAGCTTCTTCCTGTAAGAGGCTTCACGCTCAAGGCTTAGTTCTTTTTATTGAGAAGTGTTTCAAGTCACTTGTGAACCAGGGCTTGTTTTTCAAAACCCAACATACAGTCATGGTCAGTATTGTGGTGTATCCACAGGACTTGGTTGTTCTGTGATAACAGGCCATCAGACTCTGTCCTCTCCATGTAGTTCATAAAAAACAATCCAGGCTGTAGAGTCAAAGCAGTCTTGTGGTGCCTCCATAGCTAACTTGAACGAGTCCTAACAGCTCAGTCTGTGGGTACAGGGTGGACGTTGAACAAGAGGAATGTATTTTGGTGTCAACAGGACTAGAGTTGGATGAGACTTGCTGAAGGGTGAGAGGTGGAGGTGGCAGTTGCACTTTGTACATTAGCAGTGTTAGCATACAGTGGGTCTAGTACTGCTTTCTCTGGTGGAACCGTTTATAAAGTCTCTCTAGTGTAATGTGGTTCAAATCACCAGTAATAACCATAAAAGCATACATACAGTGCTGGGTTAGCATGCATGCTATAGTCAAGCAAGTGATGTTCAGTATCCAGACCACAGAAATGGTCCTTCACAGTAACATCTCCAGGATTAGACTACTTTTCTTTAACCATTCCTCCCTTCATACAGTTCCTCCATCTTTCTTACCGCCGGTCGGACTAAAATCTCTATTCTCCTGAAAAGTTCCAGGAAGGATTGGCTGAAAGCTTAGTTTTCAGTTAGAGTTACAATAAAGTCAAACTTAACCATGGCACAACATGTGACTTTCTGATGCAGGCATCCAAGCAAATAGCAAAGAAAATCCGATGTCATCTATTGCCCCACGCTGGCATCCTTTTAAGAAAAGTAAGAGGGAGGAAGAAAGGCTTGTGTGTGTGTGTGTGTGTGTGTTTGGTGAGCAGTAATCCCCAGAGAGTAAACTGTCCCATCTGGCTTGTGGTCTAAGTGTAACGGGGAATCCTCGTTTACGAGTCGCCCCTTCATCACCCTTTACATTAATGTAATTCTAAGATCTGTCATACAAGTGTTGAGCGTGATCTTTGAAGAAGAGAACACCTTCAAAACAATGTCACAAAGGTGTGGCTCGCATGAGGGAGTATTTTGCTCAGATGGGGGAAGAAAAAATAGATTTGCAGTATAGGGACTTTAGTAAAGTACATACTGCCTTATACTATGTACTGCTGTATATATGGTGCATTTAGATGATTAAAATAACCCTTCCAGCATATGGCGTGTAATCCAGATTGTGGTGCACAAAATCTTAATGCAACCACACACACCGCTTAGAAGTGTGTGTTTTTAAGTGAATTTTATGATAAACATTAATAGATTGTAATGGAAAAGCTCTTATATGTATCAAGGATTATTTCTGGCTGGTAAAAATTCAAACAACCAGCCACACTTTCGGTGCTGGAGGTTCAGTAAAGAAAATGCAAAAAACATTTCTGAATTTAATAAATGAATATGTAAATAAATGGGTGAGGATGTTAAAGGAAGAAGTTTTTAGTAACTATAAATTTAGTAAAGACGAGACCCTGCCCCAAGTGGAGGAGTTCAAGTACCTTGGGGTCTTGTTCACGAGTGATGGGAGAAGGGAGCCGGAGATCGACAGACGGATTGGTGCAGCAGCCGCAGTGATGCGGACGCTGTACTGGTCCGTTGTGGTGAAGAGGGAGCTGAGTGTAAAAGTGAAGCTCTCAATTTACCGGTCGACCTACGCCCGTACCCTCACCTATGGCCACGAGCTGTGGGTAGTGACCAAAAGAACAAAATCGCGAATACAAGGGTGGATGGCCTCTCCCTTAGAGATAGGGTGAGAAGTTCGGCCATTCGGGAGGGGCTCGGAGTAGAGCCGCTGCTCCTCCACATTGAAAGGAGCCAGTTGAGGTTGTTCGGGCATCTGACAAGGATGCCCCCTGGGCGCCTCCTGGGCGAGGTTTTCCGGGCATGTCCCACCGGGAGGAGGCCCCGGGACAGACCCAGGACACGCTGGAGAGATTATATCTCTCGGCTAGCCTGGGAACGCCCCAGTCCGGGGGAACACCCCGGATAAGCTGGAGGAGGTGACTGGGGCGAGGGAGTTCTGGGCTTCTTTGCTTGGACTGCTGCCCCCGCGGCCCGGGGATGGACCTTTTAGTAGTAGTGTAAAATTTAAAAAAAATATTCAAATGGCTTTTAGCGGTGTGTTTGAGGTCATTATTACTTTGTAGTGTTTTAAAAAGTTAAAAAAAAAAACTAGTGGTTTATTGAAAAATATTTTTCCATTAATGAGCAAGACTTTTTTTGTTTTTGTTTTGTTTCCTTGTATTCCATATTCATTCCCCTTACCTCTGCTTTTTATTCATTATATTTTTTGTCATCTCTCTCTGCTACCCTCTCTCCTCACTCCTGTGGCCTATGGATTGCCTCTCGCTGAGCCTACTTTAGCCAGAGATCTCCTGCTAAAAAAGTACCACTTCTTCTCCGCTTTTACCAAGTGCATGTTTGAGTTCTCATTCTAATATTGTAAGCTCTTTCCATCATATTGTAAAGCACCTTGAGATGACTTTTGATATGAGCTGTATAAATAATATTGACCTGATTAGAGGAGAAAACCAGACTTTTATGTGGCTCTTTTAATTCTATTATCCATAAAATGTCACTCAGTCAAATAAACCAAATTGAATGTGCCAACTTGGGCTTTGTGACGATTTGAAGAAGGGAACTGTTTACTTTTTTTTCTGACGAAGATAAAAATCCGCAGGTGAATTGCTCATTAAAATGCTAATCACGAGTTGCGGCGCTACCGTTCCTCGCCCTGTTTGACTCCTTTGCTTTCTCCCTTCACTGTCACTTTAACCCCCATCCACCTTTCTCGTCCTCATTTAGTCGTGTGCCTGGTGGATGTTCAGCTCACAGGCCTGTATTTGTAGACGATGTATGTACACGGACAGATGGACTGTCTCGTCGGAATGTTTCACAGTTGCTAGGCAATGTGGAAACATCCTGTCAGCTGTTCCTTTAAACAGAGTGACGAAAAAACACCTTAAGTGCCTTAAACTTTGTACAGTAACTGGGTGCTGTACAACTTGTTTTGTAACAAAATGTATTTATTGATTGTTGCTATGAATCCATAGATGTCAAGGCGATATATGTAAGCATATTCAACATTTTTCTGACTGTGTTACAGTTCCCCTTCAATCATAGTTTTAGATCCTGCTGTCATTTTTATATTTTATTCATAGAAACTTCAAAAATGTGTTATTTTCTACATTTTTACTTTGTAGTTCTATCAAATGTTTGCATGCTCTGCATTTTACGTCTGTACGACCAAATGATAAAATGAACTGGTACTTATAGAGTGCTTTTGTAAACTAACTGAGCAATCATGGCACTTTTTACAAGCCTTATTCTCTCACACACATTCGTCCAAGCACTTTTTCTGTACCTTAGCACTTTGTTTAACGTTTGCACACACGCTCACATGATTGGTTGGTAGAGTGGTTGGCTGAATGCTAGATTACCCCCTCCTTGAGAGCCACAGCCACCAAATGTGACCAAGTTCTTCATTTGTGTATTTTTGAAATGCACTAGAAGAAAATGAAATGCAATGAGGAGAAATATATTCAGGACAGAGTTGTACAAAGCCTTAATATGTTCACTGTGTTGTGTTGTTTTACTGCATCGTAATACGATGCTTAGTGATATGTGGTGAGTGGTGGTAATGGACTGGATGTGCTGTGTCTCTCTCGGCAGCTTCGTCATGGTCCTGGTGTGTCTAATCTTCAGTGTGCTGTCCACGATAGAACAATATGCAGACTTTGCCACGGGTACCCTCTTCTGGATGGTGAGTAGTGATGCACCTAAACGAAACCTTTAGCAGTGTTCACCATCAAATGGAAGGCTTATGCCACAACAGCCCTACAATAACAGTTATGGTAATTACCCAAATCATTTTTGTGATTGTGCAATGGTTCATCAGAAAAACCAGCAAAGCATGTCTGTAATTGTATAATAAATGAGCTGCAGGCTGTTAAATACCTTAGCAACAGATCCAAACCCAGCCCACGGGCACATAGGTGACTGCAGAGGAGAAATCCATACCTTACATTAAACCTCTTGTATACAGATACATTATAATGTTGGTCTATAAAACATATTTAAAATATAAACTTGCATTTCTTTTCTTTATCTTTAGCTAGTGTTTGTATATATAATGTCTGTTGAGTGGTGTAAAGCAAGCAGTACCTTGAGTTGTCCACATGATGGCGATATAAGATTGTAGCTGTGAGAGATTTTAACCGCCATCTTATAGCTCAGTCTGATATTACGGCACTTAGAAAGAATAATCACTTTCATTTATTGAAAATACCACGAAACACACTCATCATCTTGTACGGCGTTCATCTGAAAGCCCGTGCAGTAACATGTGTCTTTTGAACCTACAGTTAAGACACTTGTTATGTGTGTATGTCATGTGGCTCCACAGAGACTGTATTTGTTGATACATGCTGGTGGATTGCCTCTTTTGTGGCTTATTAGGCTATTAAGGCTGCTAAGTGATGCAATAAATCGGGGGATTACAGCAGGTAGCGAAAATTATTGCTTCTGTTTGGAAACTCTACAAAGAGGCCGGATCATCTGTCTCCTTCTAGCACACTGTGAACATCGGCGCACACACAGCTACTGCATGCTCACGCCCGGTTTGCACATATACAAAGGCTTCACAGATACACAACGCACCACCTCCTGGGTCCTGCTGCAATCAGAGAACATAGGGGACACTATGTTCTATAAACTTTGAAGACTTACTATCACAGTTATTCATTTATTTTTTTCAAGAAGAGACAGATTTTCTTTAAATCTGAGTCTCCCTGTCTCTCAGTCCTTCCCTTCATTCACCTTAAATTTTTTTTTTGTTTCAATCAAAAATGAAAAATATATATCTATATTTTTAAAATCTTTTTTTAACCCTGTTTGTTTGTGCACCTGGTTGTGCGTTTGTGCATTTGTATGAGTGTATAATGGCTCAGCGCTAATACTGAGATAAGATAAAGCCTTATCTGTTTTCTGTGTGCTTGCATGTGGGTGCACGTGCAAGTGTGTTTGAGGGCGGGTGTGGAGGCAAAGCTCCGACTGGTGTCACGGTGGCACGTACTGGTCGTAGTAACTATACTTAGAAAGTTCAAGGTTAGCTAACATCCGTGAATCACAAGCTGCTTATTCTGGATGGCAGAGGGGACATTAGTCCTTGAGGATATTTGGCCTTCAAAGCAGCTGCCAAAGTAAAGCTGACCAGGCTAAGCAGGAGGCACAGGGGGAACGTACACGCTCGGTGATGTTAATGAACTATTATTGGGCACCATCACTTCCAAATTCCCCCCACCTGACCAAAAACCTCCATGACGTCCCCAGTTTATGGTCAAAGAAAAAGAGGGGCCTCTGGGTCATGGCCTAAATGACATATTCAGGACATTTCTAAAGAATGCAATTGAGATTTAATGATAGGTTTGGTAAACTAATATATAAACTTTAAATGACACTTGTGGGAGCAGTGGCATCAATTATGCAACTGACGGCAACATGTTATTTGTAGACTGAAAGAACAAACTCAGTTGGCAAGAGTAAATTGCTGACATGGTGTCATTTTGTCATGTGGTTATGGTTATTTCAATATTCATGAGCATAGTTTGCAAATTAGAAGAAATAAAAAATCCATTTGGTATAATAAACTTATGTATGGCATGTCAAATAACTCAGAGAAAGCATTTTCAGTTTGAGCTGATGGGCCCACGAGTGTGTGTTGATATACATAACCCTCTCGTGCAATGTGAGACGCAACGATGAAGCGATCTAATCACATTTTCATGTGATACTGTAATTCCCGAGTGGGTCTTTGAATGAGCTTCATCTTTGTCTGGCTTGATGAGATTATCCCTGCACCAATAGGCAGCTGTTTTCAGTAAACACATAGTTGCCAGTTTAGGATTCACGTACAAAATACCCCCAACATCTGGGTGACCTATTTTATGGCATTATTGTGACTAATCCCTTTAAATTTCCCAAATTCATGCGTGCCTTTGACTTTCAGATTTTACCTAGCTGTCATAATTACTAAGCTCAATAAACTGGTATTCTGTAGGCTGATTTGTGTTGGGTGTTAGGTATTATTAAATGGCTGAATAAGTCTTTAAGACTTGGTTTTCAGGATGTCCTGCAACTACTACCTTTGTAGTCCAGCATACAAAAATACAGCCTGATCTGCTGTCAAAACTACAAAGCACTGGGGGCATGGAATATAATCTGTTTCTGTCCTAACACAAACAAAAAACTCCTACAGCTTGCTGGAGAAAGTTCAGCTGAAATGGATGTAACAGGCAGACTGGTTAGAGACATCTGAATGCCTGCCCACGTCTCCGATTTGTTTGGTTTCACCGAATGAATGCAGCGAAAGCAAAAAGGTTATTCAGTCTGATTATCAGGCTATGTTATAGAGATTTGCTGGACCATTTCTCCCCGTCTCTGTCAATTATGCCTCCTTAGCGGCTTCTTTCTTTGTCTTTAACTCAGTGACAGAAAATGTGCAATTCATGCGGATGAATGAGAAGCGCAGGATTCCCAGGGGCCGGACGACTCAGGCGTAAAAATGAAAGTTGTAAACATATTCGAGTGGCGATAATGAGTAAACAGATAATTTAGAGAAGCGAAAAAAGAAAGACAGAAAAGAGAAAAGGCTTTTGTTTAATATTAGAGCGACACTTCTTCAGCCGAGATAGTCTGGCGTGATTGACAGGTCATTGTTTTGAAGTCTTGTGGTGCTGGGTTATTGCAGCAGGGCTCATGGTATTAAGTTTCATACAGGGGGTGGTCAGGGAGCAGCCAGTTTAAGCAACTGAACTCAATGAATTGACCACCCACATCGCCCATAGGTCCTGACAGTAAGGTGGCTGAGTATTATGGATACTCGGTGGCCAGGAAAATGATCTCATGTCAGTTGAAGCCGATTCATCTATGACTCCACACTTGCGTGCATGTGTTACGAAACAAGTACACAATGACACAATGCAGATATGCAGGTGCACATGATTGCAACTAATGCTGAAGTTGTTATTTGGTGATTTTTTTTAAAGCCTTCTTACTTAATGGTTTTTCATCCTGTGGCTTTAATCACTTAGCCATTGACCCTGCCTCATGTATGAGCTGTTATCAGCTGTGTTGTCAACCTCCATCTTTACTCCTGGGTGGCCTCATTTGGTCCTTCTAGACCACCTCTGTGTCTCTCTTCTTCTGTCTCATGCACCTGTCATTACCCACTCATATCAATGCTGTAAATCTTGGTGATTGATTAAAAAAGCTTTAATGCTTTTAAATTAGTGGCAATGCATAGCAAAGCATCAGTGATTTAAAAAAACAAAAAGATAACGTATCTACTTCCACATCCTGCATGTGTTTCAAAGTTATAGTCTACGTACCAATGGATTAACGTAACCCTGAATCCGTGTTTGCATTGTTCTCCGCAGGAGATTGTGTTGGTGCTGTTCTTTGGCACGGAGTATGTGGTCCGGCTGTGGTCGGCAGGCTGCCGCAGCAAATATGCAGGCATCAAAGGACGCCTCCGCTTTATCAGGAAACCCATATCAATCATAGGTGCACCTGGCTTTTTCCTTTGTTCTCATTTAATACAACACATGCCATAAAGTATATTTGTAGATGAACATCTCAGATAATTCCAGCAAGACTTCACTTTTGTATCAAACTAAAAATAATTGTAGCCCTTATTTGGTTGTGGGGTTTTTTTTCTTCCTTTTTTTATGTGTTTTTCTCACAGATTTAATAGTGGTCATCGCCTCAATCATTGTGCTTGGTGTGGGGTCAAACGGCCAAGTGTTTGCAACATCTGCCATCAGGTAGAGCAGTGATTTTCTTCTGCATTTTAACATGTGCTCATAGCTATAGTGGGATGAAACAGCTGAGATGATGTTGTGTGTTGCAGAGGCATCCGTTTTCTCCAAATCCTGCGAATGCTGCACGTGGACCGTCAGGGAGGAACGTGGAGGCTGCTGGGGTCTGTAGTCTTTATTCATCGACAGGTAAGATAAGAAGAATCTAGCTAAATATATTAGCTCCACAAATCTGCCTGTATGTTATTATTTATTCATTTTAATTGTAATTGTTTAGAATCACTTTAACACATAACGGCCAATGAACAGAAGATATAACAGTAAATGCACAGGCCTTAATTGTGCTTATACAGAGCAACAGACACGCTAGTTGACGTACTCACAGTAACATTTACTGCTTATGACAACAAGTCCAATGCACAGAGGTGCATAAAACAATCGGAGTAAACCTGGCTTTATAAGGAGAAGAACAGAAGTTGTCAAGGTTGGCTGTGCGCTCTTTTTTTTCCATTCTGCTACACTTGTTTTAGTTCTTTCTCAGGCCGATACACAGTGAAATCAGATGATGTAATGTTCTCTTCTTAATCCTTCAAGTACACCAAGTTCCTAGGTTGTGGTCAAACCTGACGTTCATACCTCTTTGATGCATAAGAGGAGAAGGGCTTATCAGTGAGGATTGTGTGCAGAGAATCATAAAAATACATTTAAGATGTAGCCAAACTGAGCCTAATGTGATTTGGTGCCATCTCCCTGTTGTCAGATGATCGCCTTATTGAATGATATGCTCTGTTTAGTGGAAACACTTTGAAATGTGAAGAAGCTGATGGGATCTATGCCCAGACTGCTATCTCTGATTTTTGCACTTCATTTAATCATATTCATGAATTTATTTACTATTGTTTTTTTAGGGGGATAGGTTTAGGCTCAAAAAGCTATGGCAAAAACCAGGTACATTTAAATTATCCTTTTTGTACATCAAGTACAGATCAGGTTCAGTCCTGTATAGTCACAGGTAACAGTTCTTGATCAGTTAATTTAAGGTAATTCGCTGAGTTGAGCATGTATATATAGCCCAGTATAGGTTGTGCTATGGCATGGTACTTGATGGGCTGACAGTTGCAAAAGAAATTAGTACATTTTCCATTAGTCATCATTATCCAGTCATATTTGAAGGAAAACCATAGCAACATGAAAACAATGCTTAAATTGAAACAGGCTGTTTTACAGCTGATCAAAAGTTTAGGACCACACCTCCAGAAAGACCTGTACACCCCTGTGAAACTTGAACTTGTATATTGACATGGAAATTGTAAATATATAACAAGCAGTAAAAGTATAGCATTCTAACTATTGGTGGTACCCCTTATTTTTTTCTTATACAAAATTCAATCAAGACGAAATAAATTACAAACATCGACTCACTAAAATAATTTTAGCAGGAATAAAACTTAATAAAAGTGAACACCAACATATGCAATTTAAGTTTGATAAAAACTGCTGTAAGATCACAAAACATACAGAATCACATATTCTATTATTTCTAGTCTCACAGGGAGGTCAATTTTGATGTTTATTTAAGTCTCAAATATTGTTCCTTGCCCAATAAAAGGTAACTAATACCCTATACATTGTTTGTCATATGTGGTGACTTGGAAGCCTTTAAAATCTGTAACTAATGGGGACACGTCTCCACTTCTGGCCGTTGCATAATAATTAAAACATGAATCATATATATGTACAACTTACCACATATACTTGCGTCACCTATCATGACAGCTTAGTTTTAGGGAGGATTGAATTGAAGATTGTATTTGATCTCTTCAGAGAATGAGGTGCACTATGTACATGATCCACTCTATTATTTCTTTAGCGAAGCCTGTGAGCAGAAAATGGCAATCCCAGTTTGTGCAGAAATTCTCTCATCTCATAGTGAGATGTGAAACTGATCTCTTTATGTATGCTGAAAAGACCCAAAAAATCATTTGGGGTAAACTAGCCTGACATGTGTAGGCTGACTTGCTTATGTCGGCCAGCAGCAGTTCTGTGACTCACTGGTCATTGTGAAACACTGATGTCTTTTGAAAGCGACGGAGCTAGATCGTTAGAATACATTTAATGTGACGCCATTAAAAAAGCATATCTTAAACTTTTTTGCAGCCCAGAATTTAGCTTTGGCACTCACAAGGATCTCCAGCTATATGTGGAGTCAAAAACTGCCTCGAGGCACAATCAGAGTTGAGTTCTGGATACCATGGTAAGTCTTCCATATTCAATTTTCATAGTCTGATCTTTGGTCAAATGTTGTTTTATTTCAGGAGCTGATTACCACCTTGTACATTGGCTTTTTGGGCCTGATCTTTTCCTCCTACTTTGTCTACCTGGCGGAGAAAGATGCTGTAGATGAGGAGGGCAAAACGGGCTTCTCCAGCTACGCCGATGCCCTCTGGTGGGGTGTGGTAAGGCAACTAAAAGAGAAGACAAATACTTTGTACAAAAGAAAGTCCCTCACTGATGCTGGGCATATATCCTTGTGCCCTTTTTTAATATTGTTCAAAATGCATATATTAGTGGGATCCTTGAATGCCACATGAATTTGCAAATTTCGCTTGCAAATTTAAAAGGCTACAAAACGTCAAATGAGATTCTTCTCAATAAAGAGCTGAAACCAATTATCTGTACAATGCCCACTCGAGTCCTAGCTGGGAAACGGAGATGGCTGACCACCCTGGGTGGACTTATTATTTCTCCCCCTTGTGTTTTTATTCTCCTCATCGGATAGTATGCATGTGTTGCTGTAACACTTGACACAGAGACAGGTGTGTTTATGTTTTTCGTGCGTGGAGCTGGATTTGCCCATTCTCCTCTGTGTGGAGGCTCAGGTTTCCAGAGCAGTTAATTAAACATTTGAATTGAAAGCGCAGAGTAATGAGAAACCTATGGCAGCCTTGTGCAGGGGATCAGTATGCCACAAAGAGACGGGTAATAAACCATTCACCTCTGGGATCTTTGACTCAAAGAACTTTTAGAGCACCAACATAAAGTGTCAGTTCCCTTAATTAAAACTTTAATTGCGGGATTGCTACCTTTATGTAACGAGGGTTAGAGAGGTCACGCCGCTTCTAACTGCTCCGTGGAAGCGGTTATTTGTGTTGCTTTGTTCACAATGCAAAAAAAGGAGAAGAGAAAAGAATCGCGCTCGAGGATTTGCACCTTTTTTGTGTTTCTGAGACTGTAAATTCGAGTGTAACGATTTCTTTTCTCACCAGTTTAGTAAGCTTTTGCTCTGCTCTTGTGCATGCGTCTGCTGAAATGTGATTGCACTGATTGGAGCTAAGCTCTCGCTCTCACAGAGTATTCCTTTGCTTGGCATGATTTTCACATTCGGATGTGCAGGTGCACGGCGCAGCTGGAGGACAAGCCAATGCCATGATTCATATCCCCTTCTCTACCTCCCTCCCTCACCTTCTCTGTTCTTTGTCTTTTTTTTCAGTTGATGGTTAGGTAATGGGGCTTTTATTCAAAGAGCGACTTTGCCAATCTCACTGGCGATAAAAAGGCAAACTGACATGTTTGTAGATACAGGAATGGTGCACACGTAGAAATAACTGGGTGTGATCACACATATAGAATGCACACTACCTTTCATGGAAGCATGTATGAGTGATAGGTCTGGGACCTTTTTGTAGGCATGATGTGGTTTTTGCCCCTAAACCCTACATACTGAATGAAATGGGTGTTTTTGAGCAGACCAGTCCACTCTGATGTCAGGAGGACATTGTTTAGTCATCGGATTTGTGGATGAGGGATTAAATCCCCCACCACTCTACTCACTCCCAACATACACCCACCCGGCCTTCCCACCTCTGCTCCTTCTTCTTTTTCTTTTTTCTTTGGCTCTCAAAGCTCTTTAAAGAATCTCACCTTACATCAGCCTCTTTGTATTAGTGCTCAGCGGCAGCTCACGCGCCGATACCCCGCAGGCACTCACAGTAAGCTAAAGTGTGTACTGAATGTGTCACAATTGGCTCTGCTTTCAGAATGGGTGTACATGCAAATGCAAGAGGTATTTGTTTTTCCTCCTCACCCTAGCAAATTCCTACACTCACTGGGGATTAGTGGTTGGGAATCTTATTCCCTTTGAGTAGCAAGAGCCTCAAATGCCCCAGCCATCGTTGACAGTGGTGGAGCAAATCCAGGTCGGCTGATGAACTTTTTCTTTATCGTCTAATTCCCCTTATAGACTGCAGGGGTAAAGCCTCGAGGGCTCCGCATTGACTGACATTTTCATTACACTGGCAGTTTATTAAAAAAAAAAAAAAGAGTGTGATCTTTAATGTTGAAATAGGAATTCAGTACAAATCTACAAAGAAAAAACCCCAAAGCTATTGAATTAAAAGCTTTGACAGTTATTCTTTAACCCTGACAGCTCTAAACACTGTAATTACACTGCATAAGATGTGAAATCATTTATTACACTCTTCGTTTCTTGCCTCATCGGTGAAGGGCTTTGATCACTGTGTGATTTATTTTTTTTCTTCCATAGAGCTATCATATGCAAGTTTACGTACACTTTATATATCATAAGAGGCACCTCATCCACTCTTTGTCTTTAGGTCACCGTCACCACAATCGGCTATGGAGACAAAATTCCTCAAACCTGGATAGGAAAGGCCATCGCCTCCTGCTTCAGTGTCTTCGCTATCTCCTTCTTCGCTCTACCTGCTGTAAATAAAGTTTTCAATTTAATTCATATGAAATCCACGAGTTCAGCTTTAAGGAGATCATTTTTTTAATGTTTCATTTATACCAAACCTTATTACAACATGTTTGGATCAAGCTTGCTCTTTATTCACTGTTCTCTTTGATGTGTCATTGAAGACTATATACTGAGCAAACCTAATGATAAAAAATGTATTATTTATTCTGGGAGATTTTGTATATACTTTCCTTAATTCTACAGTAAAAGTTCACTTTTTCATATTCTTGCAGTCTGGACAGTAAAAAAGTAAAATGTGTTTCTTTTTGATCAGGGTATCCTGGGTTCAGGTTTTGCCCTGAAAGTCCAACAGAAGCAGAGGCAGAAACACTTCAATAGACAGATCCCTGCTGCAGTTGCCCTTATCCAGGTAAATCCCGAACTCCCAGTGTTAGAAATGCATTTTTCTTTTGTAAAAAAACAAAAACAAACAAACACTGGAAAGCACAGAATGTATCAATGTTTGTGCAGAATATTTGCAGGGTCTTTATCTTACGATATAAAGCGTCTTAAGGCGACTGTTGTTATGATGTCATGCTATACAAATAAAATTGAAACTGAATTGAGAATGTTTTGATTACGCTTCTAATAAATCAAGCTTTTCTTTAAGTTGCCTGGGCAACACGTATGCTCACAGGTTATTGCAGGAGCCTGGGTTTGATGCCACATTATGTTGTTTCTTTGTTCTCTTTCCCGCCTTTCCTGTTGTAAAAAGAAAAAGGATAAATGCCCCCAGTAGCAATTTTGAAATGATCATATGTTTTATGCTATAAAGCAAAAATAATTTATATGATTAAAGAATGATAAAATAATCAGTACACACACTCAAGTTTTGCATAATCAAATCATTACAAACTGGGTCAGATACAGTGATTTAGTGGAAGACAAATGTCCTCTGTGATAAATAGATGAAATTAAATATACACTCCTTTAAATTTAAGTCCTGATACCATTAATAAAAACAGCATAAAGGAAAGTAACATTGTTCAGTTAAAGCTTATTCACAATAGATGCCAGTTAGCTTCAGTCGAGGCCTTTGCTAGCACTGCAAAGGCCCGCTGGCCTGCCCAGGGTGGAACCTGCCCAACTGGCAGCTGTGGGATGAATCTCCACGAGCCTCTACAGCCAGATTTCCTAAACTGCACAGGACAACAGGCCAGTGGTGGCCCTGGATAAAACTTAGTGAGGCCAACATTACACACACTAAAAAGTAAAGACTAAAAATGTTACAAATAGTGACTGAAGTGACCTTTTAAAAAAAGTGTACATTTTGCTGAATAGAATAAGGCAAGTATAGCTAATGAAGGATTTATAGTTGAGGTGTTCGCATAACCTTTAAATTAATTTCAGACCATACCATCATAACTATAATGGAGAGTTTTCCATCCATAGGCTGGGGTATTTTAAATGTAATTCAGTTTTACAGAAATATTTCACTGACCAACGCGTCTGTGGTTTGTCCTGTATTGCCTTTCTTAGACACTGTGGAGGTGCTATGCAGCGGAGAAACCAAACGGCTCTGCAGCTACGTGGAAAATGTACGTCCTGACTCCAGAGGGCGTTGCTGCCGCAGAATCTGACAGAAGGAAACGGAACTTTTCGGTAATCGCTCACCTTTACTGAAGCCAAAGCTGTTGAATAGTTATGTAGATTTTTCCGTTGTGATTGATTTGCTTTTCTCAAAAGGCATTTAAGGCAGGCCTTTAAACGCTAAGTATGTCTTTGTGGGGGAAAAAGGTACCAGTCTTGTGATGTCCTGCTTTGAATCCAGCCTGACCTTTTCCCCCCGCATCTGAATCCTTTTCTTTCTTATCAATTGCGTATTGTGTCTCTTGACTTTGATCTATACAAAGCAGGCTACGAACCCCACCCTGAAAATATCGTGACGGTGTGTTTGATCATTCCCGTGTGGCGTTGTCTGACTTTGGAATTCTGATAAGAATTTTTAGTGTTTCTCAAAAAGTAGATTTTTTTTTGACATAACAATTTAACCCTTTGAACTCAAAATGCCAGCATATGGACTGTACTTGCTGACAGTGCAGTTGGAAAAAGCCGTTAGACTGCGATACCCTGATTTGCATACGTGTGGCCCACACACCATTGTCTCCTTGTGTAGTTCACCTTCTGCAACAATATTAGCTATATTGCTCCAAAAGCCGTACAGAATAAAAGGGGAGGCCGAGTTCCCACAAACAAACACACACATGTAAAGACACAATGCGCACAAAACACAAATACACACAGACACACACACAACAGCCCCTTTTCCCCTTAAAGGCCTGACTCCACCAGGATGACTCGAGGCCTTTGTCTCTCCTGGACAAAGACTCAGTCAGTTGAGATGATGTCACCACCGCCTTTCTCATGGGAGTAAACCTTTGTCTAGTAGAACAACAACAAAAAAATCTTTGTGTAGCATTGAACCCACATGCATTCGGGAGAATGAAGGCTTCTTCCGCTCTTTTCTGTTGCAGCATGTGACTTTCTTCTCTGTCTTTCCTCCCTCTCCCCTTTCTCTCTTTCAAGATCCCTGCTTTTTTTTCTCTGTCTCCCTGTTGAGCACATTTTATTTTGCTCTTTTCCTTTTTCATCCTGGCTCTTCCTGTCTCCTCTCTCTGAGAATTTTCACCTTTCTGTTTTTTGTTGTTGTTTTTTTCACTTCCTTGCTAACAGTTTTTTTCCCGTCTCACTCTCTTTCCCGTGTCCGTTACTTTAGATTTCTATATCTTAACCCTGCTGTTAGCTGCACATTCTCTTTACGGTTTGTCTTCTCTTTTTTTCTCTTTAGTCTTTCAACACCCAACAAAGCTTCCCGCTCTCCTAATGACTGCTTCAAACATTTGGATTCAACTGTTGGCTACTTGGGAAATGCCAAATTCTGATGCACTGAGTCCAAATAATTTAGTTTGTATAAAAGGCCATGTCAATAATGTTGATGTGGGTCAGTTGGTCTGTGGAATGGACTTGGGCACCAATTAGGTTCTCACAAACTCACTGACTCACATAAAATATAGCTCTTACTTCACTCAACTGTGATTAAACAGGTATCACTTATCTCGTTTGTACCCAAGAAGGAATTAATTAGGGCAATGATGCATAACAACAATGGCTTAAATATAAGGCTGTGTTGATGACATTATTTCCGTGGCATTATTTTGGTCAATTGTCGAAAAAGCATTTCAGCATACAGCGTGAACCACATGTCAAAACTGTTGCAATTCTTTAAATACTTTTTAGACAAGCAGTTACCATTGTTTCTTTCTCATTTCCTGCTTGTTCTCTTCTGTCTGTCAGAAAAAGTTGAACAAGAGGAGAACGAAGTGCCGAGGAAATGGTTCTATGGGTGTCGGTTCAGAGAGAGCTGTGTCGATCCCCCAGATCACCTATGATCACATTGATGACTCTGAGGAGAAGAAGGACGTCTCGTTTTTCCGTGAAGAGCCAAGGGGAACTGTGGAAGGTAATATACTTAGAGGACCACGTCTCTTGTGTTACTGTAATGTGCACTGACAAATTTAATTCATTTCAAATAGACATCACGGGTTATTGTCACTCCCTAATTTTTGATGTGCTAAATTTGATCTTCACTCTGTGTAGCAAGTTTTTTCTAAGAAAATGGCTAACCTCTGTAAAATGCCTTTCTTCCAAGAAATCGGTCTAAAATCTGTGAGCTAGCCAAGATAACACGTGAAGACTCAGCGCCTCGTTTTGATTACTCTTTGATCAGACTGACTCAGTTTTGGATCTCTTAACAAGGAAATTTTTGTTTTAAGCCTAACACCTTAGACTGCTGTTCTGAGAAGGTGTTTAGAAGAATTACATTTAATATCTTGTGAAGCTATATTTGCTCCGCAGCCAACTTGGAATAAAGTTGAGTCATGTAGAGAACATTTGATAATGTGGATAAATACAATAATAAAGCTCTCCTTAATGCAATTTTGTTTGATGAAATGATGTGTGCTGAGAATTGCAAAGTGATTTCAGGAATTTCAAGTGGCCAAAATAACACCATGAAGACTGTTATTATTTATGATACTTATGGTAGTTTAGAGCTATTAACTGTTGGCGTGGTCCAGCTTATTTTGAATAGCTGTGATAATAAATATTGTAAATAAAATGTTGCATGCAAATGAATGCAATCTGATATTGCCATGTTGCTGTTGCTCCTATGTTATCATAATGATGTTAATTCAGGGTCAGCATTACAACTAGCCAGTGATGTTGTCTGAGCGTTTAGATAACATTTAATTAACAGGTAGCCAAGAAGTTATCTAATGCTTTTATAAACAAGCAAACTAATATGAGTAACCAACAACCAACAGCAAACATAACTTGATAATATATTTATTATATTGTATAAATTAATAAATAAAACACTTAAAATGTTTACTATTTCTTCCAGAAATTAGACTTACTGGCTGGCCACAAAATTATATCACAACAATGTGATTAGTCCATTTCAATTCTGACCCTGGACCAACATTTTCATGAAGATGCAGGAACATGATGCAGGAAGACTCTACTAGCCTTAAGGTTTATGTTTATCTTAAGGCTAGTAGAGTTGCCATAAAAGCAATGCACATCATGAGGATTGACTGCCGCTCAGCAGTCGTTCCACATGATGTGCATTGCTTTTATGGCAGCATTTGTGGCCAGCTAGTAAGTAATTGCACTCTGCATGAGAAAAGAACATGTTAAATAATATTAAATCATAACAGTCATCTCATTGTTCATAATTGTGAAGCTTTGTATTGGTAGTGCTAAAAAGTAGTCATCATCATCATCATCATCATCATCATCATCATCATCATCATCATCATCATCATCATCATCATCATCATCATCATCATATTGAGTCTTCTAGAGCCTCTTGCTTCCAAAAGATAACAACTTGGTGCTCTCAGTTCATAAACCAAATTTCAAAATTTCATTAGGGATTATTAAATTATTCTGATTCTGATAAACTGTGACCGTTAGCTAGCGACCTAACATGTGGGTGGTTTATGCCAGGCCTGTTGTGCTTTAAAAAAAAAAATCTTTATGTTGTGGTGACTTGAACAAAATTCTATCGCCAATACAAATTTTGAATTTATGCAACATACGTTTAGCGTGCCGTGAAACAAACTCAAATGGAGAACGTAACATTGCATTTGCAGGGAAGAAGCTCAAAACAGTTTGGATTTATCGTAAATCTAAAAAAAAACCAAAAAACCCCAAAAACAAACAAAACATCTAGATGCTAATAATCACTGAATATGTAACAGTTTTTGTGTAAAGTTTCGTTTAGATTTGCCTACCCATCAAGGAGGAGATAGAGTAGATACGTGAATATATACATACCTGTATATGCGCTACAATCATTATAGAAGGAGGTTTATCTGAGCAGCACTAGTTCCTTCTTTTCACATAGTAAACAGGGGCTCTATCCTGATCCCTTTAGAGCCAAGATGGCTGCCAGGTGTAAGCCATGTGGAAGCCATTACAGCTTCAGTGGTGATTAGAGGTCATGGTTACAAGCTCTTTACTGCTTCACTTGTCCCCCGCGCTGGCCACAGAAATTCACAGTGGGCTTAAATGGAAAAATCTTTAAAACGCCAGCTTGTCAGCAAGTTACAAGTGGGAATTTGTTGTAATGCCAGTTGCATTTTAGTAATTCCTTGGTCATACCAAAGCCATTATTATTCATTATTCACATAGTGAAAAATCTGGCCTGGCGGCACCCAGTTCATTGCAGCCCAGTTCATATCAATAGGGACGTCTACTTTAAATGCAGGTCTACAGACACAGTTTATGATTGATAATTAGTTAAAGAGAGAAGTGGTTTAGCTTCCTGTGTTAAAAGCCAACCCCACTAAATGAACTGACCCAGACGCCAGGTTAATAAATGCACTTTATGAGTTTTTCCTGTCAAAGCACGGAATCTTAAAAGGAGCTGGAGTGACATAAACTTGACATAAAGGCGAGACCATTGCTAGAAGAACAAACTGCACAGAGGAAAACATACGTAGTTGTCTGCTTAATTAGGTGGATCTCAGATAATGAAGGAAAACATATGGCTGCACGTATGTGGGGATTGAAAGCAACCAAATCAAAGTTGATATTAAACAAATTATTTAAGAAATTTTGTTAAGCATCCATCCACATATTTATACATAGCCAAGCAAATTTAAATGTTAAAAATACTCTGTGTAAACAATAAATAATACTAAATAGATACACATGAAAGACTGCAAGACTATGGAGTGGAAAACGGAATTGGAACAAGTTATGGATGACATAAAACCATTGAAAGAAGCCGAAGTCTGCAGCCTGCTGTCACTAATTATAACGTCTGAGTTTAAACAGCACGGCACTGTATGATCTCTGCTTCAGATCCACCCATAAAACAGACATCTGCAATGTCAACTGTCTAAACCAGGGCTGTTTTATTGTTTTAACCGACACTCTTTCAACTTGGCACCGGGCTGGATTTCTTAAAAATAATTTACCCGCAGTCATTCAGTAGTTGTTGCTAAGAAATGTCACCATTCACTGAGGCGTCTTGATGATCCTAAGTGAAAACAGTGTTGAAAGAACTGTGTATACACGCATTAACATTTACAGCACTGAAGAACTTAAATTATAAATTTATACTCATGCTTGCTGGGAAGTTGGTCAATTTCACTTTGATGGTTTATTGCCATTGCCGCTATGGGATATCTCTTCCCTTACCCACAAGTGAAATGCTTAGCAGCAGGAAGTAGATTTACAGGGTAATATTGCCTTCTAGTAATAATGCACATTTGCAGCTGTATCTGGCTTACTTTTAACACAAGTTACTCATTTTTCATGAAAGGAAAAGATGAAGGTGTGAAAAATAGTTGAAAACATAGTCAGACTGTGCATTTTTTTGTTGTTTTTTATAGGAATCACCAGGATGCTCAGGCAATCAGGTGAGTATACCAGATCATTTCATCTTATATGTGATAATGTCAACAAAGTGCTTTAAGCAAGCTGGTTCAGTGGTTGATGCCACCATATCTGAAGTTTCCGTTGTGTAATCTTTTACGTTACAGTGCTGAATTCAAAAAAATGTCACACTATGTTCATTATTTCTATAGAAACCAACCAAAAAGACTGAGCACATGCAATAAATATCACTGCACTGTAACCAGTAGCACCTTTCACCGGCTAAATAGTGCTTTTTCTTCCACTTGCCTTTGTTAATCATTAGCTAGCCTGTCTATGTAATGTGGCCCAGACAGTATTTTAATTAGACTTGCTGGCTGGCTGAGCCTTTGTGCTCAGCTAGACCAAACCAGAGCCAAGCAGAGAGACTGGGCCCATGTTGACCCGCCTGTTTTCTTTACTGGGTGCCCTGCCAACATCATGGGCGAGGAACGGGGCTGGACAGGGGCCTTGGGGACCGTGGGGACCCAGACTGGGACGCTGAAAAGAGGCAGGGAGGGAGCGGGGTTGTGGAGTTGATAAGCTGCCATTGTGGAGCTCTAGTGGTTAGAACTAAACTGGTCATTGTTTGATTTAGTCAGTGTCCAGCTTATCGCTCCACTTATCTGTCTGGCCCCACCCGAGTCCCCGTCTGTGAGAATCTCTCAATGAATCGGCTGCACTTTCACTCTGTTTCTATTGCAATCTTGTTTCTGCACTCCCCTCTCCCTTTCTCCTTTTCCTGTGGACCACGGCCTTCACCGAAAACATTCAGAATGGTGGAGCAGATTAACCAGATTGTGAATAAACCCCTGTCTTGTTTTTATAGCCAATAAGCCTGTTAATGTCTTCTTCAGTGATGTGAAGTTGCTGTTAAAAGTGGCTCTGGGTAGAATCTATTCCTCTCACTTCTCTCCACTCCCTCTCTCTGGATATCTCTGCTTCCGCGTTGGACAATGTCAAACAAACTCGATGATGGAACACAAGAGAGGTTGAATGCCTTTTGCTTGAATTGGAATGGTCATTCTGTTCTTGGACGAAGATTTGCCTCTCCATTCTTTATCACAATAGAGGCTCGGTGGTTTGGAGGAGAGGCACGTCAAACTCTGCTGACAGCCTGACTGCAGGTCAAGACCCTGCTACACATGATGTTCTGTGCTGTTGTTTTTGCCTGCACCAGCAGCCAGCTGGCTAGACTGTTGAAACAGAGTACTGCAATTTCAGCTTCTCGTTATGTTGTTTCTCTTATACATTTTCTTTTCCTCCTAGCTGGTCTGCGACAATTATTTCAAACAAATTGCTACATGTTTGATTGATTTATTGAACCTGTATTGATACTGTACACTGTCACAAAAAGTTTTTTTGCATCCTTTTCTAAAGTTCATTCAGAACTGCAGCGCCTTTGCTGTACTGTAGCGAGTATGCTCTTTAAATGCCATTAAATGCATGATGAGTGTGTTTATTTCTTATATTCTTAAGTCTCATTTTTACCCCCTTTCTTCTGTTTTTCTCCCTTCCCCTTCTGGTTTAATTAATTTTCATGGCTTCAGGCCCTCCTCAACATTCTTGGTCATCTTTCACTCTGAGCTGTCCTGGCTCTCCAGGTACCTTTCAGTTTTTTCAGTTTTCTCCCCCCTTCGTATCTCTGCCTTAAATCATATCACAATGCTGTGTGTCTTATATTGTAATGAAATCTTACAATGAAATCTTACATCATACATTTTCCGATCAACCCACGAGGTACTTTTGTTACTGTGTGACGCATACTAGAACTCAGACGCCAAACTGTGGTTTGGTAAAGTGTCCGTGCGTTGTTGCGAGTTATTATGCATTTGGTACCGCAGTGTGTGACATCTTCACACTCTATAGCCACTCACAACTTTAAAACCTTTTAAAAAAAAACACCCTTTCACTCGACCCATTTAAAAACATCCCTTTTGTATTAGTTAACTGTGTATAAAGTTGTATCTGGAAGTGTAGTTGCTGTCCTATCACACTCCCCTCACCCCTACCCGGTCATGGCAGATGACCGCCCTTCCCTGAGCCTGGTTCTGCCGGAGGTTTCTTCCTGTTAAAAGGGAGTTTTTCCTTCCCACTGACACCAAGTGCTTGCTCATAGGTGGTGGTCTGATTCTTTTCTCTCTATTTTTCCAGATATAAAGCACCTTGAGTCGTCTTTTGTTGGGATTTTGTGCTATAGAAATAAAACTGAAATGAATTAAATTGAATTGAAATGTTATATTTCTGTCGTTGCAGTGAAGAGGAGTCCTAATAACAGTACGTCCATCGATATCTCCCGAGCCAACAGCTTAACTGATGAGCTAGACGACATGAGCGAGGATATTCCACTGCCTGTGGTAACTGACAAAACTCAGTAAGTCCCAGAGAGCTTCGCCTCCTTCCTTTCTTAAGGCCCCATTTTCTTCCCATCCATCACCCAGCTCTGACCTTTATTCACTGATCTATAATATACTGATTTTCCTACTGGTCATTCAGTTGAAAGGCCTTTTGTCAAAACAGAGAGCCCCTCTAGCTGCTTTCTAAATGTATTTGTTTTTTCCCCAACTCCCTTGAGGGTTAAAGAGACTCAACGGCCATATCAGGTACGTAGTGGTGTAAAGGGGATTATCCCTTTAGTCTTGTGAGAAATGTCAAAGAGATCCTTCTCAGCTGATTACATAACACGTTATGGAGCAGCCGGCTTGTCGTCACATGCCCTCAGCAGAAGAGAATTCACTGATGTTGTTTGCTGGTCCAATGTGTGTCCAAGTGTTCAAAAGCGGGAAGGTTTTGCACAGATATATCAGTAGGGTGTGTTCTAAATAAGTCTTAAATAAGTGAGGCATCATTACCTCCAGATTGGTGTTTACCTGCTGCATTGAGAAGTAATACAGAGTCCCTAAAGACTAAACTCTGAAGGCTGGAGGCTTAAAAGATTATGGGCGGTAAAAAGGTTGATTCCTACTTTGTGGACATCACATTTTAGGTTATTTAGACCAAAATACTCAATTTTGCTCTACAAGGGCTCGATATCCTGACATTATACTGCTACTGTTCTATTGAAATTTTAAACGAATATCCTCATATGTGGCTCTCATTTTTCTTAGAAACAAAAAATAGGTAAAAAACAAACAAACCTGGTAGTTCTTTGTTTTTACATTCATCAGGTCCCAATCAACCCAAATATCAAAGAGAAATTTATAATGCATGCCGTGGAAGAGTTCGGGTCGGTTAAATATGTAGACAGGCCAAAGTGTGCATTTCTCAAAGTGATCGCCAGCATTTTTTAATGCACAATTAAGAACTTGTGTACTGTAAACATGTAGTAATTTTAATTGTACCGCACTGAGGCACTTGTATGGTTTTGTCCTTGGAGTGAAAACCCCCCCAGCTTCAAGTGTCTTAGGGTGTTTTCACACCTACAGTTTGTTTACTGTGGTCCAAATCAGTTGATGATTTGAGTTGTCGAGTTGTAGCGTCCTCCTGCGGTTTGGTTTCTTTTCACAGAGAAAACACCAAGTGAACCAAAATGTGACCATGTCACCATGCAAGAACTTTCATTGGGTGTTTTGGCCAACTAAAGTAAGTACAGGAAGAAGGTGCTGTGTTTTGGACCATGTGGAAAATGTAGAGAATTTACTCCTGGCTACAGGAAGGCGATTGGCTCAGATTTTCACTGTACATCTGGTAGTTGGGTTGAAACTAAATCCCAATCTCAACATAAAGGAACTCTGGAGTTCATTTGGAACCGGACCGCCTTAAAAGGGTGTTGGAGAGGTTGCTTTGCTCCTTACCCTTTTTACATCTGCACAAACAAACCACATCATGGTTGGAAAATGAGGTTCCATCTAATGAACTAAATACCTCAGATGTGAAAATGCTCTAAGTAAGGTGTTGGACAACCATGTGTCACAAGAACAGCTTCACTGACACTTGGCAGTGATTTTCCAAGTCTCTGATATGTAGTTTGAAGGTGTTGGTGGAGAGTGTTGTCATCCAGAATCTGCTGTTAAGTGTTCAATTTGGTTGACATTGTGATGGGTTAGTGGTGTTATTGTTATTCTGGAAGAAACCGGAATAAGTTCTGAATAGGCGTTCTTCAGTCTGCTATGGCTCTGCGAAACACATCCATCACTCACTGCCATATCTGGTTTGCCTGCTTTTTTTGTTCCCCTTTCTCTGCTCTCTGGAAACCTAAAAGCTTTGTGCACTTCTGTGAGGAATACAGAATCACTTCCACGGTAGATGGAAACCATACAACAATATCCATCAAGTTCTAATTCGAGTTCAATATATCTGAGACGTAATAAAATCCTCTTCACCCACAGTTGAAGCCAGTTCTGGTTCTTATTTGAACTTTAACAAAACCAATTTCAATAGCAAGTTGCACAAGAATGCTTCCACTCTTTCTCTTGCAGGCTTTTCCCCTGCTTGTTTGTGGCGTTGGTCCAGGATTGTTCCTCCATAAAGCACTTGAATTCCACTGACTCTCTTGCTGTTTTGCTTTATCTCTTTCCTTTCTTTTCTTTGTTTTTCTTTTCTTAACCTCGTCATCCCTCCATGCCCCCCTGATCTTATCTGCTGGTCAGAGGGACGCTGTGGAAAATGTAAGATTTTGCAAGTATAGTCTCCGAAACTAACTAAACCCCTATTTATCAGTTGATGTGTTTGCCACTCCTGTAAAATGTGATTACGTAAAACATATATTTTTATGATAAAAGTACTGATTTACCTTTATCTGGAACTCTTGGAACAGAAAGGAGCTCATCTTGTTACTACATGCTGTGTTGATTGTTCATTGCTGTTGTCTAGTGTAGAATAGATTGACGCCATTATTATATGATCAGTGGAAACAAGACAGGTGTGCCCATGTATAGTGACATATGTTTAAAAAAAAACGAATACGCAAAGAAACTTTATTTATAACTTACATGAACTTAATCTTTCCTAGTTTTTTGCAATTATCTATTGTAACACATAGGGAACATTATGGTATACTATATAGATAAATACAACATTATTAGCCTCACTATAAAATTTCAAGTTTGACATTTTAAAGGTACTTGATGATGTGTTTTAACTTTGTAATGCTCAAAACTTGTAAAATCAAGTTAAACTGAATTGCTGACAAAGGAGGCGGTAGATATATAAAGTTATCACGTTGTTTCCAAGTGAAATTCAAAGAGAGCAACACAGCCTGGCAGAGGCAGCAAGCAAAATATTTCAAAGATTGTAAAGAAATCTAGTGAGAAATGTGTCTAAAGACTCTGGAAACACTGCTAGTGACTTATCTTAGTCAGAAATTGGAGTCTCAAAGAAGTTAATCACTAGAATCCTGCACAGGAATGGACTGAGAGGTTGCAGACCAAGAAAAACTCAAGAAGCACAGACACCTTTAAGCCACACTGAAGTATGCTGAGGACAACCTGGACTGGAAGTGCATCCTTTGATCAGATGAGACAAAACTAGAGCTCTTTGGCCACAGAGACGCTGCTTATGTTTGGAGAAATAAGGGAAAGGCCTACAACCACAAGAACTCCATCCCCACAGTGAAACAGTGCTGGGAATATTAAGCCGTGGGGACACTTCAGTATGTCTGGAACTAGGAATCTCAACAAGGTAGAAGGAATAATGAGGACAGAAGGTTGTGTGAAGACTTTAAAAGAAAACCTCAAGCAGCAAAACTCAGTCTGAGTCATCGCTTTGTTTTCCAACACCACCACGACAACTCAAAACATACGTCGCTCCTCGTGATCAACCACCTCCAGTAGTCCAATGTGAAAGTTATTCTGGATGTTTTTCAGAAATAGTTTCATTTACTTTGCACACAGAAACTAAATTAAGCATCCCAATGGCCAAGCTAGTATGTTTGTAAAAGCTTTGTTAAAAACCTCTTGCTCTATTTAACTGCACTTGGGAAATACTTAAATGAATCTGATAAAAACCTGGACTTCCTTAGTGACAGCTATGTTTATCTGCGTCTGTTTATCTTCCACATGCTCTTTTTTTTTTTTTTGCCTTACGTGTGTTTGTGCGTGACAGTTTGCGTGTGGGTGTGAGACCCTTTGAGTGTGTGAGAGTGAGCTCCAGAGACAGACAGTAATTTGTTTTCATTTGTATCCATCTCAGGGCTGCTGTGCCCATAACTTTCAGCTGTAACAGCCAAGCTCATATTTGGGCCTCGCTGGGCACTCCCATAGCAGCGGGTTTGTTTTGCCCCTGGTGTCACGCCACCAAGGACAACGCTGTCATTTGCCATCCTTATCTGGATTTCTGCAGCTACTAGATCCACCCTTTCTGCCCTGGGCGACTTGCGTGCGCCCACGCTATATCAGTTTTCTGTTACTTTATATTCTGAAATGTTTTGGACTTCCTTCCACAGCTTCCAGCTGTAATGTGAGTTTGACTCTTTCTGTAGCGACGGTTGCCACTTGTTCATTCATTCTACATTTCTGGTATCTCTATCGCTTTAATTTTTCAGCGACAGCAGCGGCTGGAACATTCCACTGTTTGTTTGGCTTCACTAAAGCAGACTACCCCCAAAATGTGCCTGCATGTATGTTTATTCACATGTGAGAGAGAGAGAGAGAGAGAGACATCAATACAGCTGGCTGTGATGTCTCTGGGCTTCTGAAGAGGAAGTGGTGCGGGGCAGCGTCCGCACGCAATCATGTCTTTGTTCCTCTGAACCCCAGACATGCACAAGCTCACTGTTGTTACGTCACTGTTGTTTGCCCTGTTTGTTTCAAAGCGTCTCACTGTGATTCTTTTATAGGTTCCATGAAATAAGTTGTGTTTTTTTTTTTTTTAAAAGGGACACAAAGTGAAGAAACACAGACATTAAATGCACTTGTTTCACAGTCATCAATGTAACTCTTCCTTTTTTTAAAAACATGCCCTTTGCTCTTTGTTTACCTGTCCTCCTGCAAATGAGACTTGGTTTTGGTACGATTCAAGCAAACACTTGTTTCCGTGGATTGTGTACACGCATGTGAGAACCTAGTGGCTTAGTGGTTTTGATGTGATGTGCTGTGTGTGTACTCACGTACTGTCACGCACTCTGATTTTGTAAATTTGTGAGATTTAGTGGTTGGCTGTTTAATGAAATCATAACAAACCCCAGCAGGGCTGCTGATCCTAAACCCAACCCCGCAGCAGATTGACATTTACCCTCTTGGAGAATGAGTAAATGTTTCCAAGTACACTTCTTAGCCCCTAAACAGAGGAAGGCCTTGTTTAGCTGATTGCAGTGATTGTGTCCTCTCTCCCCCTGGTTTCTGCTCTAATTTACTTGTTTCTTTCTGTTCTCCTTGACTCTTTCCAGCCTCTCCGTGTACCCAATAACTCCCCTAGTTGCAGTGCCAGATCTAGAATCTGTGTCGTCTTGTGACCTGAGGCTGTCACCCCTTTTCCCTTCTGGGTGTGGCCTCCTACTCCTTTCAGACCTGTAAAAGTCAGCATGGGCCACCTGCAGGCAGATCTTAATTAGTTCCCCTCTCACAAACTAAGACGAGAGAAACAATGGAAAAAAAAAAGCCAGTGCAGCACCACAGGAGGGTTTGAAGGCACAGATGCACATGCATCACGGCCTGCTCTCTTCAAGTAGGGGCCTCTCGCTCCTTAGGAACCAGCGTCTTTTGTGCAGCTCTCCGAACAAATTGACTTTTTGTCCGTGTGGCCTCAGTATCCCAGTCTTGTCTACTGTACTCTGATATTGACGGCATGATTTCCAACATATGGTACTTAGTCAAGAGGGGAAAAATCTCCAATGCATTGCTGTCTGTCGTGGGAGTCTTTTTAAACACTGAGTAATGTCACTTGCACCCCCCTTCACCAGTCTCCTCAACTGTTTGCTTCAAAACATGTGTAGGCCAGGTAGTTTTATGGGACCTTATGTAAGATTCAACAGTGAATCTAATGTTAAAATACCCAGTAAATCCTCTTAAAATTTTGTGGCCTTTCTGCCAAGTATTATAATGACAAATTAGACTAGGCGAGAGCCCTGCTTTGGGCACATGCGCGAAACACACACACGCACACAGACAAATGGACGAGGTAAGATCAGCCTCCTGCCCTGCTACAAGAAAAGCTGCCTGAGTACTGCTGCTTTATGACTAGATAGAAAAAAAAAAAAAAAGAGAAAGAAAAGAACTAATTGTGCCCGGCTTCTTGACTCTTTGCCAATTTCTAGAGCCTACAAAAGACAGAAAATAGTCTTGGAGCAGTAAAGCAGCCACACACTGATTCATATCCTCTGGATAACAGAGATGTATGGAAGCATATTCAGTATTTAATCTTATTACAGACTCTGGCTTATTATATGGATGCTGACCTCCACACGGCATTTACTCATTTGGACGATTAGAAATGCTTTAATTCTTCTCAGTGAGCCAAAAAACGTTGCACCATAAATGCTGCAGCTATGCTGGCATTAGAGAAAAATAGAAGTTTAAATTGGCTTCCTTTTTACAGGCATGGTTTTAGCTGGGTGTCTTGTGGTGTAATTGTTGCAGTGTTCATAACTCTTTTGTCAAATTTTTTTTCACAGATTCTAATTATCCGCGTGCATGCCGTGTCTGCTTTTGGTAAACGGAGTCACGCAACTTGTGGGTAAACTTCCAGCTTACTGGATGCACCAGAGAAACGTTACACTGACTCCAATCCAGTCTCTACTGACTCTACACTGACTGACCTTCAGCATCTTTCCTGTAGTGCAACAGGAAAAATAGCATTTCAGCTGAAAACACATTAAAAATGCAACGTCCAAATGAAGACTATCCACTTTCTGGATGATTTAGCATGCATCAAAACAAGTTAGATGATCCTTCTCCTCTTTAGCTCAGAGTATGCAGTGTCCATGTTTTCCAAAAAGAATTTCAAATTTAAATTTGATCCATTTTTTCACTTTGCCTCAGTCCATTTTTAATGAGCTTTAGATGACAGCGTTCCTGAATCATGCTACCATATGGCTTCTTTGCATGATAGAGTTTCAGACTGTATTTGCAGATGGCATAGTCAACTGTGTTCACATACAGTAATTTCAAGAAGAGTCCAAGCAGTGATTTCCATGACAGTATCACACCTGTTTTTAATGCAGTGCTGCCCGAGGGCCCAAAGCTCACGGGTATCCAGTGCTGATTTTCGGCCTTTTCCTTTGCACACAGAGATTTCTGCAGACTGACTGAATCTTTTGATGATAATATGTGTTGTAGATAACAAGGTATTCAGAGCCTTTCCAATATTATGTTGAAGAACATTTTTCTGGAGTTGTTCCAGAATTTGTAGACATAGTCTTTTGCAGATTGGGCAACCTCTGTCCAATTTTACTTCTCAAAAAAGGCTCTTTAAGATGAAGATTTTACTGACCTGCTGCCAGTTAACATAATCAGTGCCAAAATGTTCCTCAAGTTGTTGTTTTTCTTATAATTTAATACCGCTCACTTTTCCAGGCTTTTGTCACCCTCAAGATGCTCAAGGTGCTGTGTTTACAGTGTTCTGTCATGAATAAAATATGGTTTGAGGAGATTTGCAAATCATTTCATTCTAATTTTATTTACAATTTAAACAGTGTCCCAAGTTTTTTGGAATCGTGGTTAAGGCAGCAAAAAAAAGGTCCTAGTTCTTTCTTCTGCACGGCATTACACTAAAATGTTACGAGTCATTTATGAAGTAAACACAGAGCAATTGTTCACATATTTCTTAGCTACAAATGCTTCTATATACCCTTACTCTTTCATTCAATATTGCATGGTGAAAATCTGATAGCTGAGAAAACTCAAAAGCAGAATGCAAAAACAAAGCTCCATTTTGCATAGATGGAACTTCTTTTTTTATTAGAAGTAGCTTTGAGGCTTCCTCTTTTTTTAGCATGAGATTAATTTTGGTAGCAGGAGAGCACTATGCAGAACCTGAAAGCTCTTGTTACATGCCAAAAGCATGTAACACAATTACAAAAGTTGGCAAACCTGCACAAAGCGAAGCATGACCTTTTTGCCTACATAGTTTTTTGCTTTTATTAGACAGTTGATAATAAAGAGTCAAACAAGGAGAAAGAACCATATTGAGATCATGGACCGTTTTAATGCTTTCACATAGTGAATGAAATGATAAGTCTGCTTTTGCTCTACTGCCAAATAATGAGCAAATTCTCCCTCCAAGGCCAAAAGGAGAATCTGAAGGCCTTGTTTTATGATGTGCAGGTCACACACAGAGCAATAAAGAGAACTTTCGGGGACTTATTTTTTAAATTAAAGAGTGTTTTTAGTTTGGCTTTACACTAGCCATCCTGCATTAATGAAGGCACCTCATGCTGCTCTTATTAGGGATGAATGTTTACTCCCCCTCAGTGGTGTTGGTGATTCTAGGACGGTTTTATGGTGAGGGGACCATCAACAACTAAGCGAAGGCCCTCTTTATGGCCTCTTACCGCAGGTTGGGAAAATCCAGCGAGTCAGCAGGCAAGTACTGCATAAATAACCCATCCAGACAAAATTTTAAACAGAAAAAACAAGATTCGCTCATCAGCACAATGTCTAACTGTGACATCCAGTTTATTTCCAGGTCCGTATGAAGTGGCTTTAAAAGATATGCGTGCCACTTTCGACCCCATTAGCGTTAATGAAATCTGCAATCTGGAGCGCAGACAGAGGTGGACTGAACCAAGCAAATCACGCAATGCTGTTTTTGGAGGTATCCCGGTGTGGTGCAGGGTTCAGGCTACAGTTAATAGCATTTGAAGTTGCAGCCAGACTTCACTGAAACGATCAGATTTTTTCTAAAAATAAATGAATGTGCAAAACCAAAACAAAAGAGAAAGTGTGTGGATGTTTCCTATCTCTTATATGAGGATTATTTTATTGATTACTGCCCAAAATGTTTTAAAAAATGCAACATTCTCACTTATTTCTGGTGACCATAAAACTGTGTGGGGGAAAAAACAGTCAGTGGAGATGCTTGTGTTTGCAGGTCTCATCTGCCTCAGGGCCACGTTTAAAATCCTAGGAATCAGCTGTAAATGCTCTGCCCTGCACTCCTTAATTATACCATCAGTTTCTCTTCATTTCCACTGCAAAGACACAATTCCCAAAGAAGAAGGGGGAAAAAAAGCAGATCATGGAAAAGGAAAATGACCTCAGGAAATTTCTGTTTTCACAGCCTGATTCACCGAGCAGCTCCGTGACGTCACGGCTGCCGATCCTTTTGTTTAGGGACAAGAAAATATTGAGAAAAAAGAAAGAAAGAAAAATGTTTGTTTTCATTAGACCAGAGCGCTGTTAACAATTACACACCCGTGAGGACAAAGGTAATGACAATTTGTGTTTTTGTTAGCTGCCCTCATAATTTAATTGTTTCCATCCAGAATGTCGTTTGACCATTTGGTTCTAGTTAATGATGTTTGTGCTAATGGGCTGTAATGCATGCTAACGTTCAGGCTGAATATACATTATAAACTAATGAAACCAACATAATTACCTAAAATTGAATTATTAGGATGCCTAATAATGGAAGTCAAGATAAGGTGGCTGGGGGATATTTTTTTCCCACTTGAGCACAGCCATTAACAAACTGAAGATAAACTCCAGATGGTTTGGAACGGTGCATTTATTTTTTAATTATTCCCAAACAAGGTTACTTTATGAAGAAGAAGAAGAAGAAGAAAAAAAATTCACATTATGGACCAAAACAGAAAAAAACCCCAAAGCCAATAATAATTTTAATAAAGATGTCAAAACACTGTAATTAAATCATGTGATTAATGGCACCGCACAGCTGGTATGGTAAAAATAGCGAAACAGTCTGTAAAATTACTTGGAAAAACCTCCCAGCAAAGACAAAAAGTATAAAACCTAAGAACAAAAAAAGAAAATGTGTGGCAGAAATAGGGGGTTATTTGTTTTACCTCCACTTTACTTTTAATTTCACGCTGTAGATTAGACATAGAGAGGGGGAGGGGCGTTACTTTATAGTAACCAGGAGTAACTAACCTACTGCGTTAGTTATATTAATATGCCACAAAAAGGAAGAACTACACTGCATTTATGTTTTTTTCTTTGTGTGCTTTGTTCCATATATCTTAGTTGCAAAGCAGGTCTTCATACTTGGTGTGCGACTGTGTGTCTAGTTTGCCCGGCAGACTTCACAGCAGTCTTTGCACTAATCCTGACAGCTTCCACTTTAACTGTAGTGAAATCAAAGTAAGGCCCAACCCAGTCCCTACTTGGAGGACTCTGTGCAGATGCTTGGCTGTGTGCTCGAGGCGTGCCTCCCTCTCCGCTCGCATTAGAAGCACCTGTATAAATACGATCTCTCGTCTTCTGCGTGTGTGTTTCGCTTCGTGTTCTTGTCCCCTATGCCTCCCACCGCCACTACCACCACCACCCCTTCCTCAGTACAGGGCTCAGTTTCTTCTTTGCTCTCGTTAATAAAAACAGTAATCTGCAGCAGCACCTGAGTGACCTGTTTGTACAGCCAGTCCTGTTGCCTTGCGAAGCTCTTTAGCTACTGTTTTTTTTTTTTTTGCTCAGCTCTCCTACTCTCAGGTTTTCAAATAGACCAGTCCTGCTATTTGATGTGGGCTCGAGGAAGGGGGTGGGGGTTTATTCAGGTGTGGTGAGTCTGACGACCGATGCTGCCACCACCCTGCCTCTGATGTTGTGTCCATCGGCAGCCAGGTGCTGGAGCTCCATCAGAGAGGCCACTGTTCCGAACCTGCGGATGAATAGAGGGCCCATTGATGGCGCTCGTCTGTGGGGCGCTGCGGTTTCTCCCCTCTTACACGCACAAGCAGGGGTAGATGGTGGACCAGGGCGTTTACCTGCTGGAGAGAAAAGGGGCTGACCAAAGGGGAGCTGCAACATTCTGGCCTAGCTTTTGGCCGCCGGGGAACTTGTAATATGGTTCATGTGTCCACATGCCCCGATGTGTTTGAGAGGGTATTCACTCCCACTCTGGGCGAGTGCCTGTCCCACCTGTTTGAATAAGACTCACTCTGTTTGAACCAGAGGTTGAATGTGGATGTGTCCTGACATCATGTCAAGGATACATCCACTGAATATAAGGTTGGAGGGTTTGGGTGTAGTTCGATTAATAATACTTCCCTTTAGAGTGAAATATTTCTGGCCACATTATTATGTACACATTGCTATTTCCAGGTTGGACCCCCTTCTGCCTTAATTCTTCGTGCCACATTCCTTAGAGCTTTTGGTCCTTGTTGACATGACAGCATCACACAGTTGCTGCACATCCATGATGTGATTCTACTATTCCATCTCATCCCAGAGGTGCTGTATCATCTCATCCCACGGTCAGCAACAATACTCAGGTAGGCTAGTGTTAAAGTGATGCTTAGTTGGTGCTATGGTAGTACTGTTACACATTGTCTATTCTACTGCTTTAGTCCAAGGTAGTTCTAGGTTTAACATGTGCATTCAGAAATGCTCCTCTACTCCTTCCATGATTGTAGCGAGTTACTGTTGCCTTCATATCAGCTTAAAGCAGTCTTGCCGTCCTTCTCAGACCTCTGACACCAACAACACATTTTTGCCCACAGAACTGCTGCTCGTTGGGCATTTTCCCTTTTCCTGATCATACTCTTTAAACACCAGTGATGGATATGTGTGGAAAATCCCTGTAGTTTATGAAATACTCTCACAGGTTTGTCCGGTACCAACTGCCATTCCACATACAAAGTCACTTAAAAACCTTTCTTCCCAACTATTGATTTAAAAATCAGCAGGTTGCTTTAAACGGGTTACAACCCTAAAGCATTGAGTTGCTGCCACGCGACTCACAAATATCAAATCATAGCAAAGTAGATATTTGTGTTAACAAACAGTTGGAAGTTGTACTTTGTAAATCTTTAGGGTATTTGAAAGTCTACAAACAATAACAAGTATGAAAAATGAAAGGCCGTGTGGAGATTTTTTAAGAATACAGAGAAATATGGAAGTTTTCATATGAATTTCACTGCAATAAAAATTCAGGTGTAAATTCATGGTGTAATTGTCCATATTGACTGTTGTGTTCTGTGAATTGGGTTTTAAATGACATTTTTTTTGTGGTATAAAAACGTCTTAAGAAACTGTCTTCTAATACTTGTTGCTGAATAGCATGAGAAAAAGCAACGATTCACAGTTACCTGACCACAAATATGTTTTTCCTTTTTTTTGAGAACGGGTAGCTTATACTTCCTGGTAGTTCAACTTAGCAGAATTTATGTGAATTCTTTGAAAGAAAAAAATCTGTCTTCAGTTGAAATCCACTCCTAAGAACGTTTCTTTATCACACTGACCACTGTGACATGAAGCCCTGAAATTAGTTGCCCGAGTATCGCTTCTATCATGACACCATCGAGGGAACTTTGCACTTTGCAAGATTTATAGGAGGCACGGTTTCACAAGCTCACACACTTGCAGCTGTTCCACTGAGAAGTTTTGCCTTTTCTTCTTAGAGAAACCCAACCACAGTGCTGTTCTGGTTGCGTTTCTCACTAAGTGTGGCGTTAGAAGTTTATTTTACATGGCAGTACGAGGAAAAAGGTAAGCCATTTTGAGGATTAAAGTGAAAAAAGAGAGAAAAAACTGACTTTCTTGTTGCTGTATATTATATAATCCTTGTATCAGCAATAAAGAAGCAGTCAGCAGGTTATCGGTCAAAGACTTAAAATATCTCTGGGAACAGATGTTTTAAATTAGTGGAAAGAAAGAAAAGTTGTAAATCATGAAAAAGTGGGACCAGGTAAGCCTTGGTGATGTGTCACCCAGACCCCTCCATGCACCTTTATTTTTTTCCACTCTTGTTAATAGGAGCTATATAGAGCCCAGTTCTTAATTAAAGGCCCCCCAAGGGGCTGTAGCAGTAAATGAGACTAATAACCTTCCAAATAAGTCCCTGCTAGTGCTGAAAGGCTGGTCTCTTTATACTGCAAGTGTATATGTGCTATAAAGCTTTTTTTCCAGCACACTAAAGCAATTTTATAGCTCTGTTTTATTCTTTTCTTTTAAAGCCCGTCAGAAGAACAGGGGAGAAAGTCAGCGAGGGTATCTGTGGATCAAAAATAGTGCAGTGTCACTGGTTCAGGTTTGACCCCTGGAAAGTGGTAAATTCACAAAATTTACATGCAATACCCTACACTAATGTGTTATTCACTGCCTTATTTAGGGTTATGAAGATGTGTTAACAAAGTTATACAGCATAATTAGATACAATTTGAGATGTAATTCAATTTTTTCATACTTTCTACTGAATGAGTGTTTGTGTGACACTAGATGGATAATGTTTTCTGCTTGTGTGTGTGTGTGTGTGTGTGAATGCACTTGAATATTTTAAATAAACCATAAACCCCCCAAAACACGAAATGTAAAAATAAAATTCGAATTAATTTACTGGTCATTATTGTCGGGTTTTAAAGTTATGTGGTGTACACAGCTCGAACATTGATATAAAAATGAAACAAGAAGACGTTTCTAAGCATAGATTAGAAATGAGAGTGGCATAAATGCGGGTAGTGTGATCTGATCAGAGATCATTTGATGGTGACAGATGATAATGTTCGTCAGTGAGCTGAAAAACATCAACACGCGCTGGCGTTTGTCAAAGTAGGTTATTATGGTAAAGCTTTGTGGACCGTTATGGGTGCGCCTCAAAACATACTCGTGGTAATCAAACACTAAACAGATCTGTAAGATAGACAGGGGGTTGTTTTGGGAACAATTTGGATGTAATTACTAATAAAGTCAGGATGTAGTTTAGCCAGGACTTTACAAATACATTACAGAAATACTACGAGTAATACAGTATTAAATGCAATAATTCCTCAAAACATATAAAAACATTTTACATTAAATTTTTTTTTTAAATTTCTGATTAATTTTTTTAACTTAGTGTTTAAATAATCAAGGCCTTTTCCTAAATTGTAGAACGAAAAATACCCAAAATGTGTAACTTTTAAATTGAGACTGTAAAAGAAGCGCACACTGCTGCACTTTATATTTATTTTAGAATAGTCCTACAGAAAATGCAGCATCTTACTGTAATATAATGACACATAAAATAAAGTATGTACCTGTACCTGGCAAATAACATCTAATTTAAATTAAATTACATCTTAATAGGAGATTCAGCCAACAAATCTGGTAATCAAAGCTTGTGACCTGATTAACAGTGTTTTAAGAAAAGGTTTGTATTTTTTAACGGCATGTGTATAATTGGTTTTTTTTTTACCCATGTGGAATAAAAATCCAAAGGGAAAGAAAACTGAGTATCTCAGCAGAGCAAACAAGAAAAAGAAAACCCAAATGTGAGCAGTACAGAGGCGAGTGGAGGATGGGAGCTATGACTCAGGGAGGTAAATAAATTCCTCTCATTGACCAGCAGGCTGTACTGTAGCGACATCACTCCTCCTTGGATGGTCTGGCCTACGGTCTCGGAGCTCTTTCTGTGTTTTGATGTTTTCGTGTAGATTTAACAATTTCATCCTCTGAGAGTGAGGAAGAACGGAGGGGACAGGTTTGAGCTCAAGTGGAAACCTCCACGTTTTTTAGGGGTTTGGTGTCTGCATTCGGGTGTGGCCCCCAAACCACCACACTAACACCACCAACCGCCATCATTGCTATTACCATGGTCATGTCCCACCACCGCCCCTCCCTCCTTTTTTCTTGTTTTCGAGCAGGAGAAACAGATAAAAGTGCAGATTGACAAAACCACAGTTTCCTTACTTTATCAGAGCTGTGCCATTCTCTCTGCAGTCCAGTACTGCTCAGTTTGTTTGTTTGTTTTCCCTTCTTCAGACATTGTGCTACGGTTTCCCTGTGAACAATAGGTATGGTCTGCCAGTTCCAAAAGAGTTGATAACGGGCACTTTTATCTCTGTTGTAGCAAAGCACGGATCAAAAATAATGTGCTATCTGTTTGGATGTACAAAGTGTGTCCTGTGCATTTCTCTGAATCTGCAAGCTCTGCTTGGTGTGTCACTCTAGTATTTACATAACATTGTTTTCTTTTTCCAGACTGTAGTTCAAGTCACACATATGCTCTCCTCTCGTCTCCCCACTGTCTCTCTTACTCTCTTTCCTTCTGCCTGTTTCTGTCACATTTTCACTCTTGGCCTCAGTACAAGTACTAGCAGTTGTCAGTTTCAGGAAATGCACTGCTCTCTTTTGGGAAGTGAGGTATCTGCCTTTGGGCTGGTTGTGCTTTTTCTTTTTCTCTTTTCTTTTTTTCCCTCTTTTTCATAATTTGTAACTTTTATCGTGTGCTTTACGGGAAGCGGAGTTCCTCCGTGCACACAGAACTGTTCACTCGGTTCTCCCTTGGTGTTGTTTTATGACTGTACGCAGGCTGATACACACTGCCCGTCTTTGCAGATATGTATTTAAATGAATGGATAGCTAGGGAGATTGGATGCAAAGCGGCCCTTTTATTGCTTTATTGCTCTGTGTGCGAACAGTGAGAGGTTGTAATTGTGTCCGTGTGTGTGTAAACTCTTGCTGCACACGTGCTCACGAACACATGTACACACAGCTTAGCTCACTCAAAGCGAGCATCGTGATTCTCTCCTAGCGACCCAAACGCATTTACACTGAAGTGTAAAAGCAAAGGGCCCGTATTGTTGTCACTCATTAACGACATTAGCGTCCTGTCTGCCCACCCACTCGCCCACCTGTGCACCTAAACAACACACATACACAGAAACACAAACACCTCATTGTATTAGATTAACAACCCACGGAACAAGGTGCACGTGATGTGCTGATCAGAGCCGTTAAATGTGTGTGTGGAGAAAAACTGTGAAAACAAAGCTCTATGTTTTGGGGTAGGGGAGGCGTTGAGAATGTATGAGTGTGTGTGTGTGTGTGTGTGTGTGTGTGTGTGTGTGTGTGTGTGTGTTTTTCTGCACAGGAGTGAGAAGAGCCGCTTTAGTCCAAACAGGATATTGTGTACAGGAGCACAGATTCTTCTGTAGGCCCTTTGGGTTCATGACGTCGACGACAAGTGAGCAGGCAGCACACCCACTGCCCCAGCACAGTCACACAAACACACACAGACACACACGCACACCTCATAACTGACTCAACAGGCTGCATTGCTTTCTGTGACGGGACCAATATCATTGGACTCAGTGACAGTTTCCTGATCATAAAAATTATTTATTTAATAATATTGGAACACAAAGGCAAATATAATCACGTGAATCCAAATAACTTAGAGTAAACAAGTTATCTCAAGCTATGTGTTTTAACTCTTTATATCCCCGAATAACTTGGTAACAGTAATTCAACATTTTGGACATATTGTGAAACTATTATTCCCTCTCAGGCTTCAACAAGGTCAACAAGTTAGCTTTGAAATTTTCATTGATGAGGCTTTTCTCTTTATGAATGACACCACAGTGGGCATCGGTTCCACCTAAACGATTTATAATATATATTTTTTTAACTTCAGTTTAAATGAACAACTGCAGAGATGTATTTTAAAGAATAATTGTAGTCCGGTGTGACCTACAGGTATTTGATGCAACTGATTCAGCGTCATTTTTAGAGAGGCAGAGGTGAAGGAAAACGTCTGTGCGAGGCAGAGGGGTGGGTGAAATTGATTCACGTCGCGTTTGGGACTCACGAGGAAAAGACAAGTGTGCGCCGGTGGGAGGCAGGGCTCGTCTCACGGGGACATTGAGAGCATTAAAACAAGCTGTTTGTCAAGTGGCAGTGCCGGCAGCGTCCGCCCACTTCTCCACACTTGATCTGTAAGACTGCGGAAGCAGACCAACTCGAATGTGTGTGCCACTGCAAGCGATTCCTTTGTGTCGCATTCTAGATAAATAGAGAGAGGCATTTTTGTACATTGTAGAAGGGAAAAAAAAGCACATTTTGAATATAAACACTGAAGCAGTTAAAGGCACAATGTGTGACTCAGGGCTGACTAAATAATTCGTTTTGGTTTCGCACCAGCAGTTTCCATTTTCTTTCCATCCTCCCCTGTGTTTTCGCCCCCCTTTCTAGTAGCTCTATAAATTGTTTCAACAAGAGCAGAGAACATTGTTTTTGCTGAAATTTTATTAGTAAATATGACTTTATGAGCATAATTTTCACAAATGGCGTTTGTGTTGGTCATTTGTGTTCTGCGAAATCTAAATCAAGTCCTCATTTGTTGTGAAAGAAAACAGGCGTAATGCTGTTATTAATTCTTTATCCAGCAAAACTGTTTATGGAACAATCATCAGTGATCATCAGTCTCTTCCACTGTTATCTGGAAAAAGTTTTCATCCACTGTTTAGTGTCTAAGTTGGCCCAGCAAAGGCGGATTATTTAGTCAGAGCAGTTTAGTCGTGCATACGGGTTCATGAGTTAATTCATTTTTTCCAGTATATAAATCGAAGCGTTGAAACAAAAGTCAAGTTTGGTTTTGGACATTTTCAGTGCACCTTTTACACACACACACACACACACACACACACACACACACACACACACACACACATAAACATGTTTTTCTATATATAGGGGTTTAAAACAATCACATTAATGTTCAGGGTCTGTGTGACATTCCTCAACCCTGAAGTGAATGCAGAGCCTTTTATCCGCACTCATATGGTGACTTCTGAGTCACTGTCAACACAGATATGTTTTCTTTTCTTTTCTATTCATCGCAGAGAGGAATGGAGATACAAAACAAGCCCTTCCTCCAGCCCACTTAAAACAACCCGTGACCCCGTCCCCTTAAATCTCAGGTCATTCCTCATGTGTGTACTTTCTTAATTGCCAAGGTTATGACTGATGAAAGATAAACCCATCCCCACTGCCTTTACTGGGAGCAGATTCATACGCACCCCCAAGCAGGAAAAAGCAATAGGAAGCCAGAGTAATAAAAGGCTTTGACATTGATGGGCCTGTTTCCCAAACACTAAGGACCTCGAGTCTGGCTGGAGAGGCCGAGGCTCCATCTTTTTATTGCTGTGTCTGCCGAGAGTCGCCATGCCACTGAGAGGGTCGACGCTCCGGTCTCGGCCCCTTAGTTCCTGTCTGTCTGATTGTCTGTCTGGCTGTCTCTGTTGCCCATTGAGTGTACTGCAGATGTTGGGGTGGAGGTGAAAATGGTGGTGATGGTGGGCCAAGTGGGTGAGGAATTTCTGTGTAAGTCGAAGGCCTTCAGCAAACAACCCCTCTTAGTGTCAAAGCAAATACAGAGGACTGTTGTGTTGTTAGGAAAGCCCTGTGTCTGCACTTTGGCTAGACATTAATATATAAAGTGTAGTTGTCACCTAAGAGTGCAACAGTAGAGCATAATCGCTGTAAGCGCAGGAAAAACGACTGCACTTCATTTATGTATCACTTTGGGAAGATTAAATAAATGTAACCCATTTTTTCTCTTCAGGTTGCCACAGAACAACTTCCTAACCCCCCAAACCCTCCCACCCATTCAGCCCCATTCAGCCCCACACCCGTCCGTCTGCTTGGTTTGCTTTGGCTTTTGACTGGATTAGGTACATGCACAAGGCCACTACTCATGCCACGGGATTGCTTATGACAGGCCCTTACGCAGACACCTTGACTGCCATGAGCAATTACTTTAAATACACAGGAGAGGGCCAGAACTGGACCGACCTGTGGGAGGGTGAGAGGCAGAGAGGGCAAAGCGAGAGAGAGAGGCAAACATGAATTGGAGAGGAAGGCGTAACAGCACAGATCTAATTCTAGATTATGTAAAAATGCTTTGTTGTCTTGCTGTTGTTGTTGTTATTTTTTTCTTAAAGCCTCTCTGTGAACTTCTAAAGTAATCCCGAGTGAAGTGGAGACTAAAAAAAACGATGTTTTTTTTTAAACTTGTGATTTGACCTACAGTTCTGTTAAACATCTCTCTTATTTTAAGCTGTCGTTTGCAATTAGATAACCGAAACCGTGGCGTCCGTGTTGCTGAAATCCATCCACGTCTCTGTTCATTGCTACATTTTAGATAGACTTACCCGCCCGTGCATGCTGACAGTGACAGAACTGACAGCAGTCCAGATCCCTCCTCTGCTCGGGCCCGGCCTGCCCATCGATCAGATTTCACGCAGATCTGGACCTGGCTCCGTTTACACACAGCAGGTCTTGTCCCCGCTGCTGCTGTGTTTCTGCTGGCTCTGTTTCACCTCAGAACGAGATGGTGGGCTGTGCTAAAGTGTTTTCATACCACACCCATTCCTCTGTTAGTCCCAGCTGTAGCTATATAAAAAAATAGCTAATGGCAGTTGGATAATCATATAGTTTTAAACAAATATCATAATAAGTCATATGATCACCTGTCTGTTATTACCCCACCCCAACTCCAATGTTAGTGAAGCACTTGCAAAGGTTTCCTCTAAGCCATATTGACCCTTTTACCTAAGCGTGAGCATGACTTATTATTATTTTTCCCTCCTGCCTGTGTGAGTCTTTGTGTTGCCGTTTCCTTGTGCGTACGGCGACTGCGGGAGAGCGTCTGACGAGAGCACCGGATCTGTGAGAGAATGAAGAAGTGGTGAGGGCCAGAGTTTATGTGAGGTGAACCAAAGCTTTTGCACTCTGCTTTGCTTCACTTCTTTCTCCGCAAACATCTTTCTCTCTAACTCTACCTCTGAGTCTCTTCTCTTTCTGACACACACACACATACACGGAGTCACACAGTGTAATAAGTCAGAGTGTGTGGAGCTGCTGAGCTGTTCCACATGTGTAGGGTGCGTCAGATCAAATTAGGCCTCGTTGACAAAGGGCCTTTTACACACAGGTGCATGGTGGGTGAGCTGGAGCTGTAGTCAGCCAGAGAATCAGCCCAAAAAAGCCAGTCAGTCAACAAACCAGCCGGCCAGTAAGTTAATCAGTCAACCTGCCATTCAGGAAAGTGAAGACTTCGGCTTCACTGCGCTGAATGAGTATGACTTTGACAGCTTTCTGGCCATAAGGCCATTGTCTTACTTCATCGTTGTCCTTTTCGGAACACCTTCGGAACATCTCCTTGGACGCTAATATGCTTCCCCTTTTTCTGAATCTAACATCAACACATTTGCAGCTCACTCCAATCACATCCAATCACAATACACAACCCAAATCACGGCAGCGTGCCAACTGACCGTCTCCACGGAATGAAAATGGCAGTTTCCAAATGTTTGGGATTGTGTTTACTTCTCTTTCCCAAAGTTTATTACATTCTCTCTCCAAGTTGTCACTTTTCATACATGAGCATAAATCCTTCAGTGGCACACATACACCCGCGCTGAGCAACCTCCCCGGGTGCTGGTGTAACCATAATGCAGCTGCGGCAGTACAGGCTGAGTTATTACGTTTAATCCGTCTAATTGTTGAATTTCACAGAATGGGACCCAGTGTGCCTTGGAACTAATTCTGTCTGGGCATTCTGTTTAATTCGCCACACTGGGCCCTAAGCTCTTCTGAAGGGAGGCTGCCCCCTCTCTGCTCCTTCCACCCCAACCTTTAAGAATATAAACCCCTTATCTTCTGCGCGCCCTCACCCTCATGCATGACAGAACACTGGGTGACTTGTGCAAGAGAGTGATTTCTCAACAGCCCATAAAACATTCTTCTGACATTTTGGACATCTACTCTAATGAGGCGGGGAGGCTGGGAGCTGAGCGTGAGCAGCGACGGGAGCCCGGCAGCGCCAGCCTCGCCAGCCGACACTTTTTAAACAACAATGGGCGAGGCATGAAACGAATGGAAATTGAGATGCATGTCTTGGGTGGTTAAAGAGCGGCATATCGACAGCGTCACGTGTGCAAACAGAAATGCAAAAATACTCGTGTTATTACAACAACAACAACAAAAAAAAAACCACTTCAAAAGTGTGGTGTTTATTTTCAGCTACTTTATCAACACGAAACGTCCAAATTGTTGCGATCTCACTCGAAAACAATGCTGCTTTAAACGGCTCAGATTGGCAGGGGGTTGATTGGCTCATTGGTTGGTTGCGTGGCAGAACGGTGATAATCCGCGCTCGCAAATCCCACGCGTTTAGTCAAATTATTCCAGGCCTTAAGGCTCCCATTGTGATCACTGGCTGTGGTGTGCTGCTGTCTGAGCCCCCCATGGGGACAACAATGCCACCATTCAGGGCCACTCGCTGCTACAGGCTGGGCAATTTCAGGTGTGAATTGGCTGTGTAGCCAGTGGCTTATATTAAATGACCTAAGGCGTGACCTTGAGGGCTAAGAGAGGACAGGCTAAAATGGTAGCTCTCCAGTTTTGTCAAGATCCGTCATCTCTTTGCTCTGATGGCCTTAAAAACAGACAACAGCTGTTTTATCTTGGGGGAGAAAAAAAAGAATTATAGGGAAACTGATAATATTTGTGAAAACTAAAGAATGATCTCTTCATCCTGATATGCTCTTTTTTTATTTTTACCCTCTCCATTCTGTTCCTGCTAAACCTCTCCTCCGTCCTCCTGCCTTTCCCCAATAATATGCTTTTAATCATATCTCCTTGGCTGGTTTGCTTGCGTGGGTGAGTGCTACATCCAGGCCCTTTGATGGGAATCTGCGATGCACCCAGAAGCCTTTTGAAGTGGCCGGCTGGGGAGCTTTGGAGGGGGCTAGCTATGGGGGCCGTGAGCTTTGATGTGCCAGGGTCTGGAGGGGCCGGCTGCACGCTGCCCTGCACTGATCTGTCAGTAGCACAGCTGCACTCCTCGCTGGGGAGCCCCTGCCTGACCAGTTGGCTCGCTTTCTGACTTACTCACCTAGCTGACTCTATCTACCTACAAAAATAAGAGCTGCACACTTAGATTAGTGCAGTAATTCATATATTGTTTGGGGGTACATATATCTCCAGAGTTTGTACAAGTCCAAATGCTGCTGCAGAGCATTGAGTTGTTGTTTTTTTTCCTGCTTTTTCCGTTTTATTTTCTGTCAAACAGCTCACAGAGCAAGAAAGAAAGAAAAAACACTTAGCGGACGGCTGTTTTCTGCTCGAAGCCGATGTAAATGCGCCACTGGGAATTTTTGAGTTTGAATTTTGCCAAGTGGAATCTGTTTTCTCTGCAGCTGCACGAAACCATTAAAAAGAGACCATGTGTTCTAACCTGTTAAGTTTCAGTCAAGCTCAACCTTGGCTCAACTCTCCACCTGGAGAGGAGAGCGGTTTTCAAGGCCGAAGCTATCAACACTTAGCTCACCGCGCGGGCTTTCTTTTGCTCCACGAGGACGACGCATTAATTGCATGACAGTGACCAAGAACATTTTTCAATAGCTTTTATATGCAATACAATCCCACGTGTCTTTTTAAGCGCGTTTTATTTTTGTATCATATATTGCTGTACATAATAAAGAGTGTGACATTATGATGGATAGAGTATGAGGGTACAATACTATAGCAACACCCTTTTTTTCAGTCTCTAGTTAGATAAGTGTCTCTCTAGATCAGGGATGTCAAACTCATTTTACATCATGGGCCACGTCCACAGCTCACTTTGATCTTAAGTGGGCCGGACCAGTGAAACTGCTCTTTCTGTCAGTTAAAGGAGTTTAGCTGCACATGTAAACCCTGTGGTATTTTAATAAAGAAAAAAAGGAGAAAAAAAATCAATTTCTTGTTAAAAAACATTCAATAAGAAAAAAAAAGTTAAAAAGTTACATTTGGGCTAAAATTGTTAGAAATAATTGTGTAATATTACAGAAAAAATCTGTTAGCTCATTGCAAAAACTGTCCTATAATTATTAAATGGAAAAGTTTGGTTATTTGACAAAATGCCTTTTGTTGTTGTTGTTGTTGTTGTTTTTTTTTTTTTTACTGTGGACCCACTGTAAAACATTTCTATAGCAGATAATAGTGAAAAAAACTTCTGTTATGATTATTTTTCTGTTTATCTGTTACTTATTTACTTTGGTGTTGTATAAATTGCCATGGGGGATGTCTGTAGCAAGAGGAAAAGCTGTAAAAATGATAAAAGTACAGTTACACGTCTAAAATTTTGTTGCCCTTTGGTGGATCAGTTCTGGCCCCTGGGCCTTATGTTTGACACTCCTGCTCTAGATCTTTTTTATTATGTGTTCAATTCTTACTGACCACGGAACTGCATTGAGCACTCACTGACACTAGAAAAGCTGACTAGCCAGCACAGAAGCTAAGTGTGTGATCTAGTGCACACTTATGTTAGAGGCCTGTTGCGATTGTGCATGAAGTAGAAGGTTCCATATGAGAAAGCTGCAGATTTCCTCCCTATGTCCGAATTTATAATAAACGTTTTCAGTGTCAGTGCAGTATCACTCAGCACAGTCTCTCTCTTATCCATCATGTCTCTCCTGTTCTCGAGCACTTTTAAAGAGCTTGTGTGTTTGTTTAGCTGTGAAAAGTTGATGACGCATACATTAGGCATGCATTTTTTGACGGCTATGCTGGACAACACGTGGGAGTTGTCCAGTATAGCCGTACAGTAATTATCCAGTAGTAACTGTAAGAGCATGTTTTACATCCTGTTTACTTTTTCATGTTTTTTCTAAACCACTCAAGGGTTCGACCTGCACATAAGCAGCCACATGCCAGTGTTTGATTTAAGCCATTTTTGAACACTAACTCTAGACATTGTCAGCAGAATCAAATTTGCCTTTTTTTCCTTAAATGCATGCAGCAGATCCGTAGTCCTTCCTCACAAATGGAAATACTCTGTTTGCTTTAGGTGCGGGTGCTTCCTTGGCAGAGCGTGCTTTGAATCAGGGCACACGGCGCCCAGTGGCTCGCTGCGAATTGACCGTTACTGCCTCCGTCCTCACATGGACACAGTCAGACATTATACAGACTCTGTGCGAGGGAGCTGGCATGTCAAAGACCTGCATGCGACTTTGCCAGTTAATGTGGAGGAGAATTCAGGGCTGCAGTGCATGCGTGTGAAAACAGCTTTAGCTAACAGTCACAAGTATTTTCCTCTGTAAATCCTGTGACAGGAGAGGAGTGCGGACTGAAGGGTACATAAATGATGAGAGAATAATGCGAACGCTGCCTCTGCAGGAGTAATTTATTCCTGAAGGATTAGCTTGACTGCAGTGAAAAATGATAATGGTGAATGACTCTCCAGTGGCAGTTTGTTTGTTGACATTGCCTCAGGATCCTTTCCTCCTCTGGAGGATGGATCATCCTCAGTTAACCTCAGCTCCTTCGAAACATCAGCTAAATTTATGACTCTCCTCCTTTCACCTATGGTGGAAATTCACAATAACATGGCAAAAGACAGATGCAACAAGTCAGCCTTGACTGATGACAGCCACTGTTTTTAGCCTTACTTTGACAGTTTGTTGGACACGTTTAAAACATTTTATGTTACATTTTTGATCAGTTTAATCACTGTAAAATGCACTGCCTCACTAAAGGCTTTTACATTATGCAGACAAATCTCAACCTGCATGCCATTTCATTTATTTTAAAGCTCTACTTATTGTTTCACAGTTTATGTACCTGTGAAACTCCCTTTTAACAGGAAGAAGCCAGCGACAGAACCAGGCTCAGAGAGAGGTGACCATGTTAAGGTGATATAAACATTAATCCATTTATAATGAGCACTCTGATCGTTCACACCTCACTCTGCATAGTGAGCAGAAATACTTTACTTTTTACTTCAGCTACATCCTTATTTGGTGATAAAACTGTTGTAGTATTTTTTTAATTTATATTTATTTATGTTTATTTATTTATTTATTTTTAATTGGATTATGACTTTTATTTAAGTAATAGGTCAAAATACTTTTTGCCACTTTTTAAAACAATTATGTAACCACAAAGCAGTTTTCCTGTGCACTGCCATTTCTAACATAATGTATCTGTATAAGGGCGCAGGGCTGCACACTGTGTTCTTGGCCAATTTTGTACGCTGTATTTGTTTCTGATAAAATATTCTGATTCCCTGCAGCGCCGCCCCCCGCTGTCTTCTTTGTCTCCCTCCTGTGCCATAATTGAAAAAAACCCCGAAAACCCCTTAATCAGCTTGTTCCACTCCTTTGTTGAAGTTATATGAGGTTTGTGCCGGACTCATCAGATGGCCTTAGCATGACCTGTGAGCACAAACCCACTATCTCCAACACATCTGTGCCTAGTTAAATGAAGGTTATATTTTAGGCCTATTATAGTCCGGGAGACAACGCAGGCTGACTGCTAGCTTGACCACTCACCCCTATCTGACTTGCACATGTGGTCAGTAACTATAGCAACATGCTGAAAAGGCTGCTTCCTGAGACTTTGTTGTGTTTGGAGCTTGGCACAGCATTGTAACCTAGATATTATTTTTAGTCTGTCAGCAAATGCTCAGTGTGTGTTGATTTAGGATGTGAACTGACAGTCTCTCTCGCGTGCGCAAACACACACACACACACACACACACACACACACACACACACACACACACACACACACACACACACACACACGGCCCCTCGAGTATACAAATTCACAGGCTTTACAAGGCTGGACAATATCAGAGATTCAAACTTTGCAGAACTATGACTGCAAAAATCATCTGTTGACATTTTGCATCTCTGAAGGCGCAGACATCTGTCAGCCAATCTCAGGTCACTGAAGTCATCAGCAGCAATGACGTATGTGAAAAGCTCTCTGTTTCTCTGTTTGTCAGCTGTGTTGTCCCACACCCATCTGTGGCCTTTTATTGCTTTTCTCTCTGACTTTCTTTCTTTCTGCCTCCCTCTTTCCCTGTGGCAGCCAGTAATAAAGGTTTGACAGGCAGAGCGTGAAGGTCATGGTTATTAGATGGTAAAGGCAAGAGCCACAGCTGGGCTGGGCAGGCCTCCTCTCTGGCAAAAGTGATGAATTCTGTGTAAGTGTGTGTTAGTATGTGTTTGTGTGTGAGGTGGGGAGGGGGTGGAGTTTCTTCTTCTTCTTCTTTTTTTTCTTTCCTTGCAGCAGCCACCTGGTTTGGCCTCAGGGTCTTTTGATAAAGAGTGAGGTGCAACTGAGAGGAAGGGGTGGTGATTATAAGCACGCCAACAAGCTGAAATACTGTCCAAGTGGTGTGCACGTGTGTGTGTGTCTGCGCACGTGTGTGTAAACTTGTCTGACAAGCCCAGAGGCGTTCACACCTGCTGCTTCTCTAGCTCTGCACTTCTGTGGGCGAGCTTTGCAAAAGCTCAGCTGTGACACATGTGGACGTGCAGACTGTTCAGTCCTTTTTTGATGAGGTAGAAGCTTTTTTTAAACCCTTAATGACTCAACAACAAAACCAAGCTGAAATATTTGTAGTATAAAATTGAGCAAAGGGCATCTGTGTATAAGAATGAAATTACATCAAGTTTTGCTGGTAGCCCAGTTGAATACAGCGGCCTTAAAAGACTACAGTAGCTCATAACTGTTATTGTCACATTCAAGCTGATTGATTCAATCTACCATATATAAAACCTTGCACAGGAAAGAGAAGTTGCAAAGTGCTCACTGGTCAACAGAATATGAAACATCAACACTTATAACAAATGGTTGACGGGTGTTTATCTCGTCTCTTTACTTTGTACATTTTCATTTATCAGCTGTTATAAATGCCAACACCAATATATCAGAAAATATCAGCTAATACCGTCTGATATAGATCAATCCGGCTGTAGTTGTCATGACCTACAGGATTTGTGCTTGCATATTTTTCTAAAAGGTAGAATGCTTTAAAATATATTTCATCTGATGAGTAGCATTTTATTAACCCAAAGTAACATCAACACTGGAAAAGGCCTTTTTATGTTTATGTCATATTTCTTCTAGTAGTCGCACATCCGCTTTGACATCCCACCAAACTGAGAAGGCAAAACCTGTATATCCTAAGCTGTTTTCAGAAACAAGGTCTATCAACTGCACATCTTTCTTATCATATAAAGGATGCCAAGCTCTTATCCTTCTTGAACTTCAGTGATCTTGAACTTGGCTCTCATTTCTGCTGCAGTTTTTGATTGTCAAATCTCTGAAATAAATAATTGGCCAAAATCTAAATATTTACTGTTGTGCAAACTTTGTGGAAGCTCGCTCCAAGGATTTTGTTTAAATCCCAATATTTTAAACATCGTGTGCAATTTGTGGTCTCCGAGGCAAAGTGGTGTAAGCTATATATGTTATAAGGGCATACTTGTTATTATCACATTTGCTGACTGACCTTATTGAGATTAAGCACGAAATGTAAAACCACTGTGTTTTAGGATTCGTTGAAATAGTATAGTGCTCCGGCTGAGAAGAGAAAAAGCGTTTGCACATTTTTTGGATAAGACCTTCTTGTTGATTTAGCGCACAATAAAACAATAGCTATAACTTGATACCCATATAAGTGGTGCTCACTCGGGAGCTGAATGACAGAAAATCAAATAGAAATGTAATAAGTATAGATGGTTTGTACTATGTTCTTTTATCAAAAATATTGTCTTTGGCGGACGTCCAACTTTTTTTCCTAGCCACTGCCAAAATTTGAGGCTTGCAAACCTCAAGTATCCTCAAGTGGGCTTAGTGCTGTTTTGGAAAAATAGTAGAGAGAGAGAGGGAAGTGGAGTAGCTCCACACTGCAGTGATGCATTCAGCAGAGGCTGAATCAGTCTGTTTTTCTCTACACAAATTCCATCTTTAAAAGTTCCATCATCTCCCAAAGTGTTCTAGGAAACTCTTCTCAAACCTCTTTTGCACTGATATGAAATTTGGCCAAAATTCAGTGAAGTGGTGACACGCCTGTGTGATTATGGCATCACTAGACAACCATAAAGGAGAATCCCTTCAAGCTGCCAGCATGGCCAAAAAAGAAAAACACCTCATTGGGCAAAAACAGGACTCAGACTAGGACTCATTGCGTCTGCTATCTGTTGCTGCACAATGACCTGTGTCACTCTCTGGGATGGGTGTCAGGAGTTCAGCCCTTTAGAGCCACGACCTGCGTTTGACCTCACTGGAGGGTAGAGATGCAGCTGAGGAGCCTCATGATAGCTGCAAAGACATAAAGGCTGCAGGTCACATGTGACATTATAAAGAAATATATAAAACATGCTAGTCTGTCCCCACTGCTTATATATTGGATAGAAAGGGTAAGTAAACACCAAGAGTTACATGAAGACAAACAGCGTTACAGACTCGCTTCCTCAGAGCTGAATTTCTTTATTTAGAGCTTTTCACAGACTGGAGTGACAAAACGATTCATAGCATGAAACAGTGAAATTGAAAGAAACAGAAAAAAAGAAAAGAAAAGCATAAAAAACAAAAAGAGACAACATTAGAGTTAAAAGCACTTAAGAAATGGGTAAAATGAAATAAGAACCAACTGTGGAATAATTAGAGATGGGATTGGAATGAACTGTATGTCCTTATAGGACTTTTTTTTAAAATTGTTTTATTCAGTAACCTATAAAGTGACAAAAAAGAAATCAAACTTTTAAAAAATGTGAATCTGAAACAACAACAATGAAATACTGGAAAACTGACACATTTAGATTTAAACGCCTGCACTGAGTGTTTGGATAGAAACAGGCCCTAATTACTATCTGCGACATGAAAGACAACATGAAACACACACACACACACACACACACACACACACACACACACACACACACAGCAGTTGCCAGTGAAGAAAATACTCTTGTTTTATTTCCACTGGTTTTGGAAAAGATAAAACACTCGTGCTTGGGTGTCGGGTCACCACCGGCGTTCATACTGTGTAAACATTCCACATCCATGTGGCGGCAGGGTGGACCTGCTGTCAGTCACAGAGAGTGGAAAACAATTTCAGTCTCACGCAGAAACACTCCGTCTTCCGCACACACACAAAAGCACACACTTACATATGCATCGCCTGAGGATTTGCAGAAGGCTTTTGGTGTCTGCAGCGGTGTGTCTGGTATCAGTAGTTACATTCTCATCACATAACATATAAACCAATTACGCTTCCTTTGTCATCAGGTGGGTTCATTCTCTGTGCATTGTTTGATGTTCGGCGAACTGCTTCGCGTCTTTGATCCGCTCCTGAACCAGCGAGAGATTTAAAAAAAAAATGTACCCAGCTGCCACCGGCATCAACAGGTGGCCCCTCGCAGCTGTTTTACTTTAAACGCTTGACGTCTTTCCACTCTCTCTCTCTTTTTATATGTTCACAACACTCACCTTATCTGTTTTCATTCAGTGTTTCCTTCACTGGTAGCTTTTTTCTTCTTCTCGTTTCTCTCTTCTCTGACTTGGATGTGGTTCTGTCTGTGTTCACGTCGTGCTGCATGTACTCATAACCTGCGGTCTGTTTCATGTTGTGTTTATATATGTTTCTACCTGTCTGTGTCTGTGTGCATTATATATATATACGTATATATATGTGTGTGTGTGTGTGTGTGTCTCCAGCTGTGAAGATAAGTGGGTTGCACCGTCTTTGCAGATCTCTCAAAGGCAGGAAGAGTTTGCCACATTAAACAGCTCTTCTGTGAGTTGTAATTAAGACAGTCGGCTTTGGGTTTTTTTAAAAAAAAAAAAATCATTTTTGATACAAGTAAAAAATTCACAGATTTTCAAGGACTTCCAGTATATTTAGGGTTATTGTTAAATTTATTGTCCCTTTAGTGCACCCTTATGTTGGCCTGATATGACATGGCTTAACGGTAATATCGTCTTTGGTGCATTTCCTGTTAACACAACAGCCATACGCCCTCCATCACACTCCAGCTCATGTCTGTTAGTGTAATGCAGGGAGAGGAAAACCAACACACAGTCCCAACTCTGCCAGTTCACTCCCCTCGTCTCTTTTCAGTGCCACTAGGCAGCTCTCTTTATTCAGTACCCTCTTTCTCTTCTTCCTTTCCTGCATCTGAAAGGGGTCAGTGCCTCTGCATGATGGAACCACAGGGCTGAAAGTCTTTGGGCCAGACACTGGAGGAGTCCACTACTAATTGCTCTCAGCGAATCCCCAACCATTGTCCCCCACTAGGTTTCAATTTGAATTTGAATGGTGGTAGCTAGCTGGTGCTGAGAGTGTAAGGTACACAAATGACTGTCACTGAGAATGGATCGCAGCGCTACGGAGATTGTGAACTTGTCCCCTAAATAAGCACTGTTGGCTTTTTGGCTCTGCATAAGTAACGGTCTGTTTACACTAGCATATTCATGTACGCTTGGCTGAAGTAGTGTTGGGATAGAACGGCAGATGCTTTAGGGTGAACAATTGTTTTTTCCAGGTTAATTTTAGATTAGCTTTGAAGAGTTATTCCTTGTTCATTTGCAGCATTGCAACAATTCATTAAACACGAGCATGAAGAAGTGGTTAGTAAAAAAGACTGAACAATGTGTTAACAAGTTCCACTTGATCTTCAGGCTTCTTTAAAATATAACCCGTTTACCTTTTTCTATATCTGTGATTGTGAGGACACAGTAAGACAAATTCAAGTTGCCCCTCAAGTGCAAAAGCTAAGTCAACACATCCAAATGAAAGATGGAAAGACAGTGAGACAGACAGACAGACAGCTGAACAAATTGCCAGACCTTCCCCCTCCCTGCAGTTTACTTGTTCCCTCTCTATAGAGGCGAGGTTCTTGGTCCATGTCCCCCTCTTCTCCAGCCCCACTAGTGGTTAATTGAGCCCCTGCCAGGCCTCGCCCCTTTATTGCCTCCATTTGTCAAAGCCTGAAATCTTGAATGGTGCCAGAGACCTTATACAAATCGAGAGCCTCGTCGCCTCTCCAAGTCTCTCCATCTCCCTCCATTCCTTTATCACTCTCTCCATCCCCAAAGAGCAAACAGTTCTGGGCCGGGGCAGCTCAGGGCAAACAGTGGTTGAACAAAGGCGGTGGCTAAGTTGTGAGGGGTGGGTGGGAGTACGAGGGCGGGTGGCTGACGTTGTCCGCTACATCTCCAAAGTCAGCGATGCTAAATCTCACTGCGGCAGATGCCATGGTGTTCTTATAGGGTGTCGACATCTCCTGCCTAAAAACTGGACTGTAAAATAACTCATGCATGCTCCGAGAGCGTCCTGCTTCTTATTTTGGATTAGTCTAGACATTGTAGACGCCTAACTAGGCGACAGGTGTACAGTGGAAGGTATTGTATTGCGCCAGAAACTGTCCAGTGTGAGGCTGTCATCAGCACATGTGCTGCTGCCATCCCGTGGCCTGCATACTGCAGATAAGACCAGCCATTCAACCAAGCAGGCAGCTTTTCACTATAGTCATCATTGTTTGTCCAGACCACAGACAGACCTGTAATGTACGGGGGGAAAGACATGGGAGGAGCCAGGGGCTTTTATAGGCAGCACTAAATACAATAAATAAAAGAAGAATGACAAACAGAGCTGCTTTGGTGCCATATGGAAGAAAAGAAAGAAAAAAAGAAAAACCCAAAGGAGACTTGTTGTCTGTAATGTGTATGTCGGCTGCCAAATGGACCGTATCAGATTTCTGCAAAATTAGAATGAAAACTGATGTCAGTCCAGAGGTTCATGAGGCCATGGTATGGTTGGCTGACTGTTACTGGTATGGATATTGCAATACTATGCCCATTTTGTAAGAGATACATAATCTGTGATATAGATTTAAACCCTACAGCATTGCTAACACTTGCCTGTTTGTCTAAAAGCACATATAATGCTTCCTTCAGGCCAAGTCAGAAAACTGGGGAATTTGTCAGTTTTGCATAGTAGCGCTTGAAAACAAAACAAAATAACTGCAGTATGTGCTGTACTTGTAGAATGAGAAAGTAAAAACATAAATGTGCAAAATTATTATTATTATAATAATATTATTATTATTCCATTTTTTATCACCAAAAACGGAAAAAAAGAAGAACTAACTCAACAGCTCGCACAGTGCATGACTCCATTTATGTCTGTTTATTAAACATTAATTAATGTTTCATGCAAGTTTGGTACATCAGACTATGAATATCCTTACAGAACATTACAAAAAATGTAAAGTACACCCAAAAAACTCCCATAAAATAGCAAATAACAAACATTTAAAATGTAACTAAAACTAGTAATAAAAGTAAAGGGAAAATTATGGATAATTAAAAAAAAGTTTTAATGGATTGGTTGTGCTTTCGGCTGCTGCTGACTGTGGTCGAATTAACAGCTAGACTTTTAGTGAAAGTGGAAAATCACCATGTGGTATGGTAAGAACTCATAGGCAGAAACTTGCACTCCTGGGCAACAGTTGTGTCATTGTGATTGCATTTGCGAAATGCTAATCTATTGGCCGTATCAGTACAGTGGTGTTGTCAGTGTTTGCCATAATGAGACTTCTTCTCTGTAAAGCAGGAGAAATATATTTCGATGCTGTGACCTCACCGACCTCACATCCAAAACAATGATAAAAATGATGGTGCCCTTTATTTTTATTTTAAGAACCAATAACAACTCTTTTTTCAGCTAGCTTTTAAGTATTTTTATTTTGGAACTGAACACAGTTCAAAGAATTCAGAGGAAATGATTAAACACTGTGGCCGCTACAATGGTGCTGAAGTGGGAACGAAATGCTTAGATATTAAAATGAGTGTCATCTGGCTTTCAGCTTCCCACGCACTGGATTTGGGATCAGCTTCTAATGCATCATCCATTGATGTTCATTTTACTAGATGGCTTGAGACGTTACATCATATACGCCTGTCCTTTCAATGGGTTCAATCCGCAAAGCTTTTGAAGTTCTAAGTTCATCCCCAGGATCCCGCAAGTTCATGTCCGAGTGCATAAAACCTTGCATTGTTCTTGGCATCATAAAAACTTTGGAGCATTTAAATGAGCCAAGAGTGAGATGTATTTGCATGCGTGTGGATGGGTTGACAGGCTCACAACAGAACACAATTTTGAACACGAATAATCAAAAATCAAGATGTTATTTGGTGGTGACTTTGCGCCTCATGTTTGCTGTTAGAACAATGTTAGAATTAATGCATAATATCTGCTTTCTCCTGTTTTCTCAGCCCAAGTCTCTGTAGTATTGTGAAGTTATAAATTAATTTACAAAGCTGCAAAAGTATTGTACTTACCATAACTCTTTAAGCACGGTACGCTGTGAAAGCGTGTTAGATAATGTCCACATGGATGTGTTGCATTTGTTTTCATGTGTGTTTGTGCATCCATCTGCTTCACACGCTAGGGTGCCGTGCCCTGCTGCAGAGGTCTTTGTTGGAAGTGTAGAACCATGAGTCAGGCCTGTGGGAACAAGCCCTGCTCCTCTCCTCTCTCTCCCACGCTTTCACACTCATCCCATCCTGTGTACGTCCGTTTCACCCCTGGTGATGGGGAGGTGGGGTATAGCGAGCATACGCTGTGAAAATAGTCACACGCAGATGTGTAAGGGTCATCAGACCCTGAGAAAATGGAGCTAGCTGTATGAGATTTTTTTTTTGTTAGGCCATGTATGGCGGGATTAGGAGAAAATCATAAACAGCCTGCATTCTCATATACTGTATGTCTATGAATTACCAGGAGTGTCACATATATTATGTGGAAAAACATAAAGAGGGACACAAAGGTTTCAGCCTCATATTTTCTTCTTTTGTGTGTGTGTGTGTGTGTTTTGTGAGCGATAGACCAGCACCTTGCCAGTGTTGTCTCCCAGTCTCAGTCTGTCAGTACCCAGTGAACACCATGCAATCAATGGGTGCCATCTGGCTGACTGTACACCAACCAAAGAGCCCATTCTGGGTGTTACCTTAGGAGCAGCAGAGCAGTGGAGGAGGGCATGGAGAACAGAACGAGGCACCTAGACTGAGCCCAGTCGAGGGGGCTTTGAAGCCCCTTACTCTTACTCAAAGACGGGAGGTCTGGGCCAACCAGAGAGAGAGAGAGAGACAGAGTGAGAGAGAGAGCGAGTGGAGGCCTTTATCAGAAAACCCGAGCACAATTGTGGTGTGCGGTGTGGGAGTTGGGGGAGTTAATTCTTTGTATAGATGAATGGATGAATAGAGGAGAAGGGCTGAAACACTAGCATCTCCCCCCCTCCACCGCCATGCTGGATCTCTGTATGTTTTAAGTTGGCCATCTCGGGGCCCCAGGGCCCCTCTCCGCGGACAGACCGACAGATACCATCAATTACCAAGGCCAGCCACTGGCCACCATATGGCCAGTGGCTGCATAGGAAAGAAGCTTGTTCCCTTCACAGCACCAGCCCTACATATGCTGCAGACTAACTAGCCGTATGAACAGTGTGTGTTTTGGTAATAGGTGTGTGTGTGTGTGTGCGTGTGTGTGCGTGTGTGTGCGTGTGTGTGCGTGTGTATGCGTATGTGTCATGTGTTGCACTGGCATAGGTTTGGGTAGTATTACAGGACTGACTTATGCATCAGGGGGTCGGGATTGGATTACAGGATTGAGTTACACCTGTTTGTGTGCGTTTGTGTGCTGTTGCGTGCCCATCTGTGGTTTTTACTGAACTTTCTTTTAGTGAAGACAGCTTGAAAAAATGAGGACAATTTTATATGTCCTCAGTTCTGTAAATTGCTCTTGAGGTTTATTGCTAGTTGAAGAATAAATGTGTGTTATATGAGTGTAGGTAAGCCCAAACCTAAATTGGAAGGAAAAGTCACCATTTGTGCAAAATGAAAAATGCACCTTCATATAACTTACATGACATCACTGGTGACATAATGTTGCTGAAAAAACCCAAAAAACAGTTATGGAGTTGTTTCAGTTTTTTCTATTGGTTGACAGGATTAAAAAAAACAGATCTCAATGAACCTTTTCTTCAGAGGTGAAGTCTGATTGACTAAAAGTGATTATCTTTTGGGAGTCGACCTTCTCTTTACGTCTTTACAAATAGGTTCCAAATTAAAATAAATCATCTTATGTTCTCAAGGAATATCACAAACTATTCCAGATCCAGATGCTTCTGGATCCAGAAACTCAACACATGCATGGTGTGGAGTGAATTTTCAGCCTTGGCAGAGGCATGCAGTCTGTTTTTATGAGCCAGTCAACAAATCGATACAGTGCCTGTGAATGCCTGTGTTTCAACTTTAAGTCTGTCGCAATCCAAAAAAACCCAAACAAAATTAATGGATTCAAAAATAATTCTTCAGTAGAAATGAATTGTCCCTGCAATTGTCCTACATAATGCTTTGTAATTGCGGCTGCTGTAACCTTAGACTAAGTTAGAGTGCAGAAGTTCTGTGCATTTAATCTGGCGATTTGCATTTAAAAAAAAAAATTATAGCAGTAGTTCTCGTCCCACTCTCCAACTATGTATCAATCAATAACAATAAAAAAAAAGATCCAAGTTCAAATAAAGGGCAGCAGGTTTGGATCAGAAAACCCTCATTTGATTATTTTTCACTACTTAAATCATATTCATTCAGCTTTCTCTCACTCACTGGTTGTCGATGCCCCACCTGCAGTGGCTCTGTTACGCACCAGTGGAGATCGTCCCGCGGTGCAGGAAACACTGATTTCATCTGTTATATTTAACAATGTGCTGTAGGAGGGAGGGCCACGATGCTCTCCTTTGAATGCCCACTTGAATGCATACAAATGGGCATTTAAAGGATTGTATTAAATGAACTGAAAAAGTGGACCCATTGTTAACATGCTTAAAGTTAGGGGATGAGGAATGCATGTACAGAATTACAGTAAAGCATACCCACTGTGAGTGATACTTCAGTTGCCAGAGCCACCATATTCACCTGACCTCCAATTAATACACGTAACCAGACACCTGTGAAGCAGATGGTAAAATGAGGGTTTTGTTTTTGCAGAATAAAGGCGTACGCTGCAGGGGAGTGACAGCCAAGCCGTCTCTCTGCTCTGCTCTCCAACTCCTTGAAAAGGACAAATCTTCCCAAATGCACCGTAATTTAATTAGACACGTCTGTTTGAAATCAAACTGTAAGTGGAAAAGAAATCCTACACTTGCTGGTACGCCTCCACTCACTACACGACCATTAACGAAAAACACATTGCCTCATGGCTGGGGAGGGAACGAGGGAGGTGAAGCAAGAGAGAGAGAGAGTGAGAGAGATGTTTCTGTTTGATATATAATGTGAGAAAGAGCCAACAGCAAAACAAGGAAACATCTGGGTGATTAATCTTTTGGAAGGGAGGAAAACAGGGAGGCAAATAGTACCAGCCAGAATAGGCACACACGAGCACACACAAGTGCGCGCACAAACAGCTGGGAGCCAGAGACAGTGAACCATGTGAGTCATGATCCTCATTAATATTATATCAAAGCCGCTTTGATTGAGGCTTTTGTTGTATTACTTGGTCAAAAAAAGAAAAGAAAGGAAAGGAAAACTTAAGTGTAACCATTTGAGAGGTTTTGTCCACCATTTACTCAAGTTTCATTTAATTGTAGGTTTTGAGACTTTAATTACTTTTTTTGTTTTTCATTTTTCTAACCTCTACCCAGGGCTGTTTTTGCTGAAAACATGTGCTATTCTCATTCAGTCAGTGACACACATTAACACTTAAGGAGCTGCCCAGTACGACCACAGCCGTTATTCTGTTTGCTGTTGAAGGCAGCTGCGAGCAGAGCACCTTGCCTAAAGGGGGGAAAGTGTTACTCATTCGTTTAAACTGCCCGAATTGGGCCTTTCTTGGGAATAAAACCGCATACTTACTTATCACTCAGCAGCCACTGTAACCTCGAGGCTGTTATAAAAGGCGTTCAAGGTCATAGTAGATGGATTTCATGACTGGATAATCAGCTTTGTGGCACTGTTTTTACTCAGCATATATTTAAATATATATATATGTATATATATATATATATAATATATATGCTTATATACATGTTTATTTATTAGTGTACAATAAAATCACCAATGCCTCTTTGTGGCATTGATGTGCACAGGTTATTGCAGCACATTGTAAGCTGTGGTGAGCGATTGTGCAATATATTCTTCCTCATTCCCTCAGGCCATCTAGGCTGTGAATCTTTGAGGCAGGACAGGGCACTGCTGTTTACTTTACGTGAAGGTGACTTACAGTAACAGGCTGCAGCATAACAACCCAAGTGGGGATGGGCTGAAACCAGCACATATTTGCTGTCTTACCTGATGAGACGGACAGATAGACGGGGAACATCTGTTAAGCTGAGCATACATGCACTCACAAGGAGACACGTATACCCAGAAGGGCCCCAAAAAGGATCTGATCCTATCGTAGTAACTGCAGGTGTCCTGTGATAGGCACACACTGACAACTCATGAGTAGACCACACACACACACACACACACACACACACACACACACACACACACACACACACACACACATACAGTAAACACCAGTGACGTTAAAGCTCAGAAAGCATGAAGCCCATCTCACGCACAGTTGGTGCTGTGATACTGTGACCAGCCCATATTGGCACCATCTGCTCACACGCTAGTGATTTGACATGTAAATCACTGCTATCTTGGTTTTATGTATATATCTGCAGCACTGAGTACGCCTAAATTAAAGAAAAGACCAAGGAACTCTCATTTTGTACGTTCTTAATCATGTACATTTATATAGCTGTTGAGCAGGACCCACAATGCAACAAAACAATTCCGGTCTTGTTTGATAATTGTCATTTCGATGCACACTGTAGCGCTTAATTCATTTTCAGTTCAATTTAATTTAGTTTTAGTTATATAGCACCAAATACCAACAACAGTAGCCTTAAGGCATTTTATCACTTGACAGTGGCAAGGAAAAACCTTTTAACTGGACGAAAGCTCCGGCAGAACCAGGTTGAGCGAGGGGCATCCACCTGCCACGAACGGTTGGGGGTGAGGGGAGGGAGACAGGACAAAAACTTGGCTTGCAAGGTTTGCAAATACACTTCCGTGCCTTGTTTTTAGTCCACTGTATAGCAGGTAAGGTGGAACATACACTTGCATACAAAGACAAAGTGAAGCATCATACTTGTCCTTTGATAGTCTAATAAATTACATAGATAAAAGCACATTTTTTGCCCTCAACCAGTGATTGATTGCAAAATAATTTACTCTATCCTCATACACGTTGATATAAACACACTCATGTCTGTTTAAGTGTTGACAGATTTGAAGTCTAGTCCAGGTCCTGTTGCCCATTGTGTTGGGATTTTCCCACTCAGACACACTGGTACTTACACAGGGCCTCAGCAGCTTTATGTGAACTCTTCTACAAAACCAGAGTGCACACACACACATTTTTCTGTGCTCACACAGAGAAACGGTTGCACACATGCACTACACAATGTAGTGCAGAGGATTACACAAAGTATAATTAGAAAAAGCACCTAACAAAACATATGCGCAAAGGCAGGAAGTGCAGCCAGTGGCCCTTGGCTGCCAGTTCAAAACTCTCCTGTTTGTCATGAGACTGGATCTTTTATACATGTGCTCACTCCAGTGCAGTGGATGTAGAATGACAGACAGGCTGCCCAACTCCTGGGGGAAAGAGCATCTATAGTCCTGTGGGTGTGTATTTTATATGTGAGCACAATGTGTGTACTTAACCCAGTGTGTGTTTCCTCTCCTAGAACTGGAGAAGGCTTCCCCTCTTCTCATATTGTGGATTATTTTCCTTTTTTAGTCTTTTAAAAGCATTACTTTTATGCTTTATAATAACACTAATGTTTTTAATAATTCAGAAGGTGAATTGAGAAGGAGGCCTAAGAGCCTGATGTCCTCTAGTGGCCTTGTGGTCGCTGCCCAGCATCGTGGAGCATGATTGGCATTTGTCATTGAATATCAGATTGGCTTTACAGATGTGAAAAGGTATGGAGAGCCTTGGAGAACATTATGCTGCCTGTAACATCGTTCATCATGACTGGTTCAGTGGTGGGTCAGTGATGGACTGGGGAGGCATATCCATGAGGGACGCACGGACCTCTACAGCCTAGTGGGCCCTGGGTTCCTTCTGGTGCAGAGTATGCAGGCAGTTCCTGGAGGATAAAGGAACGGATACCATCAAATGGCCCCAACGCTCGACTGACCTAAAACCAAAAGAACACCTCTGGGACATTATGTTTCAGTCCATCCAAGGCCACAGGTGAAACCTCAAACTGTCCAGGACCTCAGTGATACCCTGGTCCAGATCTGGAAGGAGATCCCACAGGACACCATTAGTCATCTCATCAGGAGCATGCCCCAACGTTGTGGTGCAAGCACACAAACTACTGAGTACCTTTTTAAGTTGCTGCAATGGAATGAACCAGCAAAACAGACTAGCCTGCCACAACATCTTTTCACTTAGATTTTTAGGATGATGTTGGTTGATCAGATTCATTTGCATCAAATGATGTGCTGTCTTTTCATTCCTAACACATATCAGTAAAGATATCTGGCCTTATCTTATTCCTCACTGAGATCTGATCTGTTTTCTAAGTGTTCCTATAATTTTTATGAGCAGTGTACATCAGGATGGGGACCTTTGCTTTCAGCTGAACGATGTCAAAGTCATTGTTCTTGGTGTTTACTCGGTTTTGTCAGTGCTGCCCCTCAGTTACTGCCATCATTATCCCAGACTTGCCTCGCCAGCATCGGTCACTCCTGACAGCCGGTGCAGTTTGTAGCAACAATAACTCTCCCACAATCAGTGAAGTGGAACAGTAAATGTGGACCTGGAATCCCTACTTCCCCTTCTCATTCCCATACTGCTTTCTGTCCCATTCCTGTTGTGGGGACAGAAAGGAATCCATCCGGTCACACGCTGTGCAAAATCACTCAGTTGGGTCAAGGGGATTGCTGCTGGCTGCGACACTGCCAGATTGTTATCACTGGATAATCCCTACGGAGGAGTGGCAATAACACACAGACTGGGTTGTTTTGTGTCACTGCAGATGATCTTTTTACTGGATGCTCACAATATAAGAACTGTTACGTTGCTCCGGAGGCAAGGGACGAAAATTTGCAGTTCGATACTGGCAGATGTAACAAAAGCTGACAGCAAGCAAAGTGTAATAAAAGGCAGCTCCAGAGCAAATCAAAGCCCATAAATTTTATGAAAACCAAATTCAAAGTCATCAGAATTCAGTAACGCAAAGAAACAGGGGATAAACACAGGAAGACACAAAAAGGCTAGGGAAGAAATGCAGATGTACTAAAAACTGGCAAGGAGAAGGGTTAGATTACTGTGTAAACACCCAGAGATCTGATAGGCAAGCACAAAAACTTACTAGATTTACTAGATATAAAGGGACATAGACTGGGAATCTATAAGTGAGTCACAGTGGCAGCTATCAGGCCAAATTTCCAGTGACTTTGTCAGAATGGTGACTCTGGGAATCATCACAGGTGAAGGCAAAAAGTATAGGCTAGCCAACTTGGTAGCAGGCTGGTAGGCAGCTGTCTCAGAGGCATCCAGCGTGGCCTCTGAGCTCATCTTGTGTAGTTGTATCAGTCTAGGCCAAAAGGTAACATTCTCTCTGTTACAGCCAAATCCAACTGCCTGGCTTCAGTGGATATCCAAGAAATCCTGTGGCCACGGCGTGTCCAGTTTTGGATGGACCCAGAAAAACATGATTACAGGCCATCACCCAGGATAAATAAACAAATGGAAAGTTACTGCTGGATGTAACAAAAGCAGACAGGGAAGTAAACTTGGCTGCAGAGGCCAAGCAGAGGTTAAAGTCTCCAAATTCAAAATAATTAGAGTTGTCCAAGGGCCTGCATTTAGAAAACGGATGGATGAATGGTACCACAGACAGGTTAGCGCATCACGACGAGAGGAGGATCAATGTCATTGTCTCTAGGAGCTCTGGCTCTGCTGGGCTTGTTGCTTTAAACAAATCCCCGGTGCCCCTATCTCAGTCACAACACTCCCACTGCTGCAGAGTTTGTATGAGATCAGTGTATATGTGTGTGTGCGCGCACGCACATGTGTGTGTGGTCCAGGTTTTACTCATGATGTAGGGCCCTTAGTCTGTTTGCACAGAACTCATGGGGATGTGTAGTCCCTATAGGGAGAAAAAGCACGCTTCTAGAATGTAACATGTTACATTTTGAGGTGAAAACATGCTGTAAGGTTAGTATAAGGTTAGTGTTGGCCAAGTAGAAGTTTGTGAAGAAATGAATTGAGGTTGGTGTAATGTCTTCAAAAGTCACAGGTACATGATGAAGAGTTTGGTGTGGGAGGGGATAAAGAAAAGCACGTATCACTGAGTTTTCTTGCTGTTCTGTGTTTGCTTTAGAGTAGCTCAGAGTTCAGCTGGACAGAGCCAAAAGCAACAGTGTTTTGCTTGTCTTGATGTATCACCGTATTGATGTAAAATCTCCCTAAATAGTTTCTCTCAGTGCTCATCTTCTATAGCAGCACCTCTAAATCCACTTACCAAGGGGTGTCTCGGCTAATTAGCATCAAACTAAACTAGTATGAACGCTTCAGTTCCAATGCAAATTCCCTTTCCTGGGTCTTGGTCCTGGGAGATTTTACTACGTGGCCCAAGTAAGCAAACTAAGTCAACGCCACATATGTCTTGCATTTGGACATTAAAGCAGACTATTATGAGATTAAATCAGAGACTTGTGATATTCGGTTCAAATCTCAGCTCCCACCAGCTCCAGTCACGCAGAGGGAGCATTCGAAACTGATATTGTGTTCAGGTTCTGCCAAAGCTTCAAAAATCAACCGCGATGGAAAAGGAAGTGAATTAAGGTGTTTTTTGTATTGAATTGTAGCTCAGATACATGTTGGATCACAGAGAAGATTCAGATATAATGTAAGATTTTTGTAGGTTAGAAGGGTCACGTGTCTAAATTAAAGGAAAAGAAAGCAACAGCCATACTGTACTATCAACTTCTGTTATTTTCCTTTGTGGAGTAATTATAGCTGACAGGACAGCAAGAACCTAATTGCCAGCAAATTAAATAAAAAAATGCTTTTATAGCAGTAATGTGCCATCATGTATATTGAATTATCATAAAAATGAAGCCCAGAGCAGCATTGTTATCCTTAAAGGGCTGTTTTTTTTTTTATTACAGGGTAAATTTATATGTACACTAAAAAAACCTACAAATATTGGAGTGAAAATTGAAACGCTTAGTGAATGAACAAGCGTGCTTGTGATGTGTTAGCATTTGTTTTCTCTTATTCCTTTATATACGTTGTCACCTTCACGGTATGTCACAGTATCAAACACTTATGGTTTCAGGTTTTGAATACAGGTGTCTATTATTGTATTTATAAGTGTGTGACACTTTGTGTGTTTGTGTGTGTGGAAAACTGAGAGCTACTTTTTTGCTGCTAGGTGATAAATGACCTTCAGGCCTACTAGTGACAGCTCGGCTCCTGATGACTAACTGGCTGCCTGACTGTGCTAATGGTAGAAATGCAGAGCCCTGGGAAAGCATGGGATACACTCACACGTGCACATGGGAGGTTCCGCGTGGGGGCTCATTGTGACATGTGATCTTCCATTAAACTGTTATACATTACTCATTTCATAATGTTAGGAATATTCTTTGATTTTTTTCTCTTCCCGGTGAAAGAATTACATGAGAGATTTTTTTCCCCTGTTTATCAATGACACAGAGTCTGATAGTGTAAGATTACGTTGGCCATGGCCCTGACCTTTGAGAGGCTTTGAATTTGATCCTAGATCAGATCAGCAAAAGTGAGCAGCAACAAGTCAAGAAACAATGTTTTTTTTTCCTTTTTCTTTTTTTCCCCAAGTCCGTCTTTTCCTTTCCAGCTCTGAGTCCCACTAGGTCTTTCCAAGGAAGTTGAAGCAGAAGGTGGAGATGCAGTGAGATGGGTATTAAGGAAAGGAAAAGGGGGAGGCAGAGAGGAAGAAAGCAGAAGAATAAACTTCTAGTGAGAGAAACAGTCTGGTTCCTGCCATCAGTAAGCCAACTGGGCTCAGTCCAGTTTTTAGGGGTTCTGGAAAAAGTAGCCATCATCTGCAAACCATCATCCAGGCCCAACATACTTGGACCAGCTTTCAGCACCTGTCACCCATCTCGTCACTGTGACCAACTCAAATAAACATGCAAAATTAATCACAGCATTACCACCGAACCCAGCACCCTATCTTCCTCCTGATTTTCCATTATTTTTTTCCATTTCTTCATTTATGTTTAAGTGTTACGAGGCACATATGTTTAAATACAGAGCTGTCAAAATGTTGGGTGTGGTTTACAAGCTCTTTAGTGAGTGAGTGGCTTGCGGTTGTTAGTTCAAGGCAAGGATTAAACTAAGGTCTTTTAATACTGTGTTGCACTATATGAGCCCATTAATTGTCTTTGAAAAACTGTAAGTGATTGTCCAGACTTTTAATTAATAAAAGTGGTCAACTGGCTGTTAGGTCAAGTAAAGGAGGCTACTACAATGTGCAAAGAATAAGTGCTATGTGATATGTTCCCTGTGTGAATTTGAGCTAACCATAAGTATCCCATGTCATGGAAGTCAACCACAATGAAAGTTCTAAAACAACCCAAACTTATTCAAACCCAAACTTTTTGTATTTAAGTGTAGCCTGTGATATATTGTTCAGTTCTTTAGTTTATAAGAAACTATGTGCAAAACTAATTACATTAGGAAGGAAGGAACACAAGAAAAATATAAACTGTTATATAATGGTTGGGTAAAGCAGTAAAAGGATTCGGACGTAGGTGGTTTTTTCTTTTTTGTGATGGTAAATTTTCATTATTTAATGGTATTTTTCCAGTACCCCACACCCCACAGATTTTTCTTTTTACAGTGTAGCTGGAGTCCTGACTAAAATAGTAGTACTCTCAGGTCTTTGATGTAAGTCATGTGTGTTGGGCTCCATTAAGCCATCTCTACAGAGATGAGGGAGATACTGAAATGGTGAAGTTAATGTCTTCTCCATTTTTTTTTGTCTGCAAAGTTCTTTTAACTTATACTGTCTGAATTAATTCTCAATAATGTCTGATAGGTCTGACCAGTTTTCATCAGTCTTATGAGACATGGCGATCGTGGCTCAAGAGTTGGGTGTTTGCCTTGTAATTGGAAGACTGCCGGTTTGAGCCCCGGCTCGGACAGTCTCGGTCGTTGTGTCCTTGGGCAAGACACTTCACCCGTTGCCTACTGGTGGTGGTCAGAGGGTCCGGTGGCGCCAGTGTTTGGCAGCCTCGCCTCTGTCAGTGCATCCCAGGGTGGCTGTGGCTACAATGTAGCTTGCCATCACCAGTGTGTGAATGGGTGGATGACTGGATGTGTAAAGCGCTTTGGGGTCCTTAGGGACTAGTAAAGCGCTATATAAATACAGGCCATTTACCATGCTTATACAAGAAGGAAATTTTAAAAAAGAGAAATGACAGGCTCAAATGAGTCCAAAATAAAGAAAGCTCTAAGGTTAAGATTTATGCTGGTAATAGGAACCTCTGTGTTAAGCAAAATACTTTTCTCTGTATTACATTGTTCTATAGACGGCTAAAGACCTCTTTGGGCCGTGTTTTGTTTTGCTGCCCTGGTTTTATTGCATTGCAGGTGTATGTGCAGCAGGTGTGGCTGGCTGCTGTGCAGTGCAGTAAAGGAGGAGGGATGGTCATGGTCAATATACAAGGAAAGAACCTTTTACACATGGCTCCAGTGCGGTACGCCTCTGGAAAATCCATTCAGGCACTCACGTACCCTGACACATGCTGACAACAGGCACTAGACGTGCACATAAGTCACATAAATACAAAGATCGAATGGAAGACATGTGGACACAAGAAGACCTAATAACATAAGCATGTACAGGGACCATTTCTTGTTGAATAAAAGGGACTTGTTGAGTACATGAAAGTCCAAAAGAAGGTTACTTTTCCTTACAAAGCATATGACGATCATAAGGATGAAAACAAAAAAGCTGCCATTATGGTTGCCACATATTATTATCAGTAATATACAGACTACCTTTCTGTACCAAAGTCTTTATGTAGAAATAGTTAGCTGCATCAAGCAGGACAAGTCAGAAGTCCATTTGATGACCTTATACTGTATTTAAAGAGAAAAGAGAGGACCACATATTTTACACACAGTGTGGCACAGTCTCAGCAAACCTTACAATCCACCAGACAGTGAGTTTCAAGTTTATCCTTATATGTATGTCATCATTCTTTAAGTTCCTGAATTTGCTCTGTAGGCTCAGGTTTTCTGAACCTTTAATTCGCTTGTTTTAAAAAAGCAATAGCAAGTAGACGTGATTAAAATGCTCATTCCCAGTTTACTCCTACAGTGCAAGAGTAAAAGTAAATGTAGCATTATTAAGCTAGTATGCTAATGTCCTTGGTATACATGTAGCTTAAGCTTAAGTAGCGAGCTAAAGTTTGCTAGACTGCTAGCAAACACAAACACAGAAACTTAGTAACTTGCTGCCAGTACCCTGTAAACCAACATCAGCAAACCTAGCAGCTAATTCCAAGAGAACTGTGGCTAGAGAAGTTAATTAACTTACTTGCATATGCTCGGCAGCTGGGATGAGGAGTTTTTGTAGGCAGATAGCTCCATGGTTCTGCCCAACAGAAGCTAACGTAATGAACTGTCGCTTTTATTGGCCTTGAAGTTTAGTTTGTGGATTCTAGGATTTAGATTAATTTAGATCTCCAGTAGAGTCTCACATGTCATTTCTTCCTTCTTTTTTACTTTTTTTTTTTTTACACATCTGTGGCTTTTTCCTATTGAAAGTCTGGCAGTGAATAGGCAGCTGACTTTCTGTCTTGCCTTGACAGATTTATAATTATTCAGCTGTTGTTGATATACCAATACCTGCTTTTTGTAGCACCAGGCACGGGATGAGGAGCTCTTTCTGTCTTTTTCTTTCAATTTTTTGCCCTTCTGTCTCTTTCACTCATTGTTAAGGTCACTCCACTTAGACTTTTCTTTTCCCTCTGCAGAGGGCACTCTCCCTCTTTTTCCTTCCTTCCCCTGCTTTGTCTTATTTCTGTCAATCCATAACCTTTTCTCTCTTATTCTGTTTTGATTTTTCTCATTTCATTATAAACATGTGCCACTTTCTTTGAAACTTTCCTCTTCCTGTCAGTGTTTCTCATCCACGCAGACCCCATATGTCAGTGTACACGGCATCACAGCGCACAATATAGACAGAGGAGGTGTTTGTGTCTGCATGGCTACATGCTTTTTTCCCTCCCTCAGTAGTTAACAATAAGTTGAAGTATAAACTGTATGGCTCTGAGACCTCGGGGTTGTCTGAAATTGGAAACAGCGAACAATTGCTATCACTCTCCTTTAATTGACTCTCTCTCACACACATACACACATTTTCTCCGTGAGTGTGAACTTAAGTACTTTCCCTAAGCAGCATTGTTATCCTGGCTCTCGACTGTTGTGTCTCCCACTCAAATAAATCTCCTCCTTTTTATCACTGAGCAACAAATATTTACGTCTACCCTAAATCACAGAGAAACATTCTCATGGCCTCCCTGATTAGCTGTGTCAGCCTCAGTGCTGGCGTGCCAGCGCAAGTTCATTTTTTGCCATGAATCATTGTCCAGCAACAGCCAATAAGACTCCTTTACTGACTCCCCCTGGTGCCCATGAGGCTTGTGAGTAATTACTATATTTACATCCCAGTGGATGGAGCCAGGCTGGCGGTCACCTGGGTAGCTACACAGGTATTCTTGTAGTACTGTGTAATTTTCATTTTATACCAAGGGGCAAGCTAAATATTTGCATTCCACCACAGGATGAGCCTCCCCCCTCGAAATACAAATTCCCTCACCGTTTAAGCCTTCCAGTCGCTCTTTTGGTACCTTTGAGAAATTTCTAGGTGTTGGTGGCCTCTACCCTGTTAGTGTACCACTGGGTGATATCATAGGTTAAGTTGTATTTGAGAAGGCATAAACAAAATTATCAGATGGTGTACTTGTACCCATAGGTTGGTGTTCCCATCGTGTGTCAGGTGTAGTGGACAGCTTCACACAGAGTAGGGGGAAGAGAGTCACTTCCTCCTCAGGCTTTGATGTCAAGACTCATTTCCTGTCGTCGGAATACTAGAAAGACTCGGGAAGGGGAGAAAAAACATGTTCTTTTGAATTCCCTGCTTTTGTTTTGGCTAGGAGCCTTGCTTATTACATGCCGAATAGTAATCACAGCAGCTGGGATTGTATGAACTTCAAGCTCATCAAAGCTTGAGAGGCTTCCACGATTCAGTGTAATGTTTTTCCGAGCATAATTTTATGAATAACTACTATGACATGGGAAAATATTACGATTCAGGACAAACGAGTGCTCGTTCCTCTCAATCAGGCTGTCGTTTGCTAGACGCACGTGTCTCGAGGACTCAAAACGGGACCAACGTCCGCATCTATAATCCATTTGTAAGAAATGTCAAGGCCGAGAGCTGTTAACAGGTCCCCTGGGAATAAAGCGGAACATTCTGTTATTGTTTTCAGAGAGGAAATAATCCGTTAACAGTAGGATGCACTCTGCTGGTTACCCTGTTTATTTCTTTTCAGAAGCAATTAGGGCCTGTTAATTAAGGCCATAAAAAGCGGGCTGAAATCACGCTCCGGGCATAGTCACAGCACTTAACCTGGCACATTCTGAGGAAATGAAGTGGCGAGGTTAAATCACACGCTGGAAATGGAAAAGAAAAGTCAGCTAAAGAAAACCTGGTTTTCATCTGTGTGTGTTGGGGGCAGTAATACCTACTTGTTGCTTTGTCAAAGAGGAAGTTTGCTCGGGTAACATTATTCAAGTGGCAGATCACTCTAAATTGAAATGTGAAATGAAAACATTGGAGCGTTTAGGGCTGGTTTGGTTACCATTTCCTGAGAACCTTCATCAAGTTAAAAATGCAGTAATGAAAAATGACACCACCCTGCTAATAGAGTAAAAAACTTTATTCGGGTGTGTCATTAGTAAATAGAAAATGTGAGGCAGAACAGATGTGTGATTATTGTTTGAAGGATCTTGACTTGTAGCAGGGCCAAGTGACGAGTACTCATGGGTGAGGTTCTGATGGCACACTTTTTATTAGCGCTGCCACATCAGGCTCAAACATCTCTGTCTATACACGAATGGAAATGTGCCCTTTCACTATGTTAAATCTGCGTCAGCCTTCCTCTAATGTATTGTTAACAGATGTGTGCACGCACTTCTAATGTGCATATGAAACCATGTTTGAGTGTACCCTTTTGTGTAAACGGAGGTACTTGTGTGTGAGTGCACGCATGTGTGTGGAGTTGTCTAGGGATCAGCACACCTGTGGGTGGGTGTTCATTACAGCAGGCCTGAGTGATGGCTTGGACCGCGGGAGGCCCTTGTTCATTGTCATCTCCGTTCACTTAATTAGCCCTCGCTTTACAGGTCAGAGGAGACCACCGAAGACCCCCGCTCGTGTTGGCGAGAGCGCACACATGCATGTGGTTAAGATCGAGGTTTGCACTTGATACGGTGCCAGGAGGCAAACAAATGTGCATGTGACCTTATCATCAAACCACCTGCGCATAATTGTAGGGCCGATTAGACTGGCACTGGCCGGCCCTTGTTTTTCGCTGATACATTGAAATTACAGTTTGGTGCTTGTTCAGGAACAGCGGTGCGGAACCAAATCTCTTTGTTTCTGGCTTTCACTTCAGGAGATTAGAAGCTGACCTGTTACTGGAAATGCGGGAAGCAGACCTCATTTGGCGTGGTGAAATGACACTGAGCTCAGATGCAAAAAAATATTTAGGGAAACTTTTTTTTTTCTCCCCACCCCCTCCCATTTTAAGACAATTAATACTTTGAGGTCGGGCATTTTTGTGTGTATGTGAACATGTGTTTCTCTGCGCTCCCCTGTGCGTGTTGGATTTAAGCTACTTATTAAATGACACAGCTATACCTCACCTTGGGCCTGGATCCACTTGGCCTCCAGCGATGAGAGAAGAAACAGCATGAAAGTGATATAGTAGCAGTGGTGGTGGTGGTGAGGAGGGAGGCGGGAAGGTGTGCAGTATGTTTTTCGAGGGGGGAGGATGTTAAGAATAAAAAAAAACAGTCTATGAAACTGAGAGCGTGCGGTTGAGGGTGTGTGCCGTGTGTTTTCACTATGAGTGTTTGCTTCAGTTTGCGAAATTGTGTCTCTGACTAAAAACATCACACCCGTCAATGTCATACTCAAATATGTCTTAGAATTTCTTTGCCTAAAACCCCCCCAATATGACCACAATTTAAAACTGAACACACACAACATAAGAACCTATTCGACTGATGTCCCGATGTGTCTTAAAGTGTGGTACAATATACATTTTTAGATGCGTTTTCAGAATGAGTTGGTTTCATTGATTTCATTACAATTTTTCTTTTTTTTGTTCACTTGAAAAAAACAACAGATCTTTTCCGGGTGTGTAACTTACTTGTCAGCTAATAACATTTCATTTATTGGAGTCAGTAGTATTTCTGCTCTTTGCTCACTGACTTACACCACCCCGCTCCCTCCACCATGCTCACATGTGTTCTGGCAGCGTCTCAGGGCCTGGGGATGGTGAAACCAGGGGAGGAGGAGGAGGAGAAGAAAGAAGAGGGTGGGTGGTTGTATGGGCGGGCAGCCTCCCTCAGCTCCTCTTCCCTTCCCTCTTTCGGACCTGTCAGGCAGGCAGCCAGGGAGTAATGTGGAAATGTGGCTGGCTGGCGTCGACTTGATTAAGTCTGCGCACGTGTCTCTGCAGAGAGGAGACTCCAGGCTTAATCACCCTTAGCCCTGACACTCTCCACCTCCTCCTCCACTCTTTCTTTTTCTCTCCATATCTCCTTTTCCCTCTTCTCCTCTGTTACTTCTCCTTTTTACTCCTCCCACTCTAATGCTGAAGGCAAAAAGTTTTTTCCTCCCCCTTCTCTCTCTCTTCCTCTTTCTGCTGATTTTTGTTTTTCAGAGCTTTTCCCCTGACCTCCTCTCTCTGTGTGTAACTGACTTTTCTTTTGTTTGTGAAGCCCCTCTTTCACTCTTTTTTTTTCCCTATCACACCCCCTCCCCCATTGTTTCACATATATGCCACATATCAGTTGCTATATGTATCCTGTGTTTCCCCTAGCACAGCAATGTACGCCACGCACAGTTGGACAAGCACAACTCCTGACAGCTCCAAGTTACCTCACCTCCTGCATGGAGACGATTTAATGTATGAAATATCCTCCCTCCCTGGACTGGTCTCTGGCCAGCTATAGTATACAAAAGCCCAGTCTCATGGCAATTTGTGAAATGGTCATGAAATGTAATCTATTTTTTATGCACAGGATACAAATTTTCCATTTCTGAGTGGCATCCAGCACAAGGTTAAACTTTTTTTGTCAGTTACTTGAGCACCTAGTGGTCTAGCAACAAAAAGAGTTCTGCTTCCTCCTCTAGGAAAACATCTAGATCCAGAGCAACAGTTGTAAGTCAGGACTGCTCTAAGGCTGGGGTCAGGGATTCAACTATGCTCTACCATTTGAGGCATACATACTAATATCTCTTCATCCTATTGGCAAAAGGGCATAAAATGCCCTGGTGTGACATGTAATTCAAACCAGCACCCTGTGATTTAAAAAGTTATGTTTCATCTTGGTGGATAATGCAAAAGTATTACTTTGTTTTATTAGTAGTATTTGTGTTTATTTTTTATATCCTTGCAGTATCCACGTATATGAATGATTAGATGGGGATTACACACTATAACACTGGACTGAGATACACAAGTCTTTCCTCTAGTATACTATACACCCAGTTATATTCTGACTATTATACTAAGCTCTTAGGAGGTACAGAGGGTATGGATTAATAGCGTACGGTTTAATATTAAAGCAGAAATTTGATGAACAATAGTCAAAATGACATATGAGGTCAAAAGTGATTATTGCAAGATTCTTATGTATTGAATTTGCACTGAAAGACTATGATTGCTAATGCAACAAAAGCCGCATTACTTTTGTCATTATCTTAATACAGTCCATTTTTTTTGTCCGAGATGACAGCCAGCTTAATAAAATTTTAGTTTACACTAACACTTGCACTCTTAACTTTAGGATATCCCTTCAACAGTTTTGGAATATGTGCTAGAAGCTAGTGATAGTAACTTTGCCACTTTGCTAACACAATCATCAATATAAAGGCACAACATGTATAATTCTATATTTTACTCTATACAGTTAATATTTTTTGTGGCAATATAAAGCAAATTCCAAGTCTTCTGCTTTTTCTGTAAACAGTGTTGTGAACAGATGCCAGTAAAAGTCATATATCAATAAAGGCAATGGACTAGCTAGCTTACTAGCTTTTAGCATAAGTAGTAGCTTGGTCCTTTTCTGAGCTGTAGGCTAAAGTGTATTTGTTTCACTCTTTTCTATGATTTAGGGTTTTTTTCTTTATGTTTGTTTGGGGTAAATTAATAACCTTTTAAATAAAGTCATTTTTGTTCTGACAGTTCAACAGGTGGGTTTTAAGTCAATGCCTTGAGGGTCTTTTAACAAAAACCAAGAAATTTTATTTCAGAATCCTAGTTTCATGATACACCTCCTTTCATTTTACCACTCTCTAGGTGAGTATATATAGTACTTGTGCAACATAAACTTCATATGCTTACTTTGCTCCAGTAATGACAATGGGAGTGCGAGGGAAACTTTTTAATTATACCAATTTTCTACACAGCCTTTAACTTTGAAGCGGTGAGCTGGTGTGGCATTCTATGTTAGCAAATAGAAAGCTTGAAATTATTACATTTCTAAATTTATTATTATCCAAAGTATATTTCTTTTGCCTGTTTGAGTTTTTAAACTTGGAGGTCAGTGGCAAGCTGTGAGTGACTGTTTTGTGTAGTATGGGAGGGCAAACAAGGCAGTCCTAAGCTTTCCAAAAGCAACATGCCTAGTCATCATTTTACTCACTAACTTCGAGATACACAAGGCTCTGTACATTTTGCCAATAGGAGCTTTGCCATGGTTATGTACACATCTTGGTTTAAACACACACACATGAAAAGACTGCACACGGAGATCCAGCACCTCTGTCAGTGCTGCCTGCTTCTGCATTGAGGCAGCAGGGTAAATGTAGAAGCAACAGCATATGCAGGGTCTTTGCTTGATCCGTCACATTATCCCAGCGTGATAAATGATTTTGTTAACACATCAAGTTGGCTCTTCAAAGCTCCCAATGTTCCCACCTCCACAATGTGGTTCCAGCAATCCAACCCATGCGTTGATAATTTGCCCTGAAAAAATTGGCCGGGAACAAGCGTCCAATTATGGCTTTGCACCCTGTTCCCAGCGCCTCATAACCGAGCTCTTTGAAAACAAGATGAATCCCACACTTCTTTTGCTTCTCTTGCTTATTTCAGTATTTGTGTTTTACTGTCCCCTGTGATTGCAACTTTTTCTTTCGGTTTGATGTAGATGTGACAAGCTCTGTCATTCACGGTTACCTCACACGCGTGTTAGGTAAAGAATGTTAACTGATATCAGCTGATCTCAAGTTAGTTTAGTATAATGACAAATAAATGCCTTTGAAAATTACAGCCTGTCATTTAATGCTCTGCGCTCTGAGCCAGCATTTTGGTTTTTCCTGTCTGTCAGCACGGAGCTGTATTGGAAAGTCATGTTTCATCATTTCCTTGCAGACTGCATCATGTTGTTAGGTCAGTGTTTTTTTTATATCATCATAATACTATATTATTTACACAAACAATGGATGATTCTCTACATCGGTTTCAAATTTGTGCACTAAAATTTACACCCTAAGTTTCTCAGTTCTCATGTTTAAAATAACTTTGCAAATATGAAGGATTGTTTGACATGTTGTTACTCTAAGGTATGATTTCAATGGATCACATTAGTTCTTCTGCATTATGTTTCAATTTTGGAGTTTAGTTATTCTTCTTGGCTAATGAACTGAACTCTCAGTTTACTGTGCTTTGTTTTTGGGGTTGGCAGCTGCTCCTGTTTTCAGCTTTGTCCTGAATGTTCTGGCTGTTGTTTGTTCTCACACTCAAATTAGATTTCATGTCTTTTGGAGCTCAATCTGAGGATCAGCAGATCTGGCCGCTCATTGTTGTATAACGTGGGAAAACACACAATTATCACTCAAAATGATTTCAAAACGTGCTCGAACTATATTCCCACAAACATTCGAACACATTTGATTACTTCACGTGTCTGCCGTTTACTGTATAATACTGCATAAAGTCCAAATCCTAAAAGTATGTGATGACGTTTTACTTTATTTTTACTTTACTTTACATCTTTTTACAGGATGTTAAAACAGCTGTCCAGCAGCTTTTGAATAACACTTAAAACATGTAAGGCATTGGAAGCAAAGGCATAGTTTTTAAAGGAGCTTAAAAGATCTGATACAGGCCCATAATTCTCCCTGACACACTCCCCTCTCACATCTCATTTCACCAGAGAACATTAGGGAGGTCAATTTGACCAATCATAGACCCTGTTGCACCCACTGAGCCATCTGATCATCTTTCACCTCCTCCCGGGCCCATGAACTCTTAGTGTACAGTCATCTGATCCCACTATAGCAGCGAGCAGTAGAGGTCCTGACTTGGACCTCTTTTTAATGCAACACTGTTGCTTCATTTTGCTGCATTGGTCTCTGATCACATGAAAAAAACTGATATGGATTATCATGTTTTCAGACTTTCCTTGAAGGTTTACATTAAATTACAGGGCTTCTGAATCTTTTCACAGCTGCATTATGGAGTAATTTTTGCATACCTGAGACCAGTTACTCTTATATATAAAATGCTGTGAAAACGTAATTACCCCCTTCCTGATTTCTTACTTCTTTGCATATTTGTCACACTGAAATGTTTCAGATAATTAAACACATTTTAATATTAGACGAAGATAACCTGAGTATATCCAAAATGCATTTTTAAAGTGATGTGCCTGTGTGAAAAGGTTAAATCACAAATTAACTGTGATTAACTGTATATTTTTTAAAAGATTATTTTAATTTCAGCTAACAACATGATTACTGATTACTGCCAGACCTGCTGAATCAATTAGGAACACATCATTACACGATCCAAAGATCCAAAGCTGAGAAACCAAAGTCATTGACATCTATCAGTCTGGAAAAGGTTACGAAGCCATTTCTAAATTTCTGGGACTCCAGAAAATCACAGTGAGAGGCATTATACACAAATAGAGAAAACTTGGAACAATGGTGAACCAACCCCAAGTGGCCAAAATTACTCCAAGAATGCATCAACAGCTCATCTGCAGGCTTCACTTACCTCAGTTAAGGTCAGAATTCATGATTCAACAATAACAAAGAGACTGGGCAAAAACAGCTTCCATGGGAGAGCTCTGCTGAAAAAGAACAAAAAGAACACAAAGGCTCGTCTCACAGTTTCCAAAATATGATGATCCCTTAAGACTTTTGGGTAAAATATTCTGTCAACTGACAAGACAAAAGTAGAATTTTTGGAAGGTTTGCATCTATTTCTTTCATTTCATAGAAAGAACATTATCCCAACAGTCAAACATGTTGATGGTTGTGTGATGATGTTTTGGGGTTGCTTTGCTGCCGCAGGACTTTAACAACTTGTTTTATTTGATGGAACCATGAATTCTGCTCTCTATCAGAAAATCCCGAAGGAGAAAAGTTGTCCTGAAACTTCAGCTCACTCGGGTTGTGTACCCGGACAATGATTCAAAACATACCAGCAAATCCACCTCTGAATGACTCAAAGACACAAAATGATTATTTTGGAGTAGTCTAGTCAATGTCCAGACTTAGATCAGATTAAACAGCCCATTAATGCTCAAAATTCTCCAATGTGATTGAATTAAAACAGTCCTAAAAAGTAAAGTGGGCCAAAATTCCTTCACAATGGTATGAAAGACTCATTGCCAGTTCTCACAAATGTTTAATTTCAGGGTGGCACAACCAGTTTTCACTCAGGGTAAGGTATGTTTTGATGACTATTGTACCTTCATAAAAGCAATAATCATTTTAAAACTGTGTTTTATTTACCCTGGCTATTTTTGTCTAATATGAAAGTTTGTTTTGATGATCTGAAAGATTTCAGTTTCAAATATGCAAAAACTAAAAATTAGGAAGGGGGCAAACACTAACACACATATACGCACGTGTGCTAAATACCTCACCTCGGAGGTGTCCAGGAGGCATCATAGTCAGATGCCCAAACCAGCTCGACAGGCTCTTTTCGATATGGGGGAACAGCAGCACAACTCAAAGTCTCTCTTGAATGACTGAGCTCCATACCTAAGGGTGAGCCCACGTAAAATGAATAATTTATGCATAGAGAAGGATTCGCTTTTTTGTTTGATTTTTACTTTGACAAAACCATAATCAATACCACTCAATCGACACCATTTCTATCTAAGCCTTTAAAGTTGAATCCCTCTCGGTCCACTATCAAATGGTGGAAATCGTAATAAATGGATGCAAGGGTGGATGATTTAATATTTATACTGTATGAACAACAACAGCAGATCACTAATGAAAACAGTACTTCTAGATTTAGTGCAGACTAAGTGTGTCAGTGATACAACCTCATTGAGGCTTTCTCAGCTTTCCTGTCTGTCTGCCTGACTGACTCTCTGTCTGCTTTTGTGTGTTTGGACTGCTGCTATAATTACTGTCCAGGCAGGGGTGGACCTGGAGACAGAGGCAGTGTGCTAATTGAATGTTGGAGCAAGAACGGAAGCTATTAAAACAAGCCTGCCAAGACGTTCTCAGCCTCATCTGCTACCATAAATCCATACCGACCATTACGACTGCTGCTACCACTTCCTCCACCGCTCTATCTCTTTTTGTCTCTGTCATTCCCTCCAATAATGTTCCTTCTTCTCTTTCAGTACTCCCAGTCTTTGGATAAGGTATTTTATTAACCAAGTAGGCTCGTGTGTCTCATGTGTTTTTATTAGCTTGTCTCTTGTTTTGTATCACTGCACAGCTAAATGAAGACCAGAGGTAGACTAAGGATATAGATGGATCTGCTAATAAGCCAACCTTTTCCCACTATTTTCTGTTTCTATGTTTTGAAAGAAGCCTTGCCTCACAACTGTATTTCTCTTCTGAAATCCTCCCTTCCCCTCTCCCATCCCAACAAAAGTGCTGTTGCAATGATTTAAAGATAATAAAGTTCTAGTTTTCCTTTATTTTCAGCATTTAAACTATGGGGAATATGAGAAGACAAATGGCCTCTGCAAGGTTTGACGAGCAGGCCCCTTAAGCTTCGGGATTGCAGTCTCTCTGCAGACTCTCTTTCCATGTCTTTTTGCTAAATAATCAAAATGAATCTCTGTGTGTCTCTCCATGTTTGTAGTTTGTGCACGAGAAACACAAACAAGATGTACCATGAGGAAAGTAAAATCTGTTCAGACTGAAGCTGCCTTCTGTTGGACCAGCATTTGGGTTTGGCAGCATTTTAATTTAGAAAATAAATAAAAATACTGTACACTGTGTCTGAACAAACTGGGCTTACAAATGCAATTTGGTTTTTACTTCTTAATGGGTTTTTTGTTTTTCTGTGTTTTTCGACTGAGTGCTTAGTCTTACTTGATTAGTCACTAGTTCTTTGACTTTATGTTTTTCTCTCAAGGTAAACAGATCTAAAATAATTGACAGTGACATCCACTGACTGGATGGCTTCCCATAGTTGAAATCAGGAACAAAAAGCCTAACCACTGTAGAAAGGCCTAATTAAACAGCGGTCTTTAATGTCACCCCTTCCACCCCTCCACTGTAGCCCCAGCCACACATGAATGAAAGAATAATTCCCTTTTGAAAGCAAGCTCTGTTTTATAATCTATAACCAATGGAAGGCCCTTGGCTAAGAAGGTCCTCAGGTCACACTCCATCTCTTCCTTTCTCTTTTCTCTCTTTTCTCCCATCTCTGTTTTCCCCCGTCTTCGTCTTCTCTGTCTCCCTGCTGCTTCCATGGTCTGGGTAAGCAAGGCAGGGCTGTGACAGTCACCTCTTCGAGACCTTGCTCCCTCAAGAGCGAGGTAGGGCTAACTGTCCTTGAATACATTCACACACAACCTCCCATGAATGACCATGTGTTGGCATGACCAACCACTGGGCTCATGTGCTTGGATTACTGGACTGCTATGAATGAGAAACAGCCAATTTAATCCAAAGATGGTGGCTGAAGTGGGGAGGTGGGGGTGGGTTTAAGTGCTTAGGGGCCTTACTACCTGGGGTTATTCGAGAAAAAAAAAATCAAGGGTCCATGCACCCCTCACCTCACTACTGCCCACCATCCAAAAACCTCCCCACCCAGGCAAGAGGACCCCCCTGACTGGCAGCAGTAAATAGATTCTTTCTCTGACATCCTTAATCCTCCTAAATAGCAACAAATCCTATTAGGCCATGAATTATAAATCCTCTTCTTCCACTAAACTCAATCACCCATCCATCTTCATGTATGTATGCACATACATTACCCATACATACACATTTTCTCGGGAATGTTGGTCTAAACAGGGCAGGCTGTGAATGTGATGGACGTCCACATGACATGTTAGTGTGCCTATATATTTGCTGTTTGTTAAATACTGGTACATGTAGATGTGTGTGGGGGCACTAGTGAGGCTTACTTCTCCTCCCACCTGTCATTTTGGGCTGAGTCAGTTACCCAAGCTTAAACACAGATATAAACAGCAGGCGTAGATTAGTCTCATATACACCAGAGTCAGGAACTTACCAATGCTTGTGAGAGTGTATGCTTTTATACATTATCCTAATTTACCTGATTGTGTCAGTGCACTCAGTGCTTATTTTTATTTTTATTGCTCTAAAAGACAAGAGCATAACGGTGAAATGCAAGTCGCGTCAAGCACAGAAACAACTACATTACACTGCTAACAAAATTTAGGCTATTTTTAAGCATCTGCACTGACGGCAACCTGCATTTCGACCTCTACATCTTCTATAGTAGACTCACTTTGGCTGTAGCTGTTGTTTCTTTGGGCTGTTGTTTTTTCCTTTTAAAGCACATACCTTTTTTCAACTTTGGTTTATTGTTTTTGGCTTTGTGTCATTAGGATAGTGTGTGGAAGATTTATACTGTTAACTGATATTTATGAGACAGTGCAGTCAAGGTCATCTTACAGAGTAACAAGATAGTAATGTATTGAATAGTGTAAAGAATTATTTTATTTGAGTAATTAAATAATGTACTGCATTACTTTTAAGACGAGTAACGAGTAATGTAATGTGTTTTTAAAATAACCACTGCATATAAACTACACATAAGGATTTTACTCTATAAAGGAAACCCGTAGCCTGTACATGCACCACTACAGAATATCCATTTTCATATGTGTTTCTATTACACTACTGGGACCTTGTTCAGGGACGTTTTTGCACTCACAGATCCACAGTTACCAGCATCATATTTACCACTAATGTTTGGTCAAAGTTTTGTCAGGTAATGAGTCCGGTGGATCCTTCACCACCAATGAAGCAGAAAGGCCAGCAGGTTGGCAGAAATCTGTTCCTGTAAACGCTTGCGTAATCTCATGGCCAGCACCAAGTTCCTAGAGATAATGCAAAAGCAGCTATTTAGACCAGAACAAGGTCTGACAGAAAATAGGGGATCATTAACTACAAAACGATGCAGTTCTCTAATTAGACTCTCTTTGAAGAATAGTTACCACCACATCCCTCTCTTTAGGCTACACCTCAGGCTGGAACATTAACCCCAAAACCCTGAATAATGCTGGTCTCATCTTTGAGGTTGCTATTCCCAGAGTCGTTCTTACTTCTGAGTTTGTTGATGACAGGAACTGGGAAAACGAGTCAACCAAGTTTTAAATGTCATGTTTAACCAACTTAAATTGCATTCTTAAAATGTCTGCGTACATGATTTTGTCTATATTCTTTCAGAGTAAATCGTAATTTTTTGTGGCTTATGTACTCGAGTAAAATTCAAATCTCCCACGGGTTTAGTTAAAATTGGTTTGGCTTTTCCAACAGAAACCTCGTCACCCAAATTGTTTTAATCATTTGGCATTTAGAACTACACGGACAAGAGTTCAGTGGTCATTACACGACTTGTTAAAAGTGTGCTCTTCTCCAATCTTCTCTCTGCATGGTGGGAAAAGAGCTGCGACCGTCTCTTTTCTCTGCAAATAATGACAGGTTGTGAGATTCTGCATCATTAACGTTAAACGTGGGTGGAGCTTTTCCGTGTGTGCTGGGACGTCAGCTGCCTCTCGAGACGAGTAATTTTCCTTGGTGGGATTCTTTCACACGCTTCGGGAGAGGAGACTTTAAGGCTTTGATATTCAGAGAAATTCTGTGGCAGTGAATGTGAAAGAGCAAATTACTGAATTTATTTGTAATTTTTTTTGCTTTATACATTACTCCATATCTATATACGGAAACATGAAAACAGTAATTTGATTGTGTGTTTGCGAGGTGACGGTGAAGACAGATTGTAAAGTATCTCTGGCGTCTCCCCCTTGTTTTTTCTGTCTCCGAGGCCACACACATCAAACAGGGCTCGCTCGTTCTGTTCTCTCTTTGTCATCAGCTCTTAATGGGTGCTGGTCTTTGATGTGGTTGGGTTGCTGCTATTGTCTCTGGCATGTCGTGATCAGTGTCTATTGATCTGGGAAGAGTGGACATGAAAACAAGTGGAGCAGGCCCATGGGGAGAAGGGAACCTATTGTAGCAGAAAGCAGATTTAAGTGGTTGCATCTGACACTATGGCACGTATGGCAGATTTTCAGGTTCACATTCTGACTGAGTCGAGTTTAAATTAAAGATTAAATTAACTGCAGCCAGACTGAAGAATAAGCAAAAACATGAAGCAAGTCAGAATAATGGAGGAAGTCGTAAAGTGAGTCAAACAGAGACTCAGAGTGTGGAAAATGAGTTTGCAGCTATAAAGAAAGTAACCAAGGTTAACTTAGCCTTCATACTTATTTGGTTGCCTGGTAACAGAAAGAGAAAAGAAAGAACCTGGTTGTGATGAATCAAAGGTTGGGTGACAGTGGAGAACAGGCAGAGGCAGAACTGGTTTAATAGTGGGTTCCAGTTGAACTTGGGAAGTTGGATTTCATACTTGGACAGAATGGCAGATTTTGCCCCGACCCCATAATCTGTTTTTCACCATTACCTGTGAGCTCTAGAGTTCAGTCATACACAAAGCTGTCCAGTGTGCATCTGCGGTAATGTAAGTATGTGCAAAACGATTTGCAGTGAGTTTCAGTGAACAGATACTGCTAACAATGGCTACCCTGGTTTGTTTGTACTGCTCAACTCCGTGTAACATCATTCCCAGCTCCAACTTCCAAGATAAATGGAAAACAGCATATGTCCTATTCCCCTTTTTTTTGTATGCCATGGAAATACTTGGGAAAATTTACCCGAAACCTTAGATTGTGGTTACACATATTAGGCATTTTTAGAAGTCATTGAAGAATTCTGTATTTTAGAGAAAACATGGTAGCATTGCTTAAATTAGAGTTGCAATCCTCCTCATTTTAAACACTCGGGTGAATGGCATGCCATCACTTAGATCAAACATTTTTGAAAGAATGTAATCATCTTATCCTTCCAAGATATGATAAAAAAAATGCCTGCTTTTGAGGAGAACTGAAGAAGAGCACATCTCTTTGATGGACCAAAGCGCCAGTTATATAAAGCTTATCTCACAGAGACAGATGCAGACACACAGAGAAACATGCACACACACACAGGCCAGCAGACTTGCTGGGCCCTGCCTGTAGTGTAGCACATGCGTGTCTAGGGTTGCTTTCTCCTGACTGACTCCAAGGTTATTGCTGCACACCATGGAAGCACAGGATATTTGATGGTCCCCTGCCAAAGACAGAGCTGGGGTCATGGGGCATAGGAGGGTAGGTTGCCATTGACAACTCAGAGGTCTCCAAAGTGACCATTTGAAACTGGGGAAGAGAGAAAACTTATTAAGAGAGAAGGGTCAATGGGAAGCCATGGGGCTAAATCTTTCACCAGTTTTGAAGTGAGGGTCAGGGCTAGTTCATAACTGCAGCAACGATGGCTCACCTATGACTTCTACAGTGGACCTGAAGAATAGCGAGTCTGTTGAGAAGAACTAGAAACCAGGATTTAATCCTCACAATTAAAATACACACAACCAAGCACGAGTGAATCATACAGTGCAGGACAATGGAAAGAATATTGAAGTCGTCGGGGGTAAAATCTGAGCTCTGCTGGCTCAAGAGAAGTTCCCAGGATAAACTGTGTCAAATCTTCTGCACAGATACACACAAACATGGGAAACAAGAAGAGAGAAGATGTTGTAGTAACACTTTATTATATAGCCTGCAACTGAGGGCGTAGTTACCCTGTAATTTTCAATATGTTTTACTTAAAATTAAAATATAACTATATTTACCTAGAGATATTTAAAAGTTGATACGCTAGGGGTGTGTGGAGGAAACAAAGAAATTATTCTATTGTAAGTAAATGTAAGTAGTATTGTAAATAATTTTAAGTACTGCATAATTTTGCTGACAAACGATATTTTCTCATCTTATATCATAAATACTTTTTTGGTCATGGGCTATATTAAGGAGTTACTTTTTACATATTTATTTCTTTTATGGTGTTTGTTAATATTCATTATATTGGGGTGCATGATGGATTTTCTAATATTCAGTTGTACTGTACTTAAAATTACTTAGAGTATTATATGTGTCTCATTTTCCTTAAAATACCAAGAAGTTAGGCAAGTACAGAGTAATTATGACATAAGATGGAGAAATGTTGTTTGTTTTTACCAGGTAATTCTTAAACTTAGTTACAGTATAATTATTTCTTTGTTTTCTATACATTACAGACTTTTTGAGTATTGATATGTAAATATAATTACATAATTGCATTTCAAATAAAATGTATTGAAATATATTATGAAGACTTGCACAAGACACCTGTACACAGTTTGATAGAGAAGGATTTTTAAGATTTAAGATTTTAATGGCAGTGTCAGCTAGTAAAGTAAAAGTAAGAGAGGAAAGGAGGAAAACCAATCCAAGGTGCCATGTTATTTCATAGTGGATGACTACTTGTCACTATTAGCGGAGCTGAAAAATTAGACGACAAATGGCTTAAAAGATTTTAAAAAATAAATCATCATCGGATCTGGACAGGAAAGAAGACGCGTGCTTAAAGTAACATTAGAAGTCTGTCAAGTCAATGCTGCAACACCCAGATGGACTTAAGATAAATATTACACCACGCTATAATTTAAAAAAGAAAACTGAATGTTGCAAAAGTCTCTGATTATCAATACTGACTCAAACTGTAATGAGTTGTTAAGTTTTAGGAAGTTTTGACTTAATTTATATGTTTTATTGCTGCTCTGGGTCCTGTTTTTCCACCCAGTCCTCAAAGTGCAACAGAGAAGTAAAGGCAGGGTGTCTTCTTTGGAGCTTGTAACCCTGGAAGAAATCTGAGTACTGTAACACTTTGGGCTCCTACATACCACTGTAGTCCTGCAGGTCAGGGTTGGTGGAGCCTGCATTTTATAAAAAGGAAATCTGGCTTCTTTATCTGTATTACAACTTCCTTATTACAATTTCTTTCAAATGTTACGCTAACTAATGTTACCAGCAGGTCATCATAACTAGAATACAATGGTAGACAACTGAAGATGACTTTTAGGTGCTGCCATCGTTAAAAACAAGATACCAGTATTGTGTGGTGAGCGGTTAGGCAGACCACGCTTTTCTAGAGAATCATTCTACATGTTTTAGTGAGTAACCAAAACAGAAAGGGCGGGAAAGAAAAGACTACATGACGATATTACGAGATCCTGTCCGTAGGAGGTCTACATTTCCCACTTACCTCTCAAAAGCACAAGAGGAGCAAGCAGAGAAATGTGGGATTTGCATTCTTACATTTTCTGTGTGCCAAATGTTTAATGGAGTGCAGAGTGGGTTGGTGTTGGACAAAAGAAAAAAAACAAAACACCCATCCGTGTTGTTCTTTTATCACACTTACCCCCTGAACATGTGTGTGCATTTGTGTCAAATGCAGGAAACAGGAGGAGGGCAAGGAGGGAGCAGGGTACAGTTGTTCAACGATCAAAACCACACATGTTTTTTGTTTCCTACGTGTGTTTTCTTTCCCAATTATGCTTGAACCCTCCAATTCACACAGAAACGAGGGGAGAAAAAAAAACACATCCTTCTCTTCTTTGACGAAGGAGAGCAGCAAAGGGGTGGGTGCTAGACTTTTTTTTTTCCTAAAATAGGGACTCATGCTCTTTATGTTTGGTATTGTTTGCATGCATTTCCTCCTATAGCTTGGGCAGGCCCTGCATGGAGGGCAGGAAGAAAGACGATGTTCCTGTTTTATGGTCCCATGTCAACGCATTGTCTGTTAAGTCCCTTTGTTGTCCCTTTGCCTAATTAAGACCTCAGAGCGACTTGTTGACTCCACAAAGACCCCCGTGTTTAGGGAGACGAGGGTGGAGGCTGTGTGATTCTGTGTGTCAAGGGTGTGTGTGCGCTTGTATGTGCGGGTCTGTCTGCCTTGACTGGGAAGTAGCTTGAGCGAACTCTTCAAAACAATACACAAAACCCATATATTGGCTTTGACTTAATCCACACTCTTTGCAGACGCTGGGCGTATGCACATGGCCCAAAGGCTTATCAGCACATACCAACAGATGGCTGAAAGGTCACCTTTGTCTGAGACATGTCCTACATGAAACAGAAAACCGATATTAAAATTGACACAAAAAAACAGGGATCAAATAATACCCTCCTCACCCAGACTTTGCACTCCATTACTGTTTGTTTTTGCTAAACAAATGTTGCATTGAAAAGAATAATAGGTCATGCATTGTTTATTTAATTCTGTGTGGGATTTACGTCTGTAATTGGACATCAAAAGCCATATAATGATTCTTTTCTGTTTATTTTGGGGGTGTGGGAAAACATCAGTACAGAATACAATATTGCAGTAATATGTATGGTGACATTGTATAGATCCAGAGAGACCAATAAGAGATATTTTTTAAATAAATTAAACTCTTTGAACAAGGGTCTCGTCTCATATACCACCATGCTGAAATAGCGAACAAACTTACATTAAATTGGCTTTTTCGAACGATCATCGAGCACTGGATACACTTAGCTTGACCAACCTGCCTCCTAATTCAGGGCAAGCTAATGGCTCGGTTTTATGAGGAAAAACAGGACAATAACCTGCTTGTACCTACCAAAAAAAACCCTATTCCTTCCCTTTCTACAACCAATTGCAACTTGTGGTAACTAAGTGTTTGCCCAGAGTCTGAGCTATTCAGTTTAAGGTTATTTGCACAGACAGGCAACCTGTCTGAAAACAGTTGCAGTCTGACTTGGACTGACTGCAATCACTCCCAGAGAGATTGTTGAAGGTTGGCAAATAATTGCTGTCTAATTTATAAATGCAGACAAATTGCCAACATGTTGCCATCAGTCTGAAATAATCTGTGGGAATGAGTACAGCTTAGGGCCAATGAGCTGGCTGTCAGCTGGTTGGTTCTGGTTGAATTTCTGTCTATAGAGACAGCAACCGATAAGTTTTGACAATTTAATCACAGTTAATTGCTGTATTGTCAGAAATAATTAGTATAAAATTGCCAGCTTGACCCTGTTTAACTGCAGACTGATTGCAGGCTGCCTGTCTCTGTCTATTGGAAACATTTATAGCAGGTGTTAGTATTTAGGTATGCTTGACAATCGCATTTTCCATCAAGCAATAGGTGAAGCAAAGAATGTAAGTGATATATTGATACTAACATTTCTCCTGGAAGCCCCCTAAATGCCCTTGAAAATGTTAATACCTTTTTATTATTATTATACCCCATGCCTTTTTCTAATTCGCATGATAGTTTGACATGACTATTAAACTGCTGCGGTCTTAAGATTATGGAGATCGCAGCCTTGACAAAGGTTGAGACACCTTGTCCCTAGGTTATTACACTTGATTTTACTTTGCAGCATGTTAATGTGCTTCCAGTATGTGTTTGCAAGATTTTCTGAAATGCAGTAACATCCAAACCCATTGGGCACCAATGCACAGCAGAGCACAGCACAGAGCGCCTGCTTGAAAAAACAAAAATACATGCCATATAGTCACTATGGTATGCAAGTAAAAGCTGTTGTGTGTTGTGTGCATCAAGTGGTTTTGGTTTCAGTGTTTCATAACAGCATTTTTGTGTGTGTACATGTGTGTGTGTGTCTGTGTGTTGACACAGATGTGCTTCTTTGAACTCAGAAACGTGTGTTTTGGGACTCCTCTTAAGGCAAACTGAATTGGTTTTCTTCTCTCATTTTCGCAGTGGGTTGTGGATTTACCGTTTTGAGTGAAAAGGCAAGCACCGATACAGAGTACGGGTTAATCTGTGTTGTTACACTTGTCTGTATCAATGCATATCTGTCAATGTACGTTTGTTTTTCCTGTTTAGACCCACATGTGTTTTGCAGTTGGGTGGCATACGCATTGTTCATCGAACCTGAAAAGCAGCAAGGGTCAATTAGCGCTGAGCACGTAGACTTTTTTGTCTCTCTCTTTTCTTTTCTTTTTTTTGTCCCTTCTTTTCAGGGCAGTTAGTCAAGAACAAACCACTTGACCTTTTACAACAAGCTAAAATGTGAAGTGTTTTTCTTTTGTGGCCTAAATTAGTCTCCTTTATTTCTGTCACAGGTTGTCCCATGCCCAGAGATCTGCGGTAAAAGTCCTCCGCAGAATGCAGTACTTTGTGGCCAGGAAGAAATTTCAGGTACGTAAAGGGAAATCCAGAGAGAAACACTGCAGAGTTAAAGAGAGCGAGGGAGGGCTGACAGATGAAGAGAAAGACAGATTGAGAGTGCGAGAGGGAGTAAGAGAAGTGTGTAGTAGTATGTGTGGCTACACAGGAAAGGGGGGGGGCTTAAGGGTATATATCAGCTGTGGTGCTGGTGTGTGTGCTTGTGTGTGTACACATGAATATTTGTGTGCATGCCTGAAACTTGCACCTGCATGCCTTCTTTGTGCTCACAGTCCAGGCACAGTATCATGGGAAATCTGGTAACCTGTCTCTGGGGCTACAGTAGGAATTCACTTACTGTGCTGCGCATGCAAAAGTCGCTCACAGTGCTCACGAAAGCGCCCACTTGTATCCACGCTGCATGTTTTTCAGAACGTTTCTTCGATTCTTCCTGTTTCCAAGTGTTCTATAAGTTTTCGGTTCGGGCCTGTGTGGTGTCAGCTGCAGAGGGCTATACACTGTGCAGTAAAGAGTTCACTGAGTTCTTTCTGATGCTCCTTGTGTCAACGTCACACTACACAAAGCTATGAAAGGGCTTTAACACGATTGCTTTCTACTTGACCATGCACTTGTCAGGACACACACACACACACGCACGCACGCACGCACGCACGCACGCACGCACGCACGCACGCACGCACGCACGCACGCACGCACGCACGCACGCACGCACGCACGCACGCACACACTGGGTTAACAATGAACCCTTTGCACCCAAGGGGGTTGGGGATGTTTTGGGGACCAAGCAACAGAGACTGTTGTTGACAATGGCCTTTGTGTCCCACCGTGTGTGTGTGTCTGTGTTTGTTTTTGTGTGTGTGCATGCTGGAATCAACAGCAAGCTCGGAAGCCCTATGATGTGCGAGACGTGATCGAACAGTATTCCCAGGGTCACCTCAACATGATGGTCCGCATCAAGGAGCTGCAGAGAAGGTGGTGCCTTTGACTTTGTTTTATGCTGTTTGTTGTTCTTTCCATAAGCTTTATTAAGCATAAAGCCATTAGGATGTCTCTATGTATCCAATGCCTCAATCACTGATATGCCTTTACTTGTAAAACCATATTGTTCCTTGTTATTTGTCTGTTAACAAAGAAACACAGTCCCAGATCTGTCAATTTCTCCAGAATTGGACAAAAAAAACATGTAGATTTTCTGCACCAAACTTCAGATTCACACCCTTGTTACTCTGAAGAAGTTTACATTTCTGGTGGAATCATTACATTTGTCTCATTTTCTGCAAGTAAAATGCAATGTTCTTAATCTGATGGGCGTTTCTATGTAGCTATGTTGCTGCCCTATTGGCCAGGTCTCACTTAAAATCATTAATCTTTATGGGAGTAACCTGGTTAAAAAAATAAATAATAAAAATAGATACTTAAGTACCGAGTCCTCATTGGGCCATTTTTCATTTGGTAAATTCTGGCTATATTTACGCTAATAACGTTTTCATGCTCTGCATCAATTCTTAAAGACTCAGTTTTAGGGGGTCATAAAACACTGGGGTTGTGCAGCCAAAACAGTGTGCTCATTGCAACTGCGAGCACTTTCTATAACATTTATAGACATTTATCCTATTCTCTGCAGTCTTCATCGGACAGACAGGAGCCTCACTGGTCCCATATTTGTTCTGCCTTGTTATACTTTATAACAAGAGCAGAGTCATTATTTTGAGTTGCAGTGAAATACAGTTCTCGTGAAAGTTAAACCTTTTGTCCTCTCCGTGCAATTTTCTCTGCTTCACTTAAGAAGATGTTCTTTCTTTGACACACACACACACACACACACGGCTCTCAGCCGTTATAGGTCAGTGAGAGGTGATGTATTGTGTCTGATTCATGCAAGTGCATCGCCTGGAACTCGTAACACCTCCTGCAGTAATTCACGGACCCGTGGCAATGCACTGTTACGTTTTTAAGTCATTATAAAGCAACACTAAATCATGAAAGTGCTGTTAGGCTGACAGTTTTTTTTTTTATTACCCCATAAAATCTAAAAGAAAAAAAAAGACACTATTAGACACTATCCCAAACACACCAAAATACTGCAAAGACCACTAGTCTGCCAACATAAACGAATAATAAACACATAAAGACGTGTGATTAAGGTGAGGAAAAGATGCAAATGGCTTACACTGAACACTGTATTCAAATGCTTTCCTTCTGCCTCAGTGAATTCGTAAATGCCAGTCGACATAAGAAGTGAAACTGTGAGTTTCAGTGTTTATTTTCAAAGCTTCACATCTCAATAAGAGGACAGCATCCATTTGTCCAACCCCTTTAAGGCTTGCATGTGTGCGCTCTCTGAAAGCAGTGATGTATAAATACAGTTGAAGCGGATGACATTTGTTTAATTTTATTGGCACTATAAAGTGTTTATCCAGCCGAACCTCTTCTGTGTCTGCTTTGTGTTTTTGCCTTTCGCTGTCTAATTCCTTCTCTCTTTCCTTGTCAGGCTGGATGGCACTCTGGGAAAGCCGGGCATGTTTCTTCCAGGTAAATACGCAACAAACGCCAGTGGTCTCCAACTGATAGACAGCCGTCACTCTTCGCTCCATCCCTGTGTTTATAACCATCTCATCAGTTGTGCCAGATGAAATATGCGAGAAAGAGAGCTCCCTGATGCTTGTGTGTGTATATTTCTCAGTTTGGGTGTGGGCAAGATTGCATGTACGTCCGAATGTTTGCCAGTATGGGAATTTAAGCACCCTGCTCGTGGCGGTATTCTGGTGAGCGCATATTAGCGCGCTTGTGTGAGTTGTTGTCACAGGAATTACACAAACACATTTCTTTAATTAATTGTCCAATGTTAAATTAAGTGCCCCAAGCAGCAGCTCCCACAGCTTCCATGCCAGCTAAAAATAACAGCGGCGCGATGGAAACTTCACTGCGCCACTAATTGGATGGGGCGAAACAAAACAAGAATAGCTCTCTTTTCCGACAGGAAGTCGTTTAGCGTGGATGTGATGTAAGGCAGGCTGAAAAAATATGAGGCAAATTAACACTGAATGGGGTCCTTAATAAGTTTTAATTACTAGAACTTCGTTAGTTTTTCTTGTAAGGATCATACTTTTAATGGTTTGATTTAGTCTAAACACTCCTGAAACTGTTGGGTATTTGCTCACATACGTCTTTATTACAAGCTTTAACTGTGCGCACGACTGAATGAAACTTTAAGCTGTCACTGCCAAGTGTGAAGCACTGAACAGTGGCCTATCAGGCCTTTTACTGGAAGTTATATCACCTTTGCAATATGTAGTGGACTATCCGATCGTATTATATATTATTTTATATATATTCCCTTCTTTTATCTTTTTTTCTTTTTAGGAAAAGGAGAAGATAAAGAATACCCAACTATTGGGGCTCGTCTCATCAGGCTGGAAGATAAGGTAGGCACAATCGAGCTTGTGTGTTTTGTCTGACAGTAAGAGTGGTAAACTGATTAGATTATCTATCTCGTTCATAAGCAGAACGATGTGTGAGTCTGCCAGCATGTGTCTCTGTATCAGATGAATGAGTGCACTGCAGTCGTCTTCCTTTTTTTTTAAAATAGCTCTATTGTGGCTGGCTTCAGTCAGTCTGTGCCAAACATGCACCTCCTCTCTTGAACCCACCTTATCAATATCAGTGCTGTGTTTACACTGCACTTGTGTGTCTGTTCATGCTGTATTTTTAGTTGACCTTACTGGGTAGCTTTTAGGATTTTCCACACCGCCCATTCTTTTCATTTTTTTCCTGTAGTGCTGTGTAGATTGGCTTGTGACAGCTCTTGGATGTTTATGTTTCCATGAAGAATATAAAAAAATTGGAAACATAAAGGAGCTGCGGAGAGGCATAGGCCAAAAAGCAACAGCTGTGTTACAAAGCTCATGTGCGACTAGGCGTGCTCTCCTTTAAACATAGTGGAATGAGCACAACATCGTGAAGCCAGCGCGATGCCAGCCGAGGTAGACGTTTCCCCTTTGTGAGTTGTATCAGCTGGATTGCGACGGCGTGCTTCTGATTAATGATGTCTTTTAAGTCGTGTTGTATGAAATGTGTGGCTTTGTGGTCACATGTTGTTTGAGCGGTTGAATACTTGGATTTGAACGTAGGTTTGTGGGTTTTTCGGGGTGTTTTTTTCTTTCCATGGGACCGGTGTACAATTGAAGACTAACCTTATACTCAAGTCGTTCTCACATGAAAACAACTCCTACACAATAGAACAATGCATTCTGCTGCCACTTATTTTCTATTCAGCTCAGCCAGCTAAGGATTTCCCGCACTTGCCTTTGGTATTTACCTTACCATCTCTGTGCAGTCATCAGCACCGCCGCTCTCTAATGTTTGCAAGCGCTAGCTGTTCTCAGAGCCCCTTTTTTGCAGAGAGAAGTGTAATGATCGTGAACGAATTTGCCCTCCAAGCCTGCAGACCTCCCTCAGAGATTGAGTTACACCCCATTTGCTTCAGGCTACATGTTGTGATCGCAATCTCCTGATTAGAAACACAAACCCGTGTTGAGAAGTGCCTCACCTACCTATGACATACTTTTTCTCTCTTACCCTTCTTTTTTCTGTGGGGCTCAGCATTGACAAAAAAGGTAAAAAAAAAAAAAAAAAAAGGGGGAACTGAGAAGGACATAATTGGGAAACAAATCAGTGGAAGCCTACGGATGCAGGCTACTTTTCCTCCAAAACAATGTGGAACCAATCAATGTTCCTGTAATCAGAGCTGCATTTGTATGAACTGGTACACAAAAGTAGCAAGAGAAATTCATTATTTCCCGAACTGCCAGTCCTTCATAATTACTGTTTTCTTTGAATATGCACCCGCTCCCCATCCTTTCTAACTTGTGTGTTCAGGCACCTGTTATAAATGAAAAAGGTGGCTTCTTTTTCCTTTCTTTGAAACAGCAGGTGAATGAACCTGGTGACCTTTGGTACATTCACTGTGAGGCCTGCATCACGGGTATGGTACTTTATAGATATCTTTGTTCACAGATAAACTTGATACAGTAAACACAGTATTTTGCAAAAGTCTCAAGTGTTATCACTCATTTCTTTATATTTTATTTCTACTTAACTAACCAGACTTTCTTTTATTTATTTTGGACTTGAGCAATAGTTCTCCAGGACTTCTGAAGGACTTTTTTTTCTTTAGACACTGGCTGCTTTTTTCAACCATTTTTAAAGAAATGTCTTTATTTAGTTTGTTGAACCATGCAACACTGACCTATGAATCATCATCAAACATAAAAAGGCACATCTCAAGGCACGAACCAATGTAGTGTCTAAACATAAAAGACAATTATGCAAAGAAACAATTTAACTTCTGTGCTAGACACTTTGTTATTAACAGCCTGTCGGGAAAAAAAACACTATTTCCACTCCTGTAGTTTAATCTACAGAGATCGAAACTTTAGCAACACATTTAGTATAAAAACAACTTTATTACTTTCAGCCTGTGACCCTTCATCAGGATCATCAAGAACTCTGTAGAAAGAAAAATTCTAGTAGGAAAACTTGAAAACAGCCAACCATTGTGCATCAAGTATATCAGTTCACTCGGTTAGTTGAATCTATAAAAAGTGCCAAAAGCCAGTCTGATTGGCAACAACGTTTTTTTTCAGCATGACTGCCAAATCACTTGAAGCATACCTGGGAATGGGAAAACAAACATTAAAATGACTGAATGGTGTAATCCTGGTTATCACTAAGAACAAAATGTCTTTTGTGCTCTATCTAAAAGTAAATATAATTTTTTCCCCTTTTTCTCCCATTACATGTTTAATCTTGAGTATTATAGCTATACTGTAATGCTCACTACACACTGACCATGCCATTACTGGTGTAGGCTGGACATGAAAGTGACAAGAGATTTTCTACCTTTGTATTTGTCACGTCTGATAGCCGTTGTTCACTTGTCAGTTGCACATTGTTTGCCATACAGTCTCCCCCGCTATCACTTCTGTTTATGTTGCATGACTTCCTACATTTCATAATACTGTGTGAAGTCCAACTTGCATCATCTCCTGTATGTTGCTCATAATGGTAAGCCACAAGCAAAGTGAAACCTTTCTGAAACCTTGAACGGGATCTCTTCAAACAGCTCGAAGAAATTACTCACCAACCCTAATGTTGCCGTGTTCCCATGCCTTTTCTGAATTCATTCATTCATTTTCAAATTCCCACTTTCTCCTCTCCCCTGTAAAACACCGCACATATACCTCTCTGACAGCTCTTTATGCTGCAGCTGAGTAAGTAAGATGGAACAATTTTCCCGTCTAAGTATTGTCAGCATATCACTTGTAGATGAATTTATCTTCAGCGGGGTGAAGAGTGCTCTGGCATTGTGTGTCCTGTACAGGGTTAGACAGTGATTTATCACACACAAACAAAGACACGTATACGTCTCTGCGCTTACACTCGCACACACGAGCAAAGAGTTGATTAATCACCAAAGTGTCTAACCCCGCACTCTCAAGATTGAATTCTCCAGAAGTGACTTGGAAACGAAGATGGATGAGTCACCATGACAGCGTGTTATCTCTCTGTCAGGCACACTCGATGAAAAATACCCAATTGACAAGCTCAAACAGTGGCCAGTGTCTTTAAGCTTCAGCGTGTCCTTTCAGAGGGGAGCTCGCTGCATGTGTTTTGGATGATGCCACAGTTTTATAGCAGGACTGTTTTTTCCCCCCTTACAGACAAAAAGGACAGGGAGGTTACAACAGTATGCTTTTATAGACTGTGTAAAAGCCAGCCTGTGCAACGAGCTCCTGCTTTTTAGTTCAGATCCAGTGTAACAATATGGTGAAGTATGTTGTTCCCCGACAGCAGCTCGGCAACTAAAACTAACGTGTAATCCTTACATTATTAAATTATTACATTATAAGCCTAGAGCAGCCTTTAGTAAAGTAATATGAAATTTGTTTTTGTGAAATTCATGAAATTTTTTTGCATGATTTAAAAAAACTAAAAATACTAGCGCCCGCTCTACCTCCACACAAAACGTTTTAAATGTCAAATCCCCGACATAATCATTCGTCATTCAAACCCAATTAAAGATTTTGTGAAATACAAAGAAAATTCCATCACTGGATCACTACCGACTAATGTTTAATATAATTTTTTTGAAGTACTAATTTTCAGTTTTTAACGTAATTTATTTTCCAAATAGTCACATTCTGCATGTGTTGAAAATCTGTGCTGCATTAACAGTTTACATATTTAGACATGAACTTACACAGAAATTAAGGGAAAAGAGTGAAATAATTTCCCTTTTTTCATTTAACATTTAGTGCTGCCTAATTTAGCAATGAAAGTGTCAGTTGTGTTTGAAAATGTGTATGTAAAACCGTCATCGGCGTCTAGGAAAGAACCCCCTAATGTGCCCTCCAGACATGAACAGCCACGTGTCTGCTCAACACATCATTCATTATTTGCGTTGCTCTAAGTAAACTACATAGACCATAGATCACACTTGCGGTTAACCTTCCTCGGCTATATTAGGGCAAATATGCTGTGCCGTGTATGTCACGCTTATATCATGTGCATTAGTATCAGGCGTACACAGAAGAATTCATGCTCTGACCTTAATAGCGTCTCAATTAGGTAAGTATGTTGTAAATTACAGCAAAGCCAAATACTGGGAATACTTGAGGGCCGAGACTGAGTGTTGTGTTTGTTAGGAGTCCATCTGTAAGGCATTTAGGGCCCCACGTCTCTAAAAGCATAGCTCTGAGGGGGGCAGGAGTTTGTGTGTGCGTGTGTTTAGACTGGTCAGACCCAGAGAGTTTGCAGGGCTTTAGAGACAAGGGTCTGGTACTGTAAACATGCAGGCACATATATACGTATTTGAACATTAAGGCAAATACAAGTGAATATCCAGGCGCACATAAATATACAAATGCACACACACACACAGAGAAAGATTCACCAAGCTGTTCATCCCCGCTCAGATCTCAAAAGCTTCATTATATGTTGAGCCGGTGCAGGATGTGCCTGAGATGAAATGGCTAGAGGGGGGAGAAAAACAGAATTTCATGCCTTAAATCAAATAATGATTTACATTGCGCGCATCAATAAACCCATTGTATCCAATCAAGTTTCTCTCTGTTTTGTGTGTGGGCTGTAACAATTTGAGCCCACATCAATATGAAGTCGTTACTGTAATTCCCTCCGGACTGTCTTTGTGTTGTGGATTTTTCTCTGCAAAAACCTTACTTTTAAAGTCACAACACAACTAATGCATAGAAATCAAAGACGCTAATAGAAAGAAATATTTATTTACAGATAAAATGAGCATAATGAGCTGCCTGTATCAGTGGAAAGGGGGCCGGGGGGGGGGGGGGGGGGGGGGGGGAGTGGATTGGCAAACCTCAATCCTTGTGCGACACTTCTGATTTGTGATTACTGCAATAAAGCGACTTAATGATGCCGAAACATCATTTGTGAGTTTCACCACTGGTATGAAAAAAATGGCTGTTTAATCTGTCGTGGATTTTGAGTTATGTCTCTTAAATTCATACCTCGTCTTATCTTTGGGGAATACAATTAAATACTAAGAGTGATTAAAGTGCTCCATGCATCCTCCTTTTCCTCTCCCTGGGTCATTGGTGTCACTCCGTTTGCTTGTCTTGTCTGCTTTTACCTTACGAGTCCCCCCCCACTCTCGTTCTGTTTTGCTTGGTGTTTCGTCCCCTTTGCTCTTGTTTCTATTACCTGTTTTTCTCCAAGAGCACCCTGTCTGTTGTTGTCCCGTGTTTTGATATATGTGTGTGTTTGGTTGCTCTGCACTCAGTGGGGGTCGGACTGACCGGACCAGTCCAAACAAAGAGAGGAAACTTGGCAAAGGAAGCACGTGCAACACACACATGCACACACACGCACACAGTTATGTGTCCATTGACTCACATTCATTTCCTGCAGACTCACTCCAGACTTTATCATAACAACTACTTGCCTAACCTTTTACTGTAACCTTAACCCAGACCTAACCTTTAAATATGTATTTGCGTTAACGTTGAATGATTTATGTTATGGAGGCTCGCTTTTTTTCCGCACAACATGATGTCCCCATAATGTCACCGTGTAAACATGTTTATGTCCCCATGAGCGCATGAGCTGTACCCAGACCACACACTCAAACATTACAAATCCTGGAGCTCGCGGCTTCGGTGTAGTTGCTGCAGTGTTGCTGCCCGGTGCCACAGACAAGCACATGCAGAATCCTCATGCATGTCTGGACTTGTCTTGGCGATAGTTGCAGAACACAACATCCTGGCAGCTCCTGCTGTATTCCTTTAAATCTAGATGCTTGAATTGTCTTTTGTACAGATGTCATCAAAGTGACTGCTCACACCTGTGCAAAACAGATTTATCCTAGCACATGTGCTTGTGCAACACACAGGAAGCATTTTTTAATTGTCCTAGCTAGGCCCAGTAATTCTCTTCTACACCATCGTCTTTTTAAAAGAATAATTTATCTCCAATAACTTCAGCTGAGAATTCAGTAACAACTATCTTGGATTGACATGCTGTGTCATAGTAGCGGGTTTAAAGCTCCTGCAAATCATCAATACAATACAAAGAAGCAAAATGACAGCAATTTTTAAACATTTTCTATTGATGTAAAATGATTTCTATTAGGATCATAAATTCCTGCGCCGTATTTTGAGGTCTAATAAACACACAGTGTTACATTTAATCTCCTCAGTGGTACCTGTAGCAACACACATACAACACCGCAGCCCTTCGTGGCTATTTTTGCGGCCTTTTTTTCAGCCTTGTCTCTGATCTTGGCGCCCTTCCTTTGACTCACTTTGCCTCCCTGTAGCTGAAGTGGTCTTTCTCACATCTACACTTCCCACTGTTGATGTGGTATCTTTATAGCTCTGCGAACTTGATAGCATGCAGCGGGTGGTGTGCTGCTGAGTGAGCTAGATAGTGCACCAAGAGCAGCAGCGTGTTGTTTGTAGTGCGGCCCGGCAGTAAATCATGTTTCGGCAGTGCGCTGGGGATGCAGCCCCTGGCAGCTCCCAGACGGCCCTTGGCTCTGGCTCCCTTCTCTTAGCGCCACTCTCTAATTTCAGAGCCGGGACCCTGCCTACTACTGTGTCTTTACCACATTCCCACAAACCAGAGACGGACAGTCTGCCTGCATGTCTGGCTACTCACTCTCCATCTCGCAGTCTCTCTCTGTCTTTGTGTCTCTTTCTCTCTCTATCTCTGTTTTGCTCACACTCCCTATTTTTTTACCTCCTGTCACAATCTTTTTTTTTTTCCCTGTGGCTCTCGTTCCCAGAGCTTGCCCCTTCATCTTTCCCTGCGTTTGCATCGTTCTGTGCCTTTAGGATTATAGGTCTGCAGTCTCAATCATGGTTTCTAAATCATGTTCTACCCTACCCTACTGTGTCTTGTCAGCAGCCCCCCCCCAACCTCTCCTGAGAATTGCTTTCTGCTTTTCTCTAGAACCCACTTTGGGCGAGTTCATTGGCTGCGAATACCCATGCTGCATTTCCATTTTAATTGCCCAACTTTTGCAGGGCCCTGGGATATATTTTTTTGCACATATATTTTATGGCCTTGGCAAAATGCCCCCTGCTACTTTTGGTTGGACCTGACCACTAATGCACTACACGGACCAGTTCATTATCAGCATGGAGGTGTGAGCTTATTTAAGTAGGTTATGAAAGGGTCAATATACAGTTCATGAAACAGGGGTCTGTGTTTTATTGGGACCTGCAGTCTTGCTAATACACACTGCTAAGTAGCCCTGGTGCCACCCTACTTTGGAGTGCTATTAAATCAGTCTACTGCATGGAACAGTAAACCAGCTGTGAATAATACCAAGCTCTGTAAATTACTCCAGAAGCCATCAGTGTAAATGTCACTGCCGTTAAGTCAAACCGGGGGGCAGTATGTGCATTCTGTATGTGTTGCTGTATCTGTGTATTTTCTGCCTATGACTGCCTGTACCCCTTATCAGCTGGGTATTGATGAATCAGCATTTCCTATCAGCAGTAAGGCTTGTTAAATCCTTAATTTTGTTTAATGCTTTTTGGTTTAATTCCAGTTTTTGTTAAAAACTTGTGACCTGATTTTTTATATTAGCAGTAATTCAGTCCTGGCACTACTAATATATGAACTTTTATTTCATTCTTCATTTGTAGGGCACTTAAAATAAATGTTGGGGGGAAAAAGATAAGAGATTTTTTAATCATCTCTCCATTAGCTATCCCAACTTTATCCTGTAGAGGGTGATGGGGGGCTGGAACCTATTCCAGCTGACCAAATGCAAGAGGTGGGAGGTGCTCTGGACAGTTTAGCAGTCAATCATCAAGCTAATACAAAAGACAGGCAACTGTGCATGCTCCCACTTACACCTACAGCCAATTTTCCTATTACCCTAACATGCATGTCTTTGAACTGTGGGGGGAAAGCTGAGCACCCATAGAAAACACAGTTAGAACATGCAGACTCCAAACCCTCTAAAGGATGAACGTCTATAGCAAATGGATGAATGGGTGACATTGTTGAGTCCACAAACTCTTGAGTTACTTTAGCTTAATGTGAACATGTGAAAATGTTGACTGTAAACAGACCTTATGGGTTACCATGTTACTTTTGTGTGTTAACACGTTACTTTTGTGTGTTAACACATTTGGTAATTAACATTAATTCAGACAAATTTTCAAGTCCATGGTCGCACAAGAGGAAAAGGGATAAGGTCATCTGTTGGCCTTATTGTCCGTGCAGCATTTCATTCAACTCCATATGCTAAGTGCTCGGATCCTTCACTCTGAAACCAAGTGGAGAACCGTCTGACAGGCAGACAGACGAGCATTTCCACCCCATTATGCAGGAGAAGATTAAAAATAGGATAAGGTAAATTTGTTGCTGAGTGTTGTGCCATGCAAGCTCGAACCTTAGTTCATGGAATAATTTTAAGTGGCTGTTACTAATGCAGGCGTGTTTATGGCTGTGTAAAGATTTGACTAGGCCACTTGTGGTTCAGACATTGGCCCTATAGTACTCTGTGCCCAGACATATCCTTCAGGCAACAGTAGGTTTGCTACTGCCCATAGTAACGTGTGTATTTGTGTGTGTGTGTATGTGTGCATGCACACCTATGTGTTTAGGCCAAGTCAAGTTTCCCATTTGCTTTAATAGAGTCAGGTTTTTCAAAACACCTAATAAGCCTGTCTGTATCCCACGTTGAGTTTTCTTTTTGGTAAGTGACTAATCACTTTATGGAAATGGATTTTTTCTATACCTCGGGGCAGTGCGGCACACCTTTCAGTCTTGTGCTATTAACATTGTAGTCCACACAGGATACAGGCCTTTCTTATAGTCTAGCATAATGCAATGGATAAAATCAGGAAACTGCTTTTTGAGGCCAAATCAGTAAATGGAGGCATCGGGGGTAGAAGCATATTTACAACCTTTCTAAAAAGGTCCCCCATCCTGTGTTATAAAGTCATCATCAGCAACTGTACAGAGGTAAGAGCGGGATCCCGTCTTAAATGTTGTTCATTAATAATCATATTATTACTACCAAGTCCATTTTATCTGAACTTCCTGCTTTAATTTTTTAGTCACAACAGCAGTTGCTGCAAGGCACTTTATATTGTAAGGTACAATGCTACAGTGATACAAATATAACCCCAACAATCAGACACCTCTCTATTAGCAAGCACTTAGCAACAATGGGAAGGAAAAACTTCCTTTTAATAGGAAGAAACGTCCAGTAGAACCAGCCCCTCACCCCAAACCATTGCAACTGGCTGGGGGGTGAGGGGAGGGAGACAAGACAACAGACACACTGTGGAAGACAGCCAGAGATTAAGAGTAACTAATGATTAAATGCAGAGTTCTCTGTAAGCACACAATGAGGGAAAAAGGTGAGTGAGGAAGAAACAGTCCCCAGTAGCCTAGACGTACTGCAGGGAGCATTTATGGTCACCTGATCCAGCCCTAACTAAATGCTTTTTCAAAAAGGAACGTTTTAAGCCTAAAAGGGGGGCCTCAAAGCTAAAGGTTCAGTCACCCATCCTTACTCTCCCCGTTCTTACCGTCACCTAGCCGGCCTGTTTTCCCAACTGCTCTGGACAATCTGCTGGGATGACCTACCCTCCCTCTTCACCTGCACCGATCACAGGGGTCTGGCTGGCTACAAGATTTTTTTCCGGAGCTGCGTCTCTAATTCACCAAGCCTCAGTGTTTATTCACAACTGTGTTTATTACTTAAAATTTCACACACTGAACAGGAAAGTGACGGAGGGAAAAGTGAAGAAGCCATGCTGATAACAACTCAGCTACGAGCTATGCTATTTAGCAAAACAAAATGAATGAATACTGCGAATATAATTAGCTGGTAATTTCAACAGAGAGCATGTGTTGGATAAAGCACTTGAAGATTACACTTTGAAATAAGAAAAATAAATGTAGCAGCACTGTCACAAGAAGCTGTAGAAATACAAAGTCTTCAATTGTCTGCTGTGAGTTGCGAATGTTATTCCTGGCCTTTGGTTTTCAGCCATACAGATAAGCTCCTTTGTTGTGCTAGAGTCAATTTTCCGTAAATGACACTATGCCCACTTGCCTTCCTGAGGGCCCTCCTTCCAGGAAACTTTCGACATAGTCTAAGCGTGGATAGAAGCGCTATTAACAGCTAAAAAAAACACAAAAACAATGTTGTAATATGGATGCCTTTGAATAGAGATAGCATGAGAGTCACAAGAGAAGTCTTGCACAAACTTTACATAATATTAGCAGGCTCCTCGTGTCATGTGGGTACCAACAGCATTAAGAAAACAACCACCGCTGTCCTGTTCCTTATTTTGCTTTTATTCTGAGTGGACCACACAGTGTTTCCACTGCAGAAAGTGCACATCAAGACTATTGTGAATACTACTGTGGTGAAATTTTACCTTACTTTCTAGAACTCTTAGCACTTGTCCCTGTGTAAATGCCCTGTCAGTAAGTCTTATATCAGTAGTAAAATAATAAACACAGCAAGCTCACACACACACACACACACGGAAACATGAAGTGTATTCATAGCAGCTTGTGGTGAGAAGTGAACATCAAAAAGGTCAGCGTAGTCCCAGAGGTCATTCCCACCAGTCTCTACCTCTAGCCAAGCAGGCTGTGTCTGGGGGGTTGGTCAAAGGTCATCGCAGCAGGCTTGGTCATTAGAACACAATAGAACCCATTTTGTCCGTCTGTGTAACTGTGTGTCTTGTCTTGTCAGTTTGTCTCAGCTGACAGGAGGTTGTGCACAGCTTGAGAGGGAGGTGAAGAGGGAAGCGACAAGAGTTTCCTCTGAAGGAGCGAGGGTGACACAGGCACTCAATCTCTGCGCTCTTGAGTGCCTGTGTGCACTTGTGCACTTGTATATTTGCACGCATCAGAGTGTGTGTGTGCACGGCTGTGCGTTTAAGCGTGTGGCTATGTTTGACTTCAGGGTAAGCTTCTGTGTTTGTGTGCGTGTGTGAGAGAGACAGTCTGTGCGTATGTGAGCCTGTCCTTGGCACCGGGCCTCTGCTGCCTCAGCTGGATCGCCGTCTCCTCCCTATATCCTCTCGCTCCTCTCTGCCTCCATCGCTCCCCTCCCGCGCTACTCTACTCCCACTGCTCCACCAGGCCTTTCCAGCTGCCCTCACCCATGGGAGAATGGTTTAAATCACTGCCTTCTCTCAAAGGGTTTCATCCCCCCCCCCCCCCCCCCCCCCGTACACAAACTTGCTCCATCCCTCCCTTTCTGATAGTGTCAAGAGGGGGATGGTCTGTGAGTGCTGACTTGGACTACTGTGGGAATGCAGGTGCTCTGCGTCTGTGTACACACTTGAGAAGCTCGTCGGTGACCTGCTGGCCAACAACATGTCCATCAGCTGTCACAGCAGCCGTTGAGACCGGACCATTTCTGCAACAGCGTACTCAGATGGCAGATGCCTGCCAAATTATGACAGCGCTCTTTTCTTTTTTGCTCTCGTGCAGCACAGCAAGGATTTATTGATAAGTAATTAGGGATGCCTATTTTCATTTTCATCAACAGTTTAGTTAGAACTTTGACAAGAAATTCAGGGTGTGAAATGTTGATTAATTTGCTTGATTAACTGCTTATACACCTTATATACCATAGAGAAGCAATTCTTTGATGCCCTGCAGAATTTATATGTTTGCTGTCATTTTTATATTTGATCTAGCTGAATTACTCGATGTCCTACAACCCAGCCAGAATGCTGCCTCCCACAGATTGACTGCGTGTCTGTGTGGCATACCTGCTTGCAGAATCAGTTTCTTCCATTTCAACTTCTCCACCACTAGACATGTCTAAGATGTCAGGGTGTTTGTTGACTGAAATACAAAGTATGACCAAAAGAATGCCATCTCCACAGTAAAGCACAGAGGTGGAAACATTTTTCCTTGGAGCAGTTTTTCTGCTAAGGGTACAGGACTTCACTACACTGAGGGGACAATGGACCAATGAGCCACGTACCATCAAACTTTGGAGAAAAACCTCCTTTCCTCAGCTAGAAAACTGAAGATGGGTCGTAGATGGGTCTTCCAACATGACAGGGACCCAAAACATACTACCAAGGCAACAAGCAAGTGCCTAAAGAAAAAAGGCATTAAAGTCCTGGAGTTTGCTAGCCAGACCTCAGTCCTATAAGAAATTCTGTGGAGAGAGCTGAAACGTTTCTGTAAAGAAGAGTAAATGTATGCAAACCTCATGAGAAACTACAAGAAAAATCTCATGCTTGCCAACAAGGATTTCTCTATCAAGTGCAAAGTCGTGTTTCTCTTGGGTATAAAATGCCTATTTCACTCAGTGACATGCAACAAATCAGTTTATGACTTTTATTTAATGTGTTTTTTATTTTTATTATTATTGGTCGATTTTCTGTCTTTCTCCATTAAAATTAAGCTAAATAGAGACTGTTCATTACTTTGTAAGTGAAAAAATTCAGCAGGGGATCAAATAATTATTTCCCTCAAACAGTATATTTTCAAAGCCAGAGGGACTTTATTCTAAAGAATATGAATGCATAAGCTTACCCTGATCACAAATGAAGAGAAAGCACTAAATAAAACAAAAGAAATCTGATGTGTCAATGCCTCTACTTTTCTTTAAGGTATTATAAGACACTATTGCCTCATTGCCCATGGCTCAACAATGATAGATTGTATCTGTTGCAAGTCACAAGCCGTCACATTGCCATGTGCAGTAAGTCCTCCTTCCGAATACCACGTTCCTCCTTTGACTGTAAACAACATGTACAGAAAAGCACCAGCACCGCTGCTCCTTTAAGCGTCTTGCTAAATCTGTCTCCTCTTATGTTTCTTTATTACTTCAGTTCTGTTTCTTTCATTTGATCCCAATGCTTCTTTTGTTTTGGCTTTCTTTTCTTTCCTTTACCCCTCTCACTGCATCTCTTCTCTTGGCCTTTGAGGTTAACCACCACTTGTATTACACTGCATTACAACTCATCAATAATATGCTGGGCAGAAAGAAAAACAACCCACACTTGTTGTTCTCTTTCTCTCTCTTGCTCTTTCTGCATCTCTCCCTCCCTCCCTTACTCTCTCGCTTTTTTCTCTCTGTAGCTAAATCACAAAACAAGCAGGCCAAAAACAGTGAATTGCCTAGAAACCCAATATGGACTCCACCCTGGAGATTACACGGTCAGTTCGGCCAGCCTGTACTAGAATAACAGCCTGGCCTGCTCTCACTGTCATCTGACCAGAGTGTGTCTGTGTGTGTCTGTGTGTGTATGTTTTTGTCCCTTACCTTTTTACGACTTTTGTGAGGCAGTCCTCATATAAGTATTGTGAGTTAGGGCATACCTGTATGCTAGATACATATAAAAGATCATCTTTGAGTCTCTATTATGTGGATATATGTGGTTATTAGTCACAAGGGCCTAAGCTTGTGTCAGAGCTTTAGAGGTGAGTCTCTTCTCATCAGCTGTTGGGCTGTTGAAAGGCAGTTCAGCTGAAGAAAGCACACAGTGTTGTCTAACAAAGCTGCACTTCCACCTGCCAAGAACGCTTGGTGGCTTAGCTGCTGCATCCTTCGTCAATTAGTTTCCTGTCTTCCGTAAAATGAAACTCTAATATTGCATTTCTTTTTTTTTTTAACAGCAGAGGAATAACAGCACTTATTAATATTTTTAAATTACAGTAAGTTTTCTATAATGTCTTACATAATGCCTAGGTTATGTAACAGTGACCTACATACCACTTTGAAAAGACAAGCATGCATACAGCAACAGAAGTAGGTCTAATTAGTCAGGATTTCTGCAACACAGAGTTTGGAAAACAGAGCGTGTTACTTAGTAATATATGTTTTTAAATTATAATATATCTATATTTTAGAATATATTTTACGTGAAGTTTAAAAATCTGGTTGAGGAAATTATGAGAAAGTGATGTGATGATGAGATCATGATATCGTGGATCCTGAAAGTATTCCCAGCGTTTCACTAGTTCCACATTTTCATAGTCATGCTACATTCCCAAATAGATTACATTCATAGATACATTCATTCTACACATAGTACCCCATCATGAGAAAGTGAATAAGTTTGCTTGAAATTCTTGCAAATTTATTAAAAATAAATACAAAAATATAACATGCACATAGGTATTCAAAGCGTTTGCTGTGGCACTCAAAATCGAGCTCAGGTACATCCTGTTTCCGCTGATCATCTCTCAGATGTTTCTGCAACTTGGGAGTCCGCCTGTGGATGTGATTTGAAAAGGTACACACAAAAGCACAAGCCAAGCCATGAAGTCCAAGGAATTGTCTGTAGACCTCCAACAAGATTGTATCGAGGCACAGACCTGGGGAAGGGTGCAGAAACTTTTCCTGCAGCACTGAAGGTCCCACTGAGCACATTGGCCTCCATCATCCATAAATGGTAGACGTTTAGAACCACCAGGTGTCTTCCTTAAACTGGCCACCCAGCTAATTTTAGTGATCTGGGTAGAAGTGTCTTAGTAATTGAGCTTACCAAGATCAAGCTGGTGTTGCTCTGAGTAAAAGATTGAGAAAATGTTTCCTAGTTTGAGTCTCGATTTCTGCTGTGACATTCCGATTGTAGGGTGAGAATGTGGCCTAAACAATATGGATCCATGCTACAGTACCTTCAGGTTGATGGTGGTACTGCATGGGGAGGATATTTTCTCTGCATACAAGTGAATGTTGCTTAAACCACACAGCCTGTCTGAGTATGTGACCAGAGTGCACCTATCTTCTGGTGGCTGCTTCCAAGAGGATAACACACAATGCTGCAAAGCTCAAATCCTCTCAAACTGTTTTGGATTAAGTGAAGGAGGACATGCAGAGGGTTGGTGTGACAGAGGAGGGTCCTAAGCATAGGCTGAGATGGTGGCAGATGATTCACTGTGGCAACCCCTAAAGGGAGCAGCTGAAAGAAAAAGTCCTGTGCTCTTACATATTGCATGATGATATAAGCACATACAGAATATGTGGCACTACCTAAGCGCTCTTGTATACCCATTAGATCCATGCTTTAATAGCCTTCACAAATCATATTAATAATACATTAATAGTGGCTGAACTCACTTTTTCCAAAGCTGAACGTAAAAGTTGCATGCTGACAGTATATGGCAATCAATATATTTAATGTCAATGCATCCAGCATGTATGGTTGAAATGGGGGGGAAGGGCTATTTTGATTTGGGTGTCTGAGATTATACTGCTAGTTTAGAAAGCTGGATCCAATCTGAGGCCAGCCAGGCTGTGGTGATCGAGGCTTCTCTAATGCTAGGTCTGTAGGTCTGCAATGCCTGAGCCTGGCCTACAGCTCGGGCAGAGTGGCTGATTGTTTCCAGCCATGATGGAGGTAATGAGGGGGTGGTGGTCATTATGATACATGCTTATACACAGTAATACGCACACGCAGACACAGACTGACCCATAAATGAACATTCGTACATGCATATGCGTGCGTGTGTGTGCGAATTTTTTTTCAGCCGCAGCACATTGGCTCTTTCAGGAGACCGCAGGGTCACTCTGCTAGTCACTTATTAGTGGTCACCTCTTTTGGATTACACACACACTCATCACGGCTATTGCGCACGGACATATACCTAAGGGTAAATCCACTCATCCAGTTCGCATCACTATGTCTGATGTACGCTGCGTTAGCAACCTTAAAGCGAAAACGCATGCAGCCTGGAGCATATCTGCTGAACCTCCGTGAAAGAGGTGTCTGAGTCACTGCTTGCACTGGGCATGCAATCAGGCATGTGTGGTTGCTGTATCACGGGATTTTCTGCGGCAGGAGAAGAGCTGACACACACAATCAAGCATCCCTTTTACCCCCACCCACCCACCAACCCATCCCCCAAAGACAGACAGACACACACACACACATGTCCAAACAGGCATTTACTCACACATTATTTTTTTGTCTTCAACACAGATAAATGTAGCTCCAAGCTATATTTTCCATGTTTGAGTGTATTTAGCTTGGTGTGATTCATCCAGAATCCTCTCTGCAAAACCCTGCTCCTTTTTTTTTTTTTTTTTTTTTTTAATATATATTACTTAAGTTTACCATTCAAAAAAAAAAAAGCTCCTGAAACTTTAGTGTAATGGGACTGGAAGTGTGTTGGGACTGTCGCGACCTCGGTACTAATTCAGTTAGTACACGGGACCACTGAGCAACAAGATTAATCATTCATAGTCCTCAAATGGTTAATGGCCTGCAGTGTGTGTGTTTTTTAAAGTGCAACCTTATCTTATGGCTCTTATGGTGGTAGCATGCACAGTTGATTGCTTAGCATGACTGTGACAAAATACCCACAGGCTCAGTGTCTTTCTATTTTTGTCTCTTTGCAGACCCAATGACTAACAGCCAAGAGGATATTTTTATGGGTCTAAACAAGCGTTCTAATGTGGGGCAATTAATAATGCAACCCCAACTCTGTCTACATGTCAAACAGATTTATAGTTATGAACCCATTATTCTTTTTGGTGGCTTTTTAAAATTTGTTTTAAATACAATTGTGCATAGTTCAGCTTTAAAGACGCAAGAAAAACAAACAGTGGTTTGGATTGATTGCTGCCTGTTTGTTGCTGAGCAGCCTGATCACTTAAGGAGTGCATTGCATGGTGTGTTTTCTTGGCTTTGTCTGCTGGAAAGAGTAATTGTACCAGCCTTAAGTGTTTTTTACGAGGTGTATTAGTGTTTTCCATCAAGCCGCAATTAAGGGCTTCTTATACACAGGGCAGGCCCTCCTGAGAGTGCAGTGAATAGAAGCAACTAGTCACCACTGTGCGGTACTGGGAACGTCTAGCAGACACAAGCTGTCCATTGATATGCAAAACAAATACGTGTTGGTATGCAAACATAGTTTTAGTATAGATCAGGGGTGTCAAACATAAGGCCCGGGGGCTAGAATCGGCCTGCCAAAGACCACAGTTTGGCTCCACTGGAAAGCTTTGGAAAATGTGAAAGAATAAAGTGCATTCATTTTGGACTTTAAATAGTATTATATATATACTATTTATACTATATATAGTATAGTATTAAATAGTATAAGTTTTAAAGCTTTTGGTACTCATAAAGAACAACATCTCCCCCCACAACAAAGGCCATTTATTCTAAAGTAAATAAGAAATAATTAATTAAGGGACAGAAAGTTCCTGTTTTTTTACTCTCATCTAGTATTGAAGTTTGTTGGGTTTTTTTTTTTGTTTTTTTTTTACAGTGGCTTTAGATAAAATAAAGAAGAGGAAAAAAAATATTCTGTCAGTTAACAAAGATGTTCTGTTTTTTGTTTTGTTTGTTTTTTTACCCCAGTGTGCACAATGAGACAACAATACTTTTTCTATAATTTTACACTTTTGTTTCTTACAGTTTAAGCCCAAAAAGTCATGTTGACAAATTTCTTTAGTTTATTACAAGGGTATTTCTTTATTATGTATAAAAACTAACATGTACTGTCAAATTGCATGTATTTTTCTTATGTATTTTCTTATATTCAGATATGTTAGGGCAGTTTTACTGGTCTGATTGTGGCCCATAATGTATGCGCACTGAGGGGTACACTGCAGACTGCAGAGCATGCAAATATGGATCTGAAACGTTGAAACATGTGTCAGGCTCCACGTTGAGGCGTCTGTGTTGGTGCTTAGTGAAAGTGAAGCACTGAGCATTATATTTCACTCACTGAACCTGTGTCACCGCTGCACATGGTTTAGTTTATTCTTCCAAAGAATATCGTTCCAAAACTATTCAATACCAAAAATTATTCCACACCAATATAATATGCCACAGTCACACTTAACACCTAATTCTGGTGCTCCATACTCTTTATAAAAAAGTGGGATTGTGAATTTTAACCAAGGCCTAAATGAAAAAAACAAACAAACAAAACAATCACACGTTGTTTTTCTCGAGGACTAAAGACTTTGAATGCGCTATTTATTATGTAGGTTTTAAGTACTGTTTGGTTTTTTTTAATAATTATCCCAGCCTTGGTTTTATTTCACTTTATCTAAGTACTTTATGGACTGAGAAAAGCCCAGTTGCAATGCCTAGTGCCAGTCAATGAATAATAGTTGTTACAACACAATAAAAACCCTACTCAGTCATTCAAGCAAAGAGCCATATACCCATAAACAATAATAGCATTGCAGACGTCTGTGTCTGTTATCTAAGTGACAAATTTTATATGCCTTTTTTTAAAAGGCGCAAAGGCTGTTTTGAAGCCCTGTCGTTCTTAATATGTCACTTGAAGCAATTATATTGTACATGTAAAACCTTCCTACCCTATAATCCCATCCTGGAGTGGATTATTTTGTCACAAAAGATGCTGTAAATGACAGCAGAGAAGCAGGAGCTAGAGTTCGCGTGGCTGGTAATGGTATAACCCATCTGACTGGGTGTGTGACAGGTGACAACCTGCTTTGTTGGTGGCCTCCAGATCCTCTTTGACATCCCCAGTGATGCACGCGGATCTCAACCAACTAGCACAAACAAAAGCTCACTGATCAAAGGCTTTGTGCCAGTGCTCAGCCTGTACAAAGATGTTGCACTTGAACACACAGTGAACTGCTGACCAGCTGACCACTAGCGTGAATCAACATTCTGTGCAGAGAAAAGGAAATGACCCATGACTTTGCTGTCTGCTGCCATTGTGAGCCAGTGGTCTCTGCTGATAATAGGAGAAGATCTTGAAAAACAGGGAAAAACCAAACTAAATCCAAGACCGGCAACCTCCACCACACAGCTCAGTCTCTGGGCAGTTTCTAAACTTACTTAAAGGAATAGTACTGCATTTTCTATATATTCAATTTTCTTTCTTCTTTCTTTTTAAACATGCTTTAAAAAGTTTGTTGTCCAGTAAAAACATGTGCAAAGTGCAGGCTTTTGTTATTTGCCCTGTTGAAACCCATTTTAAAATACCTGACAGACAATAATTTTTTAAAATTATTTTATTATTTATGTGGATATAAATTATGTGCAGCATTTATTTGTTTAAATGGTTAGTAATAAATATTAAGTCAAAATAAAGTTTCTAATCACAAGTTTATTTTGTTTTCCAAAAAAATTCTACTTTTTCTGAAACATTGTACATGTTTTTTTTCCAATTATTATTTTTAAACACTTAATGTAACTGCCATGTACATAAAAACTCATATTAAAATAACTTAATATTAATTTATTTTAATATTTAGAATCTCCAAATATTGTTCCCTTTATGCTTATATGTTGTCAATACGACAATGACAGTAAGAACGAGCTCTATATAGCATTATTATCACTTCGACCTACACATCAATCTATTGACCATGTGGGAGAGGTCAGAGGTCAAATGCGACATGATATTTTAAGTTTTATATGGTATTTTCTATATGTTGACAATACACTTCACACTAAGAATCATAGGTCCAGTTGACCTTGAAGATGAAAGCCAAATTTTAATGCTATACGATGCAAAGTTTTATCAGAATTCACTCAAATCTTTTCGAGTTATCGTGCTTGCAGTTAGAATGATGATGTGCACGTATGCAGGTGAGGTTTCCTAGATGTACTGCACGTGTAAATGCAGTGACTCCAGTTTGAATTCAACTGGGGACCTTTACTGCATGTTATTCCCTCACTTTCCCTTCTTCCAAATTAGTAAAACCAAAGGATTATATCCATTTGAATGCATTCATTCAGCCACAGATGAATGAACGAAATATGATTCTTGCAGTGAAATTTGAATTATAGTTCTATTAAAAGGAAATGAGCACTTCATACAACAATGTTATCGCAAAAGATTTTACTGCTTTGGAAAGCTGTTTTTCGCTGAGGCAGGTTTATTCGTGGATAACGAGCTGCATTTAGGTCCACATTTGCACCCTCTGTGATGGGCTCAGTAAATAAACAGTAAAATGACATACTGACAAACATACTGGCAACAGTGCTGTGCTCAGCAACCAACATTAAGCTTTTCCTGGCGCACCAAATTTGTGACATTTGGCTGGAAGGGATGAGTTTCACTATGGGAAAATCTTAACAAGTGCTTTAACAATTGTTAAAGTCTGGGAAAATGCTATCCTGTGTTACCACGCCATTCACCCTCAATTTCATGGCACTTCTTAAAAGTATCATAAAGTGTGACTAAGCTTTACTAGTAGCTTAAGGTTTGATGTTAAAAACCTAACATTGAACAAAGAAGAGCTTAAATAAAGTAAAACTAATTTTTACTTAAAAATGGTTATTTATTGTTGCCTGTGGTTCTCTCAGAAGAGAGTATAGGAACTTATACCTTGGCAATGTAATTCCTTGAACACTTTCAGAGTTTTCCTTTAATCCTGTACAGATTTGACTTGAAGTTCAACCAATTTTTCTAATGTACTTTTTTGGTATTAGTCAATTAGCAGTGTCTGAAAGCAGTGTCTTAATATATTCAGTTCCTTATTAAAAATGTTTACTTCTCCAAATGCTTCTGTCACCGGGAAATTTAACATGAAGATTGTGTGTTTGCAAGTGTGTATCTGTGTTTGTGTGTATGTGTGCTTGGCGAGTCATTAAAACCTGTTTGTGCTACACTCTGCACACAGACTGATGACTTTCCCTGACTCAGAATTCCCATGGACTTTTTTCTGCTAACTTTACTCTCTCTCTTCCTTTGACCAGTTTTGTCCTTCCCCTCTCTTTGTTTTGACCGATGGCAACATTATTTTTACCCTCTTTTACTAATTATCCCCTGTGATGATGGTAATGAGTGTGCGTCACTTCGAGCAAAGCCTTGTAGGTTTTCCCACTCCTTCTGCTGTGTGTCCATGTGTGTGTGTGCTTTGTCCTCAATTGAATTTATGGGTGCAAAAACAAAGAGGAGCTTGTTAGGCAGTCACATTCAATAGATTAGAGTTCCGTTGTTTGAGTGAGAATGAAAGAGAGTGAGAGGGAAGAGTTTTTGGCAAGTAAAATTATGTGTGTGGTTTACCGTGCTTGTATTTTTGAGTGTGAACTGGTATTTGTGTCATGTGTCTTCAGTACTTATTTTTGTGCAAAGGTTTTTGCATAATCTCAGTAAACTCGAGGCCAAGTTTTCTGAAAATGTGAATGCGATAACTGGACAAGAAAGTCGCCTAGGATTTTCAAACTGATACTATAGGTGCATCTACTAAAAATCTTAGACATGTTGGAATCTTAGTGACCTCAACTTCAAGGAAAACTGAGGTCAGAGGTCAAGTGTTCTGAAAATCTTGTGAATGCAATAACTCAAGAATGAGGTAATGTAGGATTTTCAAATTCATACTGTCGGTGTGTCTACTAAAAATCTTGGAAGAGTTCGACTCTCAGTGACCTAGACCTCAAGGTATGTATGTTTTCTGAGTGAATGTGAATGAATGTGATGAATGTGATAACTTAAAAAGGAGGCAACGTAGGGTAGCACTGGTGGCTGTCATTATTTTAAATTTTCTAAATGTTACACACTGATAAAGACAATTCCAAGGGGTTAAAACTAATTACAAATTCCACAGAAAATAAACCTTCTTGGGTTTGAACCCAAGAAGCTCTGCATCTCCCTTAATCATTAGGTACTTTCTGTGTTTACCTTCTACCCTTGGAAATAATAGTTGTACTTGTAGTTCCAGAAAACCATTGTGGTCTGCACTGGGCAGTGTTGAGGTTGGAAGAGACTAGCAATTTTCTCGGAAGTCTTCCTTGTTAATTTACATCTGTAATGGCTTATAACTTGTGAAATGATATTGTGGACTTTCCCTTTGCATGTTACATTATCAATAACCTAAGGCATGTAGGCTTCAAATGCACTCTGCCTTCATTTCTGTCCTCTGCAGTCTTACTGCACAACCCGGCCCTATATCACATTCCCACTGGCCTGTCCATCACTGGCACAAGGCCCCCACTTAGCAGCAGAGAAAGTCCTTGGGGTCAGCTCATAATGGACCTAAATGCAGCTCATTATCCTGATAAGGCAGGGGCGGTGGCCAGGCAATGGTTGCATGACTGGCTGGATGACAGCCACAGAGCTCTGACAGGTAGACAGAGCTAGACACAGGCATGGCAGCTATCTGATGGACCCGGCTGACAGATCCAGTTGCATACGCCTGCTGCTCTGAGGCTATGGAAGGGGGTGGAAACTGAATACCACAAAGCTACACAATGAAATCCCCAGTTCTGTCTCCATGTTTTTGTAATGGTGTGTTATGAATGTGACTGTCCTTCCCTCTGGTTCAATGCACTGCAAAACCTGTAGCTTAGCAAGTCAGTTTACCGCAGTTTACTGTAAATAATTAGTTTACATTTACTGGTATACTTTTTTGCTCTGCTGCCATGGGGTTTGATGTGGGATCTATCAAGTCCAGTGAGATACTGGATCTGTGTTTGTTTCAATACATGTCACATGATATATATGGGGGGTTCTTTTGTTTGGTTTGGTTTTTACATTTGCGTTTGCACTAGCATGATTGTGATTTTAGTATTAAACTAGAATGTTAGGCCTTTGTGAAATATTTCCAGACTTTCATAGTGGTTTGGGGAAAATTTCCCCCTTTGACCACAATGTAGTATACATGTAGTATACTATGACCACAATAACAGAAAAGACATGAATTTATGAGTGTATATATAGATCATATTTTATATGGATAGGACTTGTTTATACCATAGACTGTAAAAAAAAGAAAGAAAAAAAAAAAGCTTCCCCATACTTCCAGGTTGAAAAATTTAGCTCAGGCTGTGGCTTTAGAAAAGAATTCTGGTCTTAAAGAATTCTGAGAAAGCGGCTCTCTGATTTGTTTCGTTTATTTCCTGGTAATTTCCTACCAATCATGTACATACCATACAAAAAGTAAAGGACCAAGTACCGAACCTTGTGGAATGCCACATGTGATTGTTTATAGTTAAGACTTTGTATTATTTACAGAAACATATTAAATACAGAATAAAGTGTCAAACTGGGGAACTATGTGCAGTATGAATCTACGTGATTATTGGTTAAAGACTTGTCAGTAACAATTCAATAACCAATGAGGGCCTTGTTTCCCAGTCAGACCCACCCCTCCTTGTCATCTCTATTTTTTGGTAACCATGATGGCGACTGTTGAAATGCTGATCCTGAGGCTTCTAAGCTAGACTTCAGAAACAAGTGGGTGACTTTACGGTAGCTGCATCCATCTTTTATGCTATCTATGGTTTTTACCATTAGTCTAACATTTTACATAATAGTATCATCCTATAGATAATACAATGGGTAGTAAAAAGGTTAAAAATAAAGGTGTGATTCTCCTAAAAGTAATGACACTGCTGTGTCTTTTCCTGAAGCAAAACAGATTCCCAGGTTATGAGGAAAAATAAATTGGCAGGTAAATCAATGTTTCCTTTTGTCTGTATGAGCTGAAGATGATTTGACAAATCATTTGATCGGGAAATTTTTTTTTAGTCTGTGTATGTCTATGATTTTGATTCTGACCATGATTAAGTCACAGCTGGTAAAATGCTACATTTCCCCTTCTCTGTCAGACAGAATGAGGTGAACCGTTAAGTGTCAACAAGTTCGAGCCTCTGGGCATCTAATCAGCCACAGATTCTCTTACAACCAGATGTCAGGCAAAATGGCACCACATACTCCACTCACATATCAACCTCTCTGTGTCTCCCTCACTCACAGCACTATGACGGTATTTTTTTCTTTCTCAGTGCTCTGAGGTGTGTCAGTTTGCCTATATGCGTCTCTGTGGTCGCGTATGAAATTGTGTATGGGACATGTTAATACACCCATTGGGGGCATGCTGGGCCAGTGCTGACTTTCTAGTGACTGGGGCAATATGGACAATGAGGGCATGAGTGTCATGCAGTGTATAAATTTGACTCCCCATTTTCTGCCTTTAGCATACAGTGCTTGAGTATTGGGTGACAAGGTAAAAGATAGGCCTAACTGGTACACTTTGGGACTTGCACGCAAAAGTGCACTCTTCTATTCAGAGCACACATAAGCGTAAAGAAAAACACATGCACAAGCTAAATAATTGTACTCACTTACACGCACAATACCTGCTCCTTTTACATGCTTTTATTCCCCCCTTTGCAGTAGACTGTACACACTTTCAAAGGTGGTGATACTTTGTGGGCAAGTGTGTATGTCACTGGTGTTAAGAGTGGTTGTTCAGTGGGTGCATTTCATGCATTCATCCATCTGTTCATTTGTCTGTCTATTTGTTAGCAGTCTAACATCCACAGTTTTCAAGATATAGAATTTTGCCTGATGGTAGAAACCAATAACAGCTAAATCTGATTTCATTTCGGAGACAATCATAGTCAAGGTCACACCAAATGTCAAAATCAGTAAAAACTTTATAATATCCACAGTTATTTATGGATTGTCTTTAAACTTCACAGCAATATACTAGTCCTTGGGGACCATGATTACCTGGTTAGGCTAAGGATTTGACCTTAACCTTCATTGTTTGCTCCCAAGCTCAAAGTTCATCTTGAAAAAATATTTCAAGAACCCATATCGATAATATGTCATATGAAAGGGCATTGAGAGTGCGGTACAATACAATATTTATTTTTTCAACACAACATCCTGCAACATCACAATGATGCCAAAACAGGCTGAAATCAGAATTGTGTAATAAAGACATAAAATTTCAAAGTTTTTTGAAGATAGACTCAATCCTCCTAGGTGCTGCGCAAACCTCTGAAGAGATGTTCTGTCATCTTCAGAGAAGGGGATTGTTGCTCTACCATTCTTTTTTAAATGACACGATAGATGCTCAGTTCATTCATTCATTCATTTTGTTTGACATACTGCACATTTTCTTTTTCAGAAAGAATTCTTGTGTATTTTCAGCAGTGTATGTTGGGATGTTATAATACTTAAAATATATTTGTCGTCTTCCAGACTTCTGGACACAGGGACTCATCATATCACCATATATTTTGGTAAATCACTTATACAGATGCTATCTCACCAACAATTATTGCACTCATTCAGCCACGCTATGCAAGTAGGCCAAGCGTTAACTAATAGTCCTGGCATGGTTTATGTCAAGCTTGCTGGACCCCACCTGAGCTAAACACAAAAGTTATCATTTTCAAATTTCCAACTTCTCTTTTCCAGTCATTCTATATGTGAATCCATGGTGCAGACATGCAGATCCAGAAAGTTAATTTTCTAACTATTTTCATGCAGTTTGTCAAATAGAAAATCAAAGTGGACCCAGGTTTATTTTAGTGATCACAGGTTTTACAGTGTGTCACTGAGCAGTGATTTATGCACCTTTTTTCCCTTTGTCTTTTTTGAGTTTTTTTTTAAAAAATATATTTGATTTTAAAATTTTAAGAAGAATTATCAACTTAAAACCCTGCAACTGTTGATTTTACATTATGCAAAATTTCAGTAAGTCTGCACAATGGTCTACTCATTCCTGTTGTACACTCTATATGCTACTTGCAGGATTGCAGGGTGCTTAAATAGATTATGGTGTGGTTTTTCTTCTTAAGTGATCCTGCAGGTTTTTTGATGGTATACTGCAGACTCACTCCCCTCCACACCTTAGTAAGATGTTAAATACTTAATTACAGCGTTCTCTCAGACGTACAATTACGGCTGACTGCTTTTGGTCTATTTTTGCAGCCACCAACAAAGGCATAGAAATCACACAAAAGACTAAATTGCTATTTAAGACCAAAAACCAGAATTATCATGAATATCAGTGATATACCGTGAAAGGAACCATGGTTGTCTTATATAGCTTTTATCTTGTACATCCTTACTACCGCTCAAAAGTTTTGGACCAGAACCAGAAAACTTCACAATGTTCTTCTTCCAAAGGGTCTCAGTGTGGTTATTTCAGTCTGCACCCATGTGCAATTACTGTGTACACAAATGACCAGAAGGCATGAATGAGTGTGCTTTAAACTGACTAAACATCACAGGTGTGAAAACACCCTTATAACTTGATACAGTGGATAGTTTGTGTGGCAGGACAAGTTCTAAGATAAGATAAGTTGAAGACAGGTTTGGAAACAGTTTGAAAAAGGGCAGGCAGGATAGTATTTAGACTATTTCCTCTATTTCCTGGTGCATTGGGCGGCAAGTATATGACCAGTTATTAACCATGCATAATAAACCATTTATTGCGAGCTAAGTTCAACGAATAAAACTTGCCAGGTGATTGGAAGAATCACCTATCAGGGCTCTAGACTAACTTTTTGCCATGGGCGTACCGGTACCGGCACAAAAGTTAGGCGCACACAAATTTTATAATAATTTATATAATATAATGTGTTTTTCTGGATACACTGTGCATTTTCAGTATTCAAAGATTGATGACACCGTGTCAGAGCACTGGCTATGAATTTCAGAAGGATCAGGCCTTAACTTAACAGAAAAGTTAGCAATAGTTCTTTTCCTATTACAGCTACATCCACTTCTGTCGTGCCTAGGCTGCTCACTAGGGCTGGGTATCATCACTGATTTCTATAGTCCATTCGATTCCGGTTTTCAAAGTCCCGATTCGATTCAACTTAGCCTCAGACAGTCAGAAATATTATAATTCTGATCATTTATCAGTACTGACTTCATCAGAATTGTGAACATCACAGCAGATGCCTTTGTGTGAAAGTAACTGAGAATAAAACACAGAAAAACATGAAGGAGATTTTCCTGGTCTGGCTTTTTATAGCAGATAACCTTAAAAATATTCTACAATGTTCTGCATATATAAAGTTTCAATTTCTTCAGTATTGAACAACAGAAAAAATAGGCTTTCTTGTCCGAGGTCATTTAAGTGAAAAAAAGAAAAAGAAAAGAAAAAGACAGCAGCCGACAGCGCTGTAAACAACGGTAAACTGGTGGGTAATAAGCGAATGAATAATACAGAAAACAGAGATTGGAGATGGGAAACTGTTCTTGAAGTACAGAGAGAGATAGAGAGAGAGCTAGCTGTGCATGAAGTGTGATTTTAATAGTCGTGGAAGCAAAACAGCAAAATTCATGACGACATTGATCAAATGTGAAGCGCAGTTTGCTGCTTCTTTTGCTGCTGGCTCGGTGAATTTTGGTTGGAGAAAGACAAAACCTGCAGCTCAGAATCAGCGCAAAAAGACGTAATCACAGCGCGGACGCATCAGAATCGCTAAGCTCCGACAGCGTGTCCGTCAACGGGCCGTCGGGTGAGAAAGCCAAGAAAGACAAAGTTGATTCTGATGCGTCGGGTCCGTTCTGTGTTTACGTCTTTGTGTGGAATCCGTGTACCTGCTCTCATTTGCTGTTTGGTTGTTGTTGAAATGGTTTTGTGAGCTTTAATCTGAGAATCTGGCGTTTCTGGCAAAACACAGTTATATTTAAAAATCAATTCAGGATTTAATGAATTGATATCGCTTTATTCAAGCTACTCACCTCCCACTTCCACCTGCACTTTCAACTGGACCACGGCCAATCAGAGAGGTCCCGCCCCTTACTATCTCTGATTGGTTTAGTCCACGATAGGGGCATAATGTGTGTCTGTTGTTGACCACAGGGAAGGTTGCAGATTTTTTATTTTTTTTTGCTACCCGAACAGTTGGTCGCACAGGTGCAACCAAATATTTTTTTTTAGTCACACCACTGAAAAATTTGGTCGCATTTGCGACCAAATTGGTTGCACTCTAGAGCCCTGCCTATGTATGGTCTCACCAAAAACATCCTGTGTGTTTGTCAAGACCTACTGATTGACACAAACCAGCTGTGGTTTGGCTACAAGCTTGAAGGCGAGCAAGATGGATTCTCCCATGGTCACGACTGGGAGTTTGAATCCTGATGCCTAGCAAGATAAGAAACAACGCTCTATTAACTTTTGGCACTTAATTAGATGCTTCACTCTGGCACTTTGTAATGAAGTAGCCATGTGAGGACCTGGGTTGTCAGTTTCTCACACTAGATACTGTGATGTACTTTTTTTTCTTTTCTGGGGTCTTCTTCTTCTTTTCTCGATTCTAGACAAAGTTTTTCTAGTTAGACACTTCCACATAGATCCCCCTTCCTTTTTGTCATTTTGTGACCATCGTCTACCCATTAAAGGCTGATGCTAAAGCTTGTTTAATTATGGGTGATCATGGGTTCACATGGTTAGACTAAACATGTGAATATACGTTTTTTAAAATTATTTTTTAAATCAAAAACATTTCTAATTGACCCTAAACTTTGGAGCAATAATGTACATTGAAATGTATATAGCAGTTACCACTGTTTCTCATATATATGTGAAATAGCTCCTCATTCACCTCTGACGAGCGTGGTGGGGGAGGTAATGTGAAATGGCAAGAAGGGAGAGAAATGCGAGAAAGGGTGAGAGTTGACCTTTGGGTCTTGCTGAAGCAATGTCTGTAAGTAAGGGGGCGGGTGGTTGAACTAAGTGCCTGATTCATTTCCCCAGAGACCGCCTTCCCCCAAGCCTACACACACACACACACACACACACACAGACACACACACACACACACTGGACACCCTTTCTTTTGCGGTTTGGTCCAGCGATCCAGGTGCTGGCGTCTGTAGAGATGGCAGCATGACCTCTACTGACCCCAGGGGAGCCCAGTTGAGGTGAGAGGTCATGGTAGAATCCTCCCACTGCCTGTCCGTGTATGTTTTTGGCCTTGAAGGCCACAGGCGGAGCCTCGAGAAATATGGCCGCCACTTTGCCCCGCTTGAACCCTTGTAATTTATTCATGTTTTGACAGCAGACCTTCACTGGTGAATGAAGGAACTGAGGCTGGCAACAAAGTTCAGAAGTGTATGTGTAAATGTACATGTAAATTTAGTACCTAAATATATCATAAAAGAGCTGAAATGAAGGTAGTATTTTACTGTCATTTAAACAAGGGGTTATTTAGGGTCTCATAAGATTGACTGTTGAGAGATGTTTGCTCATTTTCCTTCATTGTAATACGAGTAAGTGCTAGAGTCATGTTTGTTTCATTCAGGTTCTGAATGTAGCCCATGTTACTGACATTTTAATTAATTTCTTATGAATAAAATCAAAATATACCTTCATAATAATACTGTGTTTATTCAAGCCTACAACATTAATCATCCCTCAGATGAACTTGGCATGCAAATGAACTCATTCTCCTCCAGATCAACTTTCTCTTCTTCATCTCTTTCTTTATTTCTCCTCATCACTGCCTACTTGGTGTTACCTTTCAGCTTCATGGTGAGTCAACCAGCTGCCTGTCTTGTGTTACAGCGAGTGATGCTCAAGTAACAAAAGCTCAATGCTGCCCCATCAGCATTCTCCTTTCTGTTAACATTGTGCTGAGGTAGATGCTAGCTAAGGCCACAATGCCAACACGATGTCTGGAATGTACAAAATCAACTGAGGACTTTATAAAATAGATATAATATTGTGAATAATAAAATAACCCTGACTTTAAAATTCTCATTTGGTAATAGAGAATGATATTCGATGTTTAGCAAGAGTCTGTCAAGTTAGAAATAAATGTTTTGTTCTATCGGAATGAGCACTAGAAACAGAAGTTAATAATTTGTATTTGAATGACTGAAATCAATCCATGCAGAATACAGAGTTTGCTATACAACACTTTATTTTAACAGACTGATAAAGAAGATGAAACAAGTGAGGCTGGTAATGTCCCATCAATTATTTGCTCAAGGTGCAGAGTTTTCTTGCCACTTGATGTCAGGAGAATGCAGTCAAGTTACCCCTCCCAATTCAAGTGCATAAACCTTTTTGGTAGTTACGGTAGCTGCTTTAGGACCAACACTTTATAATCAGCCTTCAGGGCAGCCTTCAGTCCCCTTCGAGGCCTTCCCCAAACTGCAGCTCAATTCATGTTTAAGCCATTCACCTTTACCTACTAAAATGCTGTCAAACCTAAAATGAGGACGTTGGCCCAGCAAGTGAACTGATATATAGTTGCAGAAAAAAAAAATGTCACACTGTTATGTGTGCTATAAAGTGTAATATCCTCGTGGTGGTCCTAAAACCAAATTTGAAGTTGCTTGGAAAATGGATGCGCTGAATTCCCCGTGTCTCAAATGTAATGAGCTCGCTGAGTGAAGACAGGATGCATAGATGCACAAGCATGACACTGACAAGGGTGGAAGCAGGAAACAGACGACAACAAACACACAGGGAGCATATGCAGACTGAATAATTACAGACTGAACAGAGACAATGATGATAAAGAGGTGTGTGCATGCAGAAACACACACACAGACAGACACACACACTTAGTGTCATGATGATGGCGGCAGGGTTTTAAGGATAAAGAAGGATAGACTTTACACAGTCGAGCTCAACTCCCTCCACTCTGTGGTGGTTCCAGACAGGGGCACCCAAAAGATCCTCTTCACAAAGATTCTGAGTGACAGGTAAAAAAAGGGAAAAAAGAAGCTCAAAGAGAACGACGGAGTGGCACCTAGTAAAGGAAGAGACAGCGTGTCTTTACTACTTCCTGCTGCCTGGCAGCTGAAGCTAAGAGGAAGATCCTCGTCTCCTTCTGTCTCCTTTTAATTATGGCCAATTACAAGGTTAGCACGCCAGGACTTATTACACGGCAACCAAAGAGCCCCCCTTGAGTATATTTGTGGGGCCGAGGCGCATATTATGGAGGGTTAGCGTAGCGAAATTTCCAAGGCCTCGGCTCTGAGGGGCCTTTGCAGTTTTCTTTTTGTGGTTTTAATGAGAACTGAAAGCATGAAAATGCAGCAGTACAAAAAGACCCCCCTGCTAAAAGTGAGTAGCACCCTCGGTCACTGCGGGCTAGCATCTGAGGTAGTAGGGGAGGAAAGTACTCCTACACATGTGTCCTTCCTCAAAACTGTGTTGCAGTAGATGGTAATGTGTTCAGCATAACTGCGTGGGATAGACAGGTAAAGGGGCAAAGAGAACCTGAGATGTTTCTGAAAGAAACCAAAATAAAACTCATGTTCTCACATTTTGGTGTGGAATCATGGTAGATTGTTTTTGTCACTGTGTATCTTCATATCTTTTTTTGTGGGTAATGCTGATTTAACATTAATGCTGCTGGAAGGAATTTAACTTCACCGTGTCTTTTATGTGAAATCCATTATGGGACATAATTATCAAAACTGTTTTTTGTTTGTTACTTTAAGTGTTTTTCATAAGCAAGCGATGATAGCAATAAACCACACATCACAAAAGTTTAACTACTGGATAAACGTAATCTCCCGAGACTAAAAAAAATTATTCTTTTTATTTTCTTTTTGGTGTCAAACTCCATGCAATCTTTTTTTTTTGCACAGTGAAGCTGGAGCATTTGGTATGTGGTGCGTCACTGCTTCGGCTGGCAGGTGTAAATAGGGCCGATTAAGCTCCCTCTTGGCTCTTTTGTGCTTTTGAGTGTTTGGACACCTCCTTGGCATGAGGTAACGAGGGCATGGCCGCTGAGTAGTGCCAAGTTTGCGCACTGTTGACACAGATTCAACAGAAGAGGGTCTTGTCATGTGCCAGCATGTGACAATACAGTGTGACGTCAGGTGGGTGGTCGCTCTTAGGCCGCGTCATTCCTTCCATTCTGTGAGTTTCTTACTGACCTAACCTACGAGCAGAGTTTTCCTTCAGTGACATGTCCTTAATGTCATGCACCAATGGCATTTTATAATTTGTACAACAACAGCGTACAAGATACTGTTATTCTGTTGTTATACAACCGTAATAAATGGTGCAAAATCAATAACCTTTTTTTTCCCTTCCTTTTCTCCCTCTTCCAGCTGCAGGCTGGTCTTAGCATTAGCTTTTAGTGGAGCTGGGCACCTCAGTGGCACTTTTATCAAATCACTTCCTCCCCAGCTAACTGGGCCAGTTTGTGGTGGAGGAGGTGGTCCCTGAGGTTTTGCGAACATTTCAGGCCACTGATTTATGTCCCGGTTCCTCATAAAACAGATGAATGGCTCATGGTAAGAGGACGCTGTTGAATATGGACTGGAGGACTGCCCAAGAAGGGGGAAGAGAAGATATCCAAATGGGGCGGTGTCAGAGCATATAAACTATTGTTACTATTATTTTCCATAAGATAAGACAAGACTTTATTGATCCCACGATGGGGAAATTTTTGCGTTACCTCAGCTCAGGTACTGATATCAGAAGGAAAATACAAAACATACAAATAAAATACAAACAAATAAAAAATAAGTAAGATAATACACTATATACAACAGTAGCATACACAGTATATGATTATGGATATGGTTGTGAAAATATGCAAGACACAAACTGTATAGCTTAAGCTTGTTTATGTGATAAAAAGTAGATTAAAAAAACTGCATTTGAACCACAAAAATGAAAAAGGAAACATTAAGAAAATCCACACAGACACATTTCCCTTGGCTCTCAAAGGATTCCTATATTTGCTTTCAGTAGTCCACAAGTTTTTGGTTGAAGTAAGTGTTGTCTCTGACATTATCTTTGATGTCTTTGTGTGAGAGCAGGGCCTTGCACTAGACAGTGAGTTCAACATACCCAGGGTATCTTTTTCTTACCTGGGTTCACTTTTACCCTAACTGTGGCGATCAGGATAAGCGGTCACAAAAAGCTGGCTAACGACTCGCTAAGTTTTCCAATCTGGGTCAGAGTGCGTTCACGTGAAGGTAGCCGAGTGGCTGATTTTACAAAGCAAGACTAAAGTATGATATTAGAAAGATATGCAGAATGTAAGTAAAGAGAAACACAGTGAATAAAACATCCAATTTAGAATCACTATTAACCCAACTCCAGTAACCTCATGTCTTTGGACTGTGGGTGGAAACTTGAGTACCCAGAGAGAACCCAGTCACATCAGGACTTTCTTGCTGTGAGGCAACAGTGCTAACCACACCACCACTGACACCGTCACTAACTTGGGAAACTCAAAGACAATATTAAGACACAGACACTATTAAAAAGCTTTAGACCCTCCCCCCACTGTCCACACAGAGAGGTCTGATAGATCTTCGAGGAATAGAGACTTGATTTGTCAATATCTGGTGATTTCCTACTTGCCAATCTCTAATCTGGAATCTAACCTTCTCCGGAGCAGGTTAGGAGAGCAGCATAAGTTACTACAGTAAATTCGTAGTACAGAAAACCCAGGGTTAACCCTGAAGTTACGTGGATAAGATGAAATCCTGCTTGGTGGGGCGTGCCTCAGAAGTCCACACTTGTCTATTTTTAAAACACGAGTTGCAAATTTGGCTCCGCCGGCACTCATCATGGCGTGGAAGCCACTCCAAAAGGAAGTTCACACCGGACATTACCAGAGCTCTGACGTGAATTACACATTACACATCCTGACATGAAGTTCAGTAAGATCCGCTTGTTTTCTCTTTCATTTCATCCAACGTCTCTCATTCTCTGCAGCTCTTTGCCTTTCTTTTCTTTGCCTATTTGTCCTCTGCTTCCCTTCTTCCATCTCTGTCACACACACACGCACACACATTCCACAGGCTGAGCTCATCTAATTGGCATCTTATCAGCTATCTTGTGAGCGTGTCGTTATTATGACTAGAGTTGTTTCTATTCCCAGGACACGGCTGACACTGAAATAGAACATTCACATGTAGCCACTCCACAAAGTTGCTCAGACATTCTTCCAATACCAGTTTCAATAAATCATCATCATCGTCATCCTTTTATAATCTCATCCCCCTGAGCTCATCCCTTGGAGGATGCTTTGTTTTTAAATACATGAGATTCATTTCAAACAGTTAGTGGTGCCAGGGTGAGATTCCTGTTAGGCTAACAAAATCAGCATTCTTCAGAGTTATGGGATGTGGGAATTGTAAATGTTTAGCTTAGTAATAAATACGATATGCAAATGTTTTTGAGAGATCTGAAGGTCGTGCTTGTTCTTGCATTGAGACCTATTTATTCTGAAAATCAGGGATTTATGCAACTTCCGTGTATCTTTCTTCCAAATACAAACATGATGTCATAACGTAACTCTTATCTGGTTCCAACCAGAAACAAAAGAAACACTTGCAGGCAGAGTAGAGTACAAATGCTTTTATTTTTCCCTATGTTTCTTCTTCTTTTCATAACATTGTGTTAATGATTGTTAATCACTGCCGATTAGCGTCTGTGCTCCCAGACATTTTGATTGTTTACCCACACGCGTTTCTCCTACAGTTTAAGTGGTTTTCCTTGACTTTTCCTGTCTCTCCTCTTTCTCTCTTGCCTTTCTTACACAAGATGAACAGTGGCCTCGCGCACAGGCACTCACTCACACACACACTAATGCTTCCAGCTATTAGCAAGAGTGCAAAAACAATGAGCCCAAGGCCTGACTGTGTTGTCTCCACCCGGTGGATCCTTTGATGGGGCCAGGGGCAGCCAGGGAGTGTGGAGCCCGGAGGGCCAAGGGGTGCTCAGGGGGCAGCAGGCAGCCGTTCCTCCCCTAAACCCATGTAACTCCATCTTGGGTCGTGAGCTGGGGGAGCTGCAGGCACGTGCCACGAGAGCGTGAGAGGCCCCTCGGTCCTGCTGTTGCTTTTGGGTGATGCGGCGGCGTTAGCCTGATTCTGAGCTGTTTAGAGGGCCTCTGAGATGAAACAATGAGATTTTGTACAGGTGCTGGCGCCCAATGAACACCGAAAGAAACGCACGCACACACACGGATACACACAGACATAATTCTCAGAAAGATTTGCACAGCTGCGTGAAGGGGACCCCTCCCTTCCCAAATGCAGCGGCAGCCCTCTGTGAAGCGCTCTCCAACACACACAGATGACTGCTCCTCGCTGAAACACGACTCCCCAGGTTACACAGGAAAAATAAAGTCGAAGGAGTCGTTGCTCTTCTGTTGCTTTAATTAATTTTATTTATTTATAAGCTCGCACTAAAAAGGAGTCCTCAGAGTTTGGGCCTGGCTTTCTTATCCTTCCTTTTCAGTTTTTTAGGATAATTTTGGTGTGCTTGTGTTGTTTTGCAGCAAAGTGTGCACATCTGCGACAGTATTCCTAAATCATATGTGCATACATGACGCATGCCGGGGAATCTGTCTTCTTTTGCGCAGCCACGCAATCGGCTCACGACGCATGAAGTAAGTGGAAATTTCCTGCCCGTCTTTAAAAGGATCTCAATCTGGGAAATGATTCATCATCAAGAGCTGCCGTTTTACACCTCGCTGCCACACGCCAGGCAAAGTGACACCTCTGGCACATCTGTTTCTTTTCTCCCTGCGACGAACTCCAAGCCATCTTTTTTTCTGCTTCTTCCCCCAATGTTTAATTTTTTCTCAGGCATCATAATTTACTCCTCTGGTTCTTTACTCCTTTTTTTTGTTGAAAATATAGTGCAACATTTAAGAATTTTTGTTTTTATTTCAGCCTGACTTGTAGCTAGTAACAGCCAGAACTCTGCAATGATGAGAAAGAGCATAAATACAACATCTTAATTTTGTAGATGACTTTCACATTAGAGCTTACCTAGACACGCTAATTACTGAAGTAACTTACAGTGACTTTACAGGGGGTGTGGCTATGTGCTGGTGGTGTTAAGCGTAATTTATGCTCCTGCAAATCTATTTGCCCGTCTTTGTACGCATTGCCATTCAGACAGCACATGGCGAGGTTTTTTACCCACTGCTCCCGTGCAATCCTCCAAAATCCAACCTGCACATCGCTGAACACGGATGGCCCATCTGTCAGTTGAATGTTTATTGGTTAACAAGTAGGCCAGGATGGGGGAGAGCACGACAGCAGAGTTTTACCAGAAATGAGAGAAGCACGGAAAAATCATCAAAGATCAAATACGGCGTGGAAAAACACAGACAGCGGTCACAGTGAACACTTTTCATTGTTTTTAACAGCACAAGCGACATAAAAGAAACACTCTCTGTAGGTAGACTGGCTGCCCTTTGATTGACTTTGCGCTAACTGTGTTAAAGCATAAAACAAGAATAGCTGAACACACTTTAAACAGAAAGACCTACATGACCTCTAAGTTGGCCACAAACTAGTGTAAGGTTTGTGACATTGATTAAAACAAAAAATTAAAAATTAAAAAACGAATGCCTGACTTAAAAGCTAAGTTAACACTGGAAGCGATTTGCTCATCACCCATGACTTTGAAGGTGACTTGCTTGTGGATATTTCAGACTCTGGTTGGCTTGGTAACCCTCTATCATCTTTGGCACCAAGTCATTTGTAGTCCACCTTCCCACACCTGCATTGTTTTCACCTATAGTTCCTTGAAGTTTCCGAATATCGTTCACTTTCTGTGGTCACCACATCGCTCTAAATTGCGTCCAGTGTGAAAGAATCTCAGACGAGACATGTCCCCGATTATTGGGGGACACCCAATAATAAAATAATAAAACCCTTAAATAACTTCATGCACACTTTTTTAAAAATAAATTGCAATATGATAAATGAATGAACGCCTACAGAAGCCTCTCTGTCTTCCCCCTTCACAATTGCCCTCACATCCACAGAAACGAAGAGATCACAACCACAACGCGCATATCATGACACACAGACACGCACACTGGGTCTTTGCATTTTTGCCTTTCGCCACTCCCCACAAGTCTGCCTTCCCCTCCCTCCATTCAGTCAACTCCAGATGTGCGAGGACACAGGGAGCCCAGTCATATTTAGTCAGCCAGTCACTTTCTCCTCAGAGAGAAAGTGAAACACCACCTGTGTGTCTGTCTGCATGCATTTCAATAGCCAAAACCATAACCCTCTGCCTCACCACAGGCCAGCCAGAAAGTCTCAGTGATGGTTTCCCAAGCTGGAGCTGAGATGATGTAGAGAGACATCTGTACACTACAAAAATCCCCCTCTCAGCATTGTTTTTGCTTACTGTTAGAAAACCTTTGCCAGTGACATAACATCATTTATTTTCCAATCAACTTGGTTTAAGAATCAGATGTCATCTTTGTTTTGGATTTTTTGCCATTTCCCATATCTATCCATCTATCTATCTATCTATCTGTCTGTCTGTCCGCCTGCCCGCCCGCCCTCCTTCCTTCCTTCCTTCCTTTTGCAATATATACTACATCTAACCACATCTGGAGTAGCCAGACATGGTAATAAAATGGATTTAATGTGGTTCTTAATCAAAGACATCCCACTGAATCTCAGTTTAGTTGTAACAATATAATTGTCTAATAGTAACAAAACAAAAGGTCTTAAAATCATGGCCATTTCAAATGTTAAAGAAAAATGTTGTATTCGAACAGAAATAAGTAGGAAGCAGAGGAAAAGAAGTCCCAGCATATGCACACAGTGTATTATAGCCCAGAGAGACAAACTTGGTAAAGCTGTCAACAGGCCTCTTCATGTGCACAAAAAGTGAGTGCATTCATCAGCTATCATGGACCGGACAAGCAGTCCATAATGGTAAACACATTGGTGATTTCATCTTTGTGCCATTTATATGAATCCTGAGCTCAGCATACACAATATGGACAAAAGTGAGCTAAACATCTTCATTTTTGAATTCGGATATTTTCAATCCCATTGACACAGGTGTAGCAAATCAATAGAATAGAATAAAATAGCTTTATATTATTGTCATTGTACATGTCCAATGAAATTATTGGTCCACACCAACCGCGCAGGAATAAAATATAAATGGTAAGACAGCAGCAATAAATAGCCAACATGAGAAATTCATAGAAAACAATAATAATGCACACACTGGAGAACAAAGTACCTGGAAGTAGCGCCAAAGACTTGGCCTGAGTGATGGGGGTTGCTCAGGTATGGCCCAGGGGAAGAAGTTGTTTACAGGAAACACATGCAAAAGCCAGGAATCAAACCCAGGTGACAAGAATGGGAATTTTCACGATACCGCTACACCAGCAGTGCTCAGGCAATTGTAAAGCCAAGCGATAAGATTATATAATGTATTGTTGGATGTTGCTGCCCTGGAATAGAAAAAGTGACTTTTGTGTTTTTATTTTTTCTTCTTTTTTTTAAAATGGATTACATAATTATATAAAACACAAATAAAGGAAATTTTATAATAATAATAATAATAATAATAATTATTATTATTATTATTATTATTATTATTATTATTATTATTATTATTATTATTATTATTATTATTATTATTGTGATTTAAAAACCTTGTAAGACATGAAGCAAAACTATCCAAGAAGTAAGGATTAAATGAGATAAATCAGAAAAATAATATAAATGATAAGTAGACCAATGAAAAACAAGTATTAACACTTTAAGGTGTATAAAAAAAAGCAAATTCAATTTTATCTTAAAAGAGTAATTTAATGCTTAATATTCCTAGGTCAGATTTCTCAGTAAGAGTCTAATCTGTCTTGTAATTGAACTTTCAGGTTGTAGTACTGACTGTGTAATATACATCCTCTGCTTAGATTTCACTGATTGCTCTTATGCAGGCACAGAACGCTGTAGGTAATTTACCACATTTATCTCTGTTCAAGTCACGTAACTTGGTAAAGTTCTATGAATAATTACTGAAATCGGAAGCGTTTGATAAGGAAACTCAGCTCTTCTTTCTTTAGGCTGATTGAACAATGACAGCGTGTCCAGAGATCAGTCATATGTGCAGCCACTAAAATATTTGTTCCCGGCCTGATTTAGGTTCTTCTCTAAAACAATGACTTTGACCTTGAAAGCTAACTAACAGCAGCGATAGCGCTAAAAGAAACATGCCCTTTCAGAGTTGTCTCCAAGCTTTGGATAAGTGACACACCGTGGAGTAAACAGCTTTGTTCTTATCACAAGTTTTCTGTCTCTCCTTTAGAGTGTTAAGTAAGAAGGACTAACTGAATAAACATGCATTAAATATGATGCATAACCACAACAAGAGGCCATCTTAAAATGTGCGGCTCGCTATCGCTCCATCAATCCTGTCTGCTAAATGTAGAATAAACTTGCTAACTCCACAACAAATCTCCGAGTTTGTGCAGGTCAAGAGGCCAGCGAGACAAACAACCCCTGTCTGTCTATCTGTTTGGACAAGGATTTGTTGCGGAAAAAGCCTTCACTCCATCTGTCTCTGTCCTGAGGTGTTTATTTGTACTTAGGACTCCCATCGCACATCAACTGTTTACAGTGTTTATTTGAATTGTTTCATTTTATTTTCCAAAAGGAAAAAAAAAGAAGCTGTTTTTAGCTTCCTCTTGTTTGGACAATGCTAGTTTGTTTCTTAGCCTATAAATATTTCGACACTGGCAGCCGGATAGACATCCTTCCCATCACTGGAAGTTGACCAGTTAGCTAAAGGAACAAACTGGTTCTGTTATTATTTATCTATCTTTATTGCAGGGATTTTTCTGAAAATATCACATTCAGATATTTTAAGATAATTTGAAGATAATAATTTTACATCCATTGATTTTTTTTCCCACACGTACAGTTTAAGATACAAAGGATTGCATCAATACTCAGTTTTAACTGTTCTTCAAATATTTTAATTGTTATATCAAATAAATGTTTGCACATATAAACAAATTCCATGCCATCCCACTTTGAGCAAACCTGACTGAAAATCATAAAAAGTTTATGAATATTATTTTACAACGTGACTGAAGAGGCTGAGGAAATAATATTTCATAAAAGCCTTTAAAATGTAGTAAGTGTACAAAGAAATTTAAAAAAAAATCAGTAAGCTGTCAATGTTGTGAATGCATAAAGTAAACTAGTTGTTAAACGTGGTTTAAGTAAGTTTAAATGTTAGGAAAAGTAATACATTTTAAGATATCTTGTCCCAAAATGCCACTTCTACTTCCAAAGAAGCAAATCATCTCATTTATGAAGCTAATAATTGGCTCAGGCCATGTTAGTCCTTCAGTGCTGCACTGTATTAAACAGAGATGTGGTATTTTTGCTACTATGCAAGGACTGCTTGCACACGGTTGGCTGTTTTGCTATCCAGGCTTTAACCCTGTAAAAAATGCTAATTTTTTTTTAAACTAGAGCGTTTATTGAACCTTCTGACAAATTTGTTTGTAATTAATTAATTAATTCATATATATATTTAATTTGTTTAATTTTTAACTTTTGTTTAAAACAAATGTGTTGTGTGCTTTATTTACATTTTTTGGGGGAAAAAATCACTCTGACCTCTGTAGAGGTCTAAATAATGTACTAAAAGTTGTGTTTTAAACATGTTACACTTGGTGTTACGGCGTTAAGATATGTTACTGTCCTCATTGCAGACTTCCATGGATCAGAGGTCTCGTAGTTTAATTCCCTTAAATGTACATTACTATCTGCTAATCAGATTGACTCATACAGTACATCTCTTGCAAGTGTATTTTGTAATTCGTATTTTCATTAACTCAGAGTGTGTCTCAAAGTGTCTTCTTAGTTCATATCCACGTCCTGCTTCCAATCTTGTAGCATCCTCCCAGGTATTTAGTTGATGGTTCACCAGTGTTCCTGCATGTGTAGTCCGGATGTTAAGGGTTGACAACAGAAAGGTTAATCAGCATCAAAGCTCAGACCTTCCGGCCTTGTTCAGAACCAGCAAAGCATGCTGCGCTCTGTTTTCACAATACGTCCTCACTGCCATTAGTGCTGTGTCAGCAGGCAAGGCCTTGTATATGTGTACGCAAGAGAGAGAAGAGTTTCAGTTTTCAGGAATAGAGAACGCACACCGACACGCGTGCGTATTCAGTCGTATGAATTCACCCAAACAGCACTTTCGTACAGTCTGATAAACTACGTCCTGACTCAGGTTGTGTTTTGAGGAAGTCGGGCCTGGTGGACCCCATTGCTTACTCATGCTGGAAGTGACAAAACAGAAGTGTCCTGTTCAGACATACACTGAAAGGCTAATAGTCCTGTTGTCCCCCCATATAAGGCTGTGTGCACTTGCTTCCTCTTATTGTGGCTTTTGATCCACTGGTCTCCTAGTAAATATTAAACATAGTCAGAGGAAGAAGGAGTGGTCTGAATGTGTGTGTGTTGTGGGATAGTTGTCAGATTTATTTATTTTTTGCTATGATGTTCATCTTCTAGTATTTTTTATTGTTTATATGTTTGATCTTGGCTTTGAAAAGGCTGGTGAGCTATAGTCTAAAAGCAAGCAGTTGCATGGTGAGCCAGACAGCAAAGATGCATCAGTAGTGAGTCATCTTACTTGGGGGCAGCTTATGTGGTGCGATGTGTGACCTGTACAGGTCCCTGTGAAAGGGACAGCTTGGGTGGTTCTTTCTCATTGCATGTGCATACCCAGGAGCAAATTCAACACAACATCACATTAACCAAGTCTTCATATTTTCCATACTAAGTTATGAACACTCAGCCGTGCATGTGGAAGTTTGATTTTCCTCATACTCTTTTCCCACAAACTGCCCTTTTTTTCTATTTATGGTCCCAGAATAGATTTAGTTTTGGGGGTGTGAGTGTGGGTTGTTTTAGTCAGAAATGAATGTTTCTCTTATATTTCTCTAACCCTCTATGACAGTGGACACTTTGTGTCGAGCTTGTGTGTTTGTTAAAAATAGAGTTTACTCAGCAGAGTATTTGAATAGATTGAGCTACCTGCAGACATTTCCTGACTAGAGCTGTATTTCCTACCCTCTGCTAGATCAACAGGCCATCTAAATAGGGACAGTGACCTGTCCGGTCCTGATTGTTTCCTTTTAGGAGGCTGGATCGTTGCTTGATGATGGCATAGGAGGAGTCGTGTTTGATGTTTACTACAAGCTAAAAATACTACCCAGCCGCATTTGTCTGAGGGGGTGGGGGTTCATGTGTGTGTCTGTTGCCCCAAGTCCAACAGCTGGAGACTTGAGAGAGCCTCCATGATTTCTGAGGGGGGACAACAGGTGGGAAAGTAGGCGTGGGTGTCTGTTGTACTGTGCATACTGTGTTTCTGAATGTGTGGAATGATTTAGGTGGGTCTGCGCGTGTGTGTGTGTATTATGGCAACTATGTGATTATGTGTGCAGAAATATGTGCTTACATGTGTTACTCACACAAACACACTATTAGTTGGATTACACATAAAAATGTCCATGTAATTTTGTTACATGTGTACTGTGTAAAAGATCTAAAGGAATCTGCTCAAATGGAATTGATTAATTCAGTTTTGGCCAAGCACATTTTCCTTAATGATTAATTATGTCAATAAATTAATCAGTGATTTCATATATTTCAGTTGCATTCTTCTCAGAATTATTCATTCATGTTTAAGGAGTGTGTCATGCAAAACCTGGATGTATAGGAAGACTTGAATTGTCGTATTCATCGTCATATTTTCTTACATATTGAAACTATGGCAGTACTATGAATTGAAATGAACGATCTTATTGTTAATGCCAGTATAAAACTGTGCACCTTTCTACAGCTCTTGCTTTCACCCTGATGAAACCAGACATTTGGCCTTCCCAAAGGACAGGGCTGTTGTGCCTTGGCAGCTATTCTTCTCTGTCCCTCCGTAAAATTCAAGTGGTTACAGATTCATTTGATTAATACAGAAGATAAAAACATAAAATCCTGCTTAAGTATGTATGCCAGACCCTATATAAACTAACATTTAATAGCAGTAAACTGCACTCTACTACAAAAAACAAATAAAAACTAAAACCGTGCAGAACAAGTGGCTTTGTGTATCTAAAATAGAGAATCCCCCATGCCTGATGTTCAACGAGCTGTCTGTCCCGCCTAGACAGTGGCCGTATGGCTGGAGCCAGAGCCCCAACAATGTGCCAGCTGATCCACAGGGTCTGGAGCCAGGCTGACCCTGGAAAACCTCTTCCCTTTTAACCAGCATTAAATCCATTACTTGCAATTGAAACTCTTATACTATATTACAACAGTCGCCATCACACACACACACATACACTCACACACACTCACACACACAAATTCAAAAGGAAACAGTCAGCTAGAGACAGAACAAGAAAAAGCGACGGCTTGCCGCCTGCATATCTGTTTCCAAATATAGCTTTTTCTCCATTGCACTCGGCCTGTTGTTTTTGTTACAGTGGCATTTTGCCCAAGTGGCGTTGTTTGGCTCACTCTGTAGAGGTTTATTTTTTAATTTTTTTATATATATTTTTAATTTTTTTGCTTGAGCATTTGGGAAGTGATGTTTTGATGATGTCTGCAAATGTCATGGGGAAGCTGAGGAGAATCAGTATGCAGACCACAGATGCCTGGTTAGACAGTGACTGTGTTCAGAGACATGTGATCGGCGATGGTGTGAGGGGAAACTGCGGTGAGGTCACGGGGTTCAGAGAGTTCTCAGGATTGTGCAAATTTAACAATAACGTAACCAAAAAGCGAAATATTTGAAAATGTGAATGAAACCACGCCCTTCCAGCAAGATATAGTGAACAGGGATAGTTGATGTTATTTCAGAGCCAGATTTCATAATAACTCCATCGGCTCTGCTTCACAACCCATACATTCTTTACTGAGGACCAACACTGGCTCTGCCAGGCTCAGCAGACAAAACAAAACATGAAACTGATAAGACCAGATGAAACTATTCCACACATTCGGCCTGGTCATCGCGGCTTGCCAAAGATCCCCTGCTTCCTAGCTCTGCCTTAATGATGTTACTGTATTTGATGTACAGTAAAATAAATTGGATTATGAAGAGGGTGAGCAATGCGAGCTTAAATAATAACTACTTACTTAAGATTAAGATGTTGGGTTTTATTTTTAAAGGAAATTTTTAAGACATGAATTATCTGTCGGTTGTTGCCATATGCATGTAGTTGCCTGCTTTATTGTAACCATCAGGTATGCCCACAATAATCCAGGGACACTTGCTAGATGGTGGATTTACCTTGTTATCATCTTTTACATTCCCTACATGGTAACCCTTATTTGATTGTTGCTACACAAGCAAGGAGGTATTTAAGCACATTGAGTTTAGATGTAGTGAAATGTGTTGTATAAATAAAAATGAACATTGTCATACAATTTACAACAAATTGATTATTATTGATTGGTTATATATTGGTTTAATTTCAAACATTGAAATATAAATAATATATTTACAACAGAATACATTTAAATCTGAAAATAAGTTGCCATGAATAAATTAATATACGTATATTAGGAGACAAGTTTTGCACTTATTTAGTCCTACTCCCCTTAATACTATTTTGAAATTTACAAATCAGTGTTACTCCATATAGTATATAATCTACACACACAATACACACATAAAACAATATATACCTCATCAACCAGGATAACAAACTCCATTTTTTTACATTGAGCTAGATACCCTGTGATTAACAACCCCCTAAAAGAGCCAATCAAGGGTGTTGAAATGTAAGGAGAGGGAAGAAAGAAGATTGTCCCCAAATGTTTTGATCAAGTGGATATGGCTCAGAATGGTACAGCTACTAAAGTGGATATGTTTTACTTTCATATATAAGTAGCTGTGTAGGAGTCGACTTTTGGACTTCTGTATTGCTTGCTGAGCACCATACACATAGGTTTGTCTACGAGCACTGCTTCTCAACCATGATCTCAAACATATCTTTATTTGTTGCTATAGAAAGTTTAAACATTCTTTAAAAATTATCGACAGAACGACAAGACGGGGAGATTCGAGCGCATAGAGATCCACCTTTGATTCCTTTATAGTGGGACAATGAAGAAAGCTGGAGATGGAGGGTGCAGACTTGAGAGCCTCGACCTGTCCGCCATCTGTCAATCCCAACTATAGGGCGAATCTCCTTAACATCACTACTATTACTAGGAATTTTAGTTTTCAGGTATTTATTTAGAATAAAATTGAAATAAATAAATAAAATTGAGTGCCTCCACTAGCACTATAATAGTAAAGAGTAAAAAAATCATTAAGTTAATGCTGGTTATCTGAGGTTTCAGTGCTACAGTATTTACAGATGCTCTATGTTAGTATTTTAGCTCCTCAACAAACCTGCAGTGTGTGTTTTGTTGAGGAAAATTATTTTCTGTGCACAAGACAAAATGCCATCTATTTCAATAGTTGCCCTCAACCTAGACCAAAGTGCTGGCACGCCCCCTGCCATTTATAATATCAGGCTGACTGGCCTATTGATGATGAAAACAAAGCCACAGTGTGACTGACCTACAGCAGTGGCTGTAGTAACATGGCACCTCCCTGGTGACTGACGATGCCACGCTGGCTACCACCACAGCCTGGCACAGGAGGGGGAGCATGTATGTGTGTGTGTGTGTGTCTGTTTGAGGGGCTTGAGGGTCTTTTGGTGGTTGTGGCAGCTGGTAGTGAGAAAGGCGCAGGGGGTGGGGTGGGTGGGTTTCCCTCATTTATAAAGACACTCCTGTGTGAACACTGTGTGAGTCCACACCCTGGATGTATGCAGTCGCATCCCAAAGCCGACCGGCAGATTACCTTTAAACACGCAAACGAAAAATCCTTGCTAGAACTCTCTGAGGTTTATATCCGTGTGTGTGCATGTGTGTTCCTCCTCTTCAGTAGATCAGTGTGGGTGATTCAAAGATTTGTCACCTTGAGTCATTGCCTGACTGCTGGTGAAATTTAGAGCAGTGTCGTGTTATTGAGCAGATTTTTTTTTTTTTTTTTTTTTGGCTCCAAGGACACTATGAAATGCCATCAAACTTTCCTGATTCAATCATGTGATGGCTATTCATCATCCCACATTAGAGAACAGTAAGATGAAGAAATCTTAGTGTTTGCGTCACGGTATGTGGCGAAATAATTCCTCAAAAGGAAGAGGCCTCAGAAAACTGGAAATTTTGTTCAGGCAGACAAGCACGGAGTTATTTGTGTTATGATCAAACATGAAAAAAATTATACGTATATGTGATTTTTTTTGTTTGCTTAATGTAAACAAAACGTATTCAAACATGCCTGCAGCCGTATTCTGTCTTTGTGGGGGTCACCACACTGGGGACCGGTTAGGAGCAGATCATGTCCAGCTGTCTCTGAAGACAAATGGTCCATCAGGCAACTGCTCATTCCCCAAATCTGTCCTCTAAACTCCCCCTAGCCTTCCCCCCTCCCCTTCTTCAAGGGTATTTACTTGACTTTATGTAATAAAAATCACTGTGAGCGCCTTTATCAGTTTAGTCACAGGATTAGCATAAGTGTGCGTGGTGATGGCTCCCGCAAGCAGATTGGAGCAGCTTTAAGTGTTTCTAGATGGACAACATTTTGCTTTATGGGTTTCACATGTAATGAACATTTGAGGGGGTTGTTTTTGTTTGTTTGTTTAACATTTGTCCCAACTCCAGTCTTTGATAGGTATCATTTAACATTCCACAGATTTTCATAGAAGATTGAACTTTCATAAAAATGAGACACAAACATTAGTCAAAGTAAAACCATTACTTTGTTTTCTTTCCATGTTTAAAGCAAAATATTTCAAAGAACATAAGTGCTTTTTTTTTTTTCTTCTGGCCCGTTCTACTCTATTTAAGCGCTCATTACTCATTAGTACCATTTTTTCAGTGTTTCAAATATCAACATATTCTCAGTCACACATTATGTGACCTATGAATCACATTTTTTTTTAGCCAGTGGAGCAAAACCCAGACCTGTACTCCTTTGAGCTTCCAGGAGCAGTTTAATCTCTTCACAACTCATAATTCATCTCAATGAGTTTGTTTATGCTTCGCATATATTTTTTTCTGCGCGTAACATTCCCCTGACCCACACAACTCTCAATGGCAAAAACTCTAACGTGCCTCAAACGTGATATCAAAGCCTCTCCCACACTAGAGCGAGCAATTTGATTTATGAATTTTTTTTAGCCTTTGTACAGCATGAGAAGCCTGTCAGTGTTCCCCACCAGACGTGCTTATATGGACACACCGGTGGATGTACGCTAACATGTGCATGTGCTCATGTGTGCATTACAAACATATCCAAACAGAATCATCAGTAAATCAAGTGAAACACCCGCTACGTTTCAGCGCACAAGCGTGAGCGCTGAACAACAGAGAGATCAAAAGGGAAAAAAAGAAGCGGAGGGGAGGAGTGGATGCAGGGGATTGTACGTCCTTGTGAAAGTAGCCCTCAGAAACAAAAGCAGCTTTGAGTGCGCACCCACTCAGAAGAGAGATTAGCCAGTACACACACCCCTCAACACACCACCACCATCACCAGCAGCACCACCCCTGCTGAAAAAAAAAAAAGAAAAAAGCTTTGGCTGCAGTTTAGCGGCACGTGGCGCAACCCTTGATACTTACCATGTGCGTCAGGTGCTCTTGCTCGGTTTCCTGTTCTTTAAAAACATACCCACAATTTCCCTCTTTCGCTCCCTCCTTCCCTCAGCCAAAAGCAGTCCATTCACACTGCACCCATCCAGCCTTACCCGTCAATTCTTCTTACTCTCTTTCTCTTTCTCTTTTTCTGTCCATCTCCTTTCTCCTGCTTTTACAAATACAAAGAACATATTGTATCTGCCAGCGTTAAAGTGAATCCATTCTCTTTGGCAGTGGCCCAGCCGGTGGTGAATCTGAGCTGGGCAAGCTCTGTTTTCCAGTTGGCACCAAGGCCACTGGTGGAGCAATTTGGTCGCTCATTGGGTTGGTGAATTTGAATCTAGCTGACACATTGGTTTGGGATTCATTCATGCAGTCTGTCATTTTTGCTCTCTCTCTCTCTCTCTCTCTCTCTCTCTCTCTGTCTCTCTCTTTTTTTCATTCTTCTTGCAAATCGTGACCTCAGTTCACCTCTTATAAGGATTTTGAAATGTACGCTTTCTTGGACAACATATAGGGACTTCTGGAGGATCACGAGCTCCTCGGGGTTGTATGCAGTTATTTACAATATTATTCAGTTCTCCAGGGAACGTCTATAAATGGGTCACATGAATTTAAACCCAACACTTTCACAGATTCATTGCATTAGTTGGTGGTTTTCTGTTGCCTTTTTCCATCTGATTGGAAACCAGCCTGTTGAGCCTTCAAAAAAACACAGAGGAAGAACATTTTAAGGTCATGGTACTATTCAGATTTAGTTGTGGAAAGTCTTGGAGAAGGTTATTGAATTTTACATCAGGGCCACATCAGCAAAATGCAAAACCCAGAAACACACGCTTTTGAATGTACTAAATAGAGCTTGTAATTACTGAAATATACTTACTATTGCCACTCCTCTTAACACGCCACATAATCCCAAAAACATTGCCAAAGCTGCACAGTTTTGCACAAAAGTCCATATAAACACGCACAGACACAAACATGCCAATAATGAGACGCTATCATATTTCGTAATCATAGTTCAGGCCCAGAACTACCCTCTAGTCAGACAAGACAGAGCCCAGAAGATGAGTCAACACACTCATACAATAGCAAAAACAAACTGGTGAATATTTGAAGAAGTTTTTCTGACTGTCTCTCTTTTCTTTAATCACTGAATTTGATTCCCCTTCCTTTAATAGCTGGCTAATACTTGTCTTTTTCTGTCAGTAGTTCTCTTTTACTGCATGTGTCTGTGTATTGTTGAGGGTAGAATGTGATGATAATTATGTAGATGCATTGCTAATTCTGTTGCTTAGTTTTTTAAGGTAGCTTCTGTCGATTTAGGGGAAATGTGGCTTTTTTTTAGATCAGCATTTTTTTCAAGGTGCTTTCAATAATGTTATAGTTAGTATCCTGATAAGATTTAATGTCTTGTGTCTCGTACATGACATGTTTGTGTGTGTTCTTTCCTGGAGACAAAAAGCAGCTTATGTCCTTTTTTCATTCTATATGAGTTTATAATCTCATTTTTTCCTGGCCTTTTCAGTTTCTCTTTCTCACCTCTGATTTTTATTCTCCATTCATTCATGCCCTGTCACATTGATGATAAAGATGACCTATGTGTAATGCTAGCTTATTATTGGCCCAACAGAAAAGCCAGTGTATGCCCCCTCTGCTGCTTTTCTGCATTGTCCTTTGTGTAAAGACAGAAATGCTGGAGCCTGTGTGTGTTCATATGTGTGTGTTTGTGGTGTAGGTGAAAGACAATGCACACGCAGTCTGGGTGAGCTGCTCAGGGTATCAATAGAGACTCTGAGAAATTCACCTAAACTGACCCATTGTTAATGTTTGCAAATATACAGTACACATTACAGTACACTACAGTATACATTAAGTTTTATGAAAACAAGGTTATAAAAACATTGCCAAATGCTGTCCTCAGTGTTAAACTTGTATGAAAAATATTCCAAAGTTGACATTTTAATATGGTTTATGTGGCATTTTTTTATGATTAACAAAACTAAGTGACAACAGCAAACAGTAAAGGTTAACTTTAACTCATAGGCAGTGTAAAAGATGGATATAACCACTGTAGTATGTCACATGGGGGTTTTGCTCTCTGTATTTTTAAGCTCAAATGCTAGTATTTTGGCTTCTGCCCTGTTGTTGTTTTTTGGGGGGGAGACTGAAATTAACTTATATGGATTAAACAGTCTAGCTAACTTTAGCAAGCTACATAGAAACTGTTATTGTGCAGACAAACATATCAGCTAATTATTGCTTCTTTTCAACTCACCTGTTTTGTTAAACTGGATTTGATGGTTCAAATTTTCACAATGCACGATCTACTCTAAATCACACGTTGCCCAAGGTAGTCAGTACAAGAACAAAGTATCTGTTACGACGAAAAATCAGACAGGTGTTTCTGTTTGCTGATGCTAGCTCTGTTTCTACACCAAGTGGGACTGATCTCAGAGCCAGTTGCAACCATTGTTAATAGGAGATAAGTCCATAAAATAGAGACACACTACAGTTTCTAATGGGATCCAAGACAAGCGTACTTCCTGTACTTAATCATGACCACAAGACAGCAGTATTTTAAAGAATAGATACAAATAAAACAGGCAAGGAGCTTTATGATAGAACACTGTTCTGGAGGCATTCTCAACAGGCAGCTAGAGGAACTGTAGTTTATGACACTTTTTCAGCTTCAGGGGTTGTCCCTTGCACTTTTTTAATGTCATTTTTCTTCTATAGCAAAATATGCCACAAGTGTAATCCTGACATATTATCTTTAAAACATTTACATTTGTAACTCGTGTGCTTTTGGATTGATTTCAAGCCATGGTTGGAAACTGGACAACAGAGTGATCAATGTCATTCTCCTTTTTGCTTTGCTTTGCTTTAGCTGTGACTTGTTTGGTAGTGTACAGTTATAACGGCATGGTTTTTTTTGCTGAAGACAAGGTTCACTGTGGCTGGAAGCTGGTAGTGATTGCAGTAAACAAAAACAATTAGCTGAAATGTGATAAATGTGAAACTAAGAGAGATAGTAGAGTCTCTCTTAGTTTTGTCTCTGCTGATGTGTGTTTATACAAAACATCTTCCACATTTCCTACAATGTATATGGACTAGAACAACTTTGATTGATACAGTTAGTTTTAAATAATATCTTTAATCAAAAATATGGTAAGTGTTTATTACAGGGATAGACTGTATAAAAGTCATTTTGGAATGTATTTAACTGAGGATGCATTGGTGTTACACATTAAGAAAGGTACTGGCTCCCAGTGCAGTTATTGGGCTGATGTCAATGCCGGACCATTGGTGAGTTTTACACACCGTGCACCTCAGAACTCCACCGCCCCACTTTGAAACTTTATGCAGTCTGAGTAGCTGTGGCTCCTGATAAGTTCCACTTTGCAATAATGCCACTTTCAGTTGAGTGTGGAATATATAGAACATTTCATGAACTGATGTTTCAGCTGTGAAATCCTATTACAATACAACACTTTAATTCTGTGAGCACTTTTGAAAAAAATCATTTTTTCACAAAAAATTGTGAAGGCAGGCTGCATGGTTAGGCGCTTTAGGGCGATCGTGGCTCAAGAGTTGGCAGATCGTCTGAAGGTTGCCGGTTCGACAGTCTCGGTCGTTGTGTCCTTCGGCAAGACACTTCACCTACTGGTGTTGGCCAGAGGGGCCGATGGCGCAATATGGCAGCCTCGCTTCTGTCACTCTGCCCCAGGGCAGCTGTGGCTACAACTGTAGCTTGCCTCCACCAGTGTGTGAATGAATAGTGGAATTGTAAAGTGCTTTGAGGGTCTCGAAAAGCGCTATATAAATGCAATCCATTATTTTTTTTTTTTTACACCTATGGCAATGGTCTTGAAACACTTGAATTAAAAATTTAAGAGGTGTGGTCCAGTACTTGCCCATATAAAGTGTTTATGTTAGGCTTAGGTTCTAAGATTAGGCTCAAAACTTTGCTTTTTGTCATATGATTTGTCAATCATATAGTTAGGGCTGGATCAGGTGACCATAAACCATCTATTTTTTATGCTTCAATAGGCCTAGGCTCCTGGGGGACTTCCAATGGTGCCCTGAGCGTTTCTTCTTCACCCACCTGTTTCCATTCTGTGTGTTTATACGTCATTGCTGTATTTAATTATTTATAATTGTCTCTTGTTACCTTGTTTCCCCTTACCCCATGCAGTTGTGGCTGACAAGCCTAGTTCTGCTGGAGGTTTCTTCATGTTAAAAGGGAGTTTTTCCTTCCCAGTGTTCCCAAGTGCTTCCTTATAGGAGATCATCTGATTATTGGGGTTTCTTTCCAATTTTGTAGACTCTTTAACGTATATTATAAAGCACCATGAGGTGCCTTTTGTAATGAATTGGTGCAATATAAATACAGTTGAATTGGGTGTTAACGCTCTTTGTTCCGCAAGACTGTCAATACAATCTCTTGCAATATGAAAGTGTTTTTGTCGTAACAGTAGTCTTCACAATATTGTTATTATACAAGAGGATACCTTTTAATTAGGAAAAAATCAAACATATCCCCTTTTCCTGCCTCCTTGAGCTATCATCAGCTGACTTCAGCTTCTGTAGTGGGAAGAGGAAATAATCAGTCATCAAGTTTTTGAGAAATGGAGTTATGAGCAACACTTTTATTTTTAGTCAGGCTCAAACTGCATCCAGTCTAGAAAAGACTATCTACTACTGCTGTATGCCAACCCCCAACGAAGCAGCCAAAGCCTGATTTTCAGCGCTTCATGTAGCCTGAGGTTTATATTGTAAACTAATAATGTGACAATGAATCTCAGGCTGTGAGAGCAAAGCAAAAATAGTGTAGAGAGCAGTGTAAAGACTTAATTTATTCAGGGAGTAAATAAGTGACATAATGTATAACTTTTTGAGAAAGTAACAAGTGATTTGTAATATAATACCTTTCTGTAATGACCCCTCACAGTGCAATCTTAGAAAAAAATTAAACAGCTACTTAAAATCTAGCTTTGTAATTCACACGGATTTAATGGGAATTAGAAATGAATTGAAATGAACATCATATGAGTCATTGTCTTGCTGTATAAGTAGGCACTGTCATAACAAAAGTGAGAAAAAGTGAGACTGTAAAACTGGTGCTGTGCAGGTTAAGTCAAGGGGCTTTTTGAGGTCAGTGTGGTGGGAAAACACTACATATTAATTACAGCATGCGAGGATGGTGACCAGCACAATTGTTTCCCTCTTGTCATATCTGTTTTTCTGTCTCGGCTCTGGTGCTATTGTCTCATGCAACCAACAGCGTTTCAATGACAGGAATCTTGTTTTGTTGAATAGCGCTGCCTGGACTGACACAGATGCCAAGACATTCCTGGAGCTGGTAGTCTTTCCTTCTTGGCTACTCTACTTTACTCTCCTTCTGTTTTCTCTATTTTCACTCCTATTCCCTCCTCATCTTTCCCTAGTCCTCCTCAAGGTGACTGTCAACGTGAGAGAAACAGAAGAAGAGAACGCAAGTGGAATGGACAGGTTTATATTAAAGTTTTGTTCCCTTCTTTCTTTCTTTCTTGCTTGTGTGTTCGGGTGTTGAATGCTCAAAGAAAAGCTGTGTACTCGGCAGTCCAGTCAGGATTGTGCAATACAATGTATATCCCAGTGTTGTTTTCCCCTGCTGAATAAGCCACGCCACTTCACAATACACCTAATTACCATTCATTACATGTCAAGGTTAGCATACACTCCCTCGTTCGTACGTATCTCATGTCCTTCTTACATTTCCTACCTCCATTTGTCAGTAATCCTGCGATGGTAGAAGTTGGCAAGACTCAAAGAATGCAGCAATAGCAAGCCTGAGCTTTTCTCCAGGCTTTATAAAGTCCCCAACAGATGGCAGTGTGAATCATCCTATCTGCAAAGACCAGCTTGTGATGAGTGAATCATGTATTACTAGACTTCTTCCTATTAAATTGTAAAGCAGGCACAAATCTTGTGAAATTATTAATTGTACCTTGTAGCATTTTTAAACAAGGTTACAAAATTCTGCTTGAGACAAGCTGCATCTCCAGAAATAAATGAAAATGTAAAAAAATAATGAACATTCAATCAGCGTTAGGCCACATACTATTTGTGGTGAGAAGGCTTTATGAAGCTGACACATGGTAAACCAACATGTGATGCTATCTGTTCTCTATTCTGCTCTTTGTGCTGTGGCTCCACTTTACAAAGTTAATTGTCTTGTGTGTTATTTTATCTGATCATGAACTTGATTTGGGTCCAGACTTTGAATATGGCCACAGGGAGCGAATCATCTTCTATCCTGAGCGGCAGAATTTTTCTACTCCAGCTGCAGTTAAGTCCATAAGTATTTAGACAAAGACACACTTTTTTTCTATATTTTTGCCCTCTCTACACTTCTACAGTGGATTTAGCTCAAAGGATCAAGATGCGACCGAAGTGTCGAAATAGAAGTCGCAGGATCAATTGTTGAGTGCGCAGTGCAGTAAAGGCATGGCAGAGCATCTCAAATGAGGAAACGCAGCATTTGGTGATGTCCATGTGTTCTAGACTTCAGGCAGTCAGTGACGGCAAAGAATTTTCATCCAAGTGTTAAAAAAGTATATAAATGTAAAATTATGTTTGTTCTATTACTACATACTACATACATATTCCTGGACAGTCTGTTAGACTGGTAACATGACGACTTTGGCGACAGTGTTAGCATCTCAACAAGGGCGTGGCTTCTTGTTGGCTCCATTTTTTTTGTTTGTTGTTTACTAGGTGACAAGAATGGAATTTATGCACATTGTATGCGGCTGTACTTGTTATTGTGTACAAGACAACAGACAGTCCCAGGGGAGGGCAGGAAGGTGGTTCAGGAAGGGTGTTCCTGTGTGAACGGGAGCTCTATGCTCTCCTCGCCACTATGGTTCATGTCTCGACTGATTGTTCTTATGATTGGAAGTACATGAAGTACTGGTGAAAGATGGAACAAAGTGTACCTGCTTTGTTTGCTAACTTTATATAAGATCCCTTTGTGTTCCCACAGTCATGGATTTTGACATTTTCTGTAAGTTAGATGATATTCGACAACATTTACCAGTTGCAGCCTTTACACTTTTTTCCTCTCTCGCTCACTCTCTGAACTGGCTCAGTCAGTCAAAGGGACCTCAGTGGAATTCAGGGAAAGCCCTGCTGCTGTAGTGTCAGGTTTGTGACTTATCCCATGTGTTGTCTGTGGTCAGAGGGCGAGGCAGGGACAGCTGGAGCATCACCTGTCACTGGATCGCATTTGTTTTTATGACACAGCAGTGGCTCGATCATAGCCCTAGTACAAATCACTGTGGACACCTATATAAATAATGGCACATTACAAAGTGTGCCACATTTAATTGGTATTTCTTCTGTACTGTGACATAAATGAGCAGTGAAGCAGAAGAAACTTTCTCAAACTTTATAACCACATGGATTATTGTAAAGGCTAATGTCCGTATGATAACATGTAGATTCATATGTAAAAAGGAAATTTGTGTATTGAATAACTTTGTAAAAAGGCTTGTTATCATCTTTCATGGGGTCACGTAAATGGTTTTAACTATTATGTTTTTTAATTACACCTCAGCATAGATTCCAAAAGAAAAAACACCTCTGACATACGCTAGTGATATATTCAAACACATGCGCTTTGTCCCCCTCTCACCGGCACCGGCCCCCTTTCGACCCCATAAAGCGCACACATACATAAAGTCAGTTGCAATAAATAGGCCCGCCGTGTTTTGGAACACGCCTGTCTAATTATGTTTTTCTTGTCTCTCTGTGGGTCTCCTGGGCATTTCCTTTCAGATTCACAACAGGAGGAATTCCTGATCCATTTTAAGCTCCAACGAGAATGTTGATAAGTCTGTAGATTACCAGCAAACATGTTTATGATACCCTATTATTCTCTAATTTTCATCCAGGCCCAGCGCGTGCTTCATCTACTTAGCAAAGCTATTTAGGTCATGGGACAATCTCAGAAAAGTCCAGTGGGTGGTGAAATATAAGCAAACCTTAGCAGAAAAGGTCAAAATGAAGTTATTGTTGCACAGTCATACTGCAGAATATTGGCAACACAATTCAGAGCAATTCAAACTTTATGAGTAAGTGAAGGTAACGCATTGAGGCACAACTGGGATGCTACTATCTGTGTAATCTTTAACTTGAAATGTGTATCATAAATTTCAGGGTAAAGCCATCCTGTCTTGATGTCTAGACTCTTCTGATTTGACAGTGTACAGTTATCTGTGAATTATGGCCATTGCCGTGCTGTGATGTGATTTCACTCTTCCCTGTGACCTACTCTGATATCGGAGATTTACGCTTCCTATTATGGCTCATATTTCAACAACAATAATAGCCGCTAAATGTCCTACTCTACCATAAAAATGTCTCGGCCATCAGACACACACAGTAAAAGATGGGGAGGGAAAAAAGAAAGGCACATACCCTTTATCCTAGAAAATGCCACTGATGTTATGATGTTAACTGCACAACTGTGCCTTGCCAGTAACACAACAGCGCTGTGTAGAGACCACAGTCTGAATCTGTGTGCTCTGCCTGATGCTTGAGATGCTCTTTGATGTGAGTTGCTGTTTAGGCTTTGATTTATGAAGCACAGTCATTTTCTACAGTTTCTTGAAGACATCTGAGCCATCAGAGGATTTTGGTTTGTGTGTGTATGTCTGTAAATGCTTTTGTAGGGATCGCTAGATAAGTTTAAAGGTAAAACCAAGGTTAAGGCTAAGAATATGTGAAGATATAATCTATCACGTTTACTCACACAGTGACCCGGGCCTTTGTATGCTTTTAGCTGCAGAAGATATCAGGCCTTTATTTGAAGCAGCATGCTTATATTTATAGGCTGACCTTTTTTTTTCTAATTCAGGCGATTAATAATAAGATATGTTAAAGCGTATCATTTTAAGTCATGATCTCCTTGTTAAAGTTACTTCTTAGTGCTGTTGATGCTGTGGAGAACGGTGAATCTTTATCAGAAAGAATCTGGACAAGGTGTTATTTTAGCAACAAGCAGATTGGGACAGAATGCTGTTACATGTGCCAACACAACTGCCATCAACACAGAAGCCCGCTGCACTCATAGTGTCACAGTTGGCCTAGTCTAACACAAAGTTAAATAAAACACAATGTGAGGAACTGAAGTAGAGCATGTTAGGCTTTACACTTTATGCAACTGACTTAAATTCAAAGCTCAGGCTTTATTTCTTAACAAGGCTTTTTATAATTGCAGCATTTGCAGGCTTTGGGGGGCGGGCCTTGCCAACCACTCCAACCATCATTATCAGACACCCAGCTTTTAATAGACTGTTAGCTTTTATTTAACTTCTGTACTTTTTTCCCCTAAGTGTGGCATGCTAATGTCATTAGCAAGTCCATATGCTCATTATTTCAGTTTAACTTAGTGACTGGGTGTTTCTCATATTTAGTAGAGTATTTAGACACATTGGGAAGCTGACAGAGAGTCTGGAAGCAAAAATTACATTTTAATTCATGCTCATTGGTACTGCACTGCTTAGTGTTATTTTTGACATGCAGAATGAACAGAAAAACATGATCTGTCAGAAACCAAGGTTAGTATTACTATTAGTAGTAGTAGTACTTTTAGAAGTAAGTGGTGGAAAACAGTGGTGAAACTATTTTTGGACCTCCAGCTCCTGCAAATAATTAAAAAGTATAAATAGAAGTCTTTTGTTTTTTGTATGTCCATGGATGGGTTTAAATACATATTGTTGAATGGGTGGATGACTGGTTGTGTAAAGCGCTTTGGGGTCCTTAGGGACTAGTAAAAGCGCTATACAAATACAGGCCATTTACCATTTGTTACAGAAAGAAAATTCAAAATGTTTCACATTTTGAAAAAAATGCTTATTAATTTAAAACTAGATGTAAGCCAGACAAGCCTATTTTTCATTCTTAATACCCAGTAATTCACAGCCTCTCAGATTCATTCATGTTCTTTTTGTGTATATGAAGGTATGTTTACGAAGTCTTGTAAGTAGGTGCTATACATACATACGTCTGGATGTGCAGTGCTCACTGCATTTGCATGTCACCAGGCAGTCTGCGGTCTGTTTACTTGTGCAACTCAGGTGGAGACATTTATGTATTCACACCATGGCTAGACTGGCTACGCCCTGTTAGGTCTGGTAGTATCTTAGCATCTGTTGGGTGACACACCTGTGTTTACAGTTGGGAAAGCATGTAAATAACAGTGGCCTTAATGTGTGTGTGTGTGTGTGTCTGCCCACTTAAGGATCATATAGCTCAACAGCTTTTGTAATGAGTGCCTTTAGCAGGTAGATGGCGACTGGCAGACTAACGTGTCATTATGCAGTCTGTCATTGGGATGACGACTATATTAAAGAGGCAGATGGATTTGAAACAAAAGAGCAAACCAAAGCTAGAATTGTTACACAGTGCAGGTCTACACTATACTTATTTTGTGAGTGTTGATCTCAGAGGTATTCAGCTAACATAACCTGTTTGGTTTTTTTGCTGCTGTCAGATCCATCAGATGGACGAGAAAATGGACTCGGTTCTACGGATCCTGTTGGAGCAGTTCCCACCCAAAGTAGAGCTGACATCCAAGCCCTCTATCCGCAGGGTGACCATCCAGAAACGGATGGGTGGCAGCACCGACGAGGGCCCCTGATGTTGCAGAGCGGCTCACGTTGGCTACGATGATGTCATCACCAAAGGACAATTAAAGGAGCAGGAGTTCACATAAACAGCCTAACCCCTTATGTGGGGACTTAATAAGGGGGTTCAGTCTTCCGAAATCACCCGTCCGCCCACCCTACCTCTATTCCTTTCTCAGTTCCAAATTTTCAAATTAACTTTTGACCCTTGAGAAGAGAACAACTTCTAATTGTCCGCTTAACTGTGATTTTGGACACAAGGGCAAAACAACCACTCGAGTGGGATTGATGTGTGGAAAGCTGACTGACTAGCTGACTTCTTCCTTAGGGTGTTTGCTGGCTGTGTATGAGTGTTTTGTTTTGTTTTTTAAGTTTTCTCAATGTAGCTTTGTCTTCTATACTAGTCAGTCTACCCCTGCAGCACAGTCATTCAAGCAGCGACATGCTGCATGAATTTATTTCACTACATTAGCCCTCATAATCGCACTACTCTGTGATGTTAATTTATGTGTGGCCTGTCAGTGAGCTGCATTCCTCTACTGCAAATATTATTCCAAAGCTAACTAACCCCGTAATGAAGTCGTAATGCAATCAAAGCCCTGAAGTTCCCAAAGACATAGGAAAAAGAAACCCAACTCAAAGTCCAGCCATGGTAGAGGAATTCCACAAATCCTTCTGATTATCTTGGCACCACCAATGCTGAGCACACAGTGGAGTTATATCCATAGATACATATCCATCTCGCCTAGCTGTACTCAAACTGTGGCAGGTGTTTGTTGGTAGTGATCGAATAACACGAGGAGGGTAGATGGTTTATCTGTTGACTTTTTCCTACGTTGAGACCGGAGGGCTGGAGTGGAAGAAATGAAGCTAACCAAATGTGTATGGTCCAGGCTGGGTGGCTAACACGGTGCTGATTTGCAGCTGTGTTAGTGATAATAAAACAGTCAAACCTCTGAGACAAGATCGGACACTGTACAGTCAGGAGTTGAGGCATGATCTGTGTGCTTGCTCGGGGTTTTCCTGTAGGTATCAAGCTCACGCGTTTTAACCTTACACCACTGCTAGGATTCTGCAGGACAGCTTCTGTTACCCTCGTCACGGCGTTCCCACTGCTATATTGAATTTGAGATAAATTTGCTCTGATTATTTTTTCTCTCCTGAGCTAATTAAGTGTCGAATTCGTGGTAAAGAGAGATTTCTGTCCATAACCAGATAGTAAAAAAAACACAGTGCAGAATTTAAACAGAACGCTTTGAGGAGCTGGAATGCTAATTCTGTGTGAAAGGTTTTTGGGAAAAGTCGGCTACCACCGAGGGCGATCGTCTGAAAGATAAAGACAATGCTCTCATTTTGTTTCTACACTCACATTATCTATCTGACAGAGGCCACTGAGGCATGGAAGAAGTAGAAAATAGAAAATAACTCAACTATGGAGCTGTAGTATGAAAGGCCTCCCATAATTATAGCATGCACATTCCTAAAAAGACGAATGCACACACAAAAAGAAGGGCGAACAAGGGAAGCAGAAAGCTCTTTCTCTGCACAAATGTGTGTTTTCTTCTTCTTCTTCTTTTAGAGTGGTTAAAAATGTACTATTATTTATTATCTATTACCTAAAGTGGGTGTAATTCTTCTCCTGTACAGTTTTATAGAAGTTGTAAATAGAAACATTGCCTTATTGTTCTGTATTTATTATAATGTGTAAAAAGAAAAAAGATCAGCCTGGAATATGTCTGCTTGTCTGATTGGTTTAACACATGGTGAGGTTCCTGTTGTCCAGATGGATGGAAATGATTGTAAATGATACTCTCACACACCCTGTGCACTGTAGCTCTGCTGTAAATAATAAAACTCCATTTCATTAAAGCTCTGCCCTCCTGTCTTAGTTTGGGAGAATTTGATAATCTCATCTATGCCATAATATAGTTTATAGTTATATAAGCTTATAGTTTTTGTTGTTGTTGTTGTTTTAAGCTAGTTCTTTAAACATCAAGCCAAGAATGGGTCGAGGTAAGTCACGAGCTGACGTTTCCATCCAAATAAAATGTCTCCAAAGCCTCATTTCACTAAATTCCTTTTTAAGCTCCAATCACCACTAAGGAGGAAGAGAAGGGGGAGAAAAAAAACACGACACTTTCACTGTACCTACTTTGAACTTCAATATTCCATAACCCATTGAGCCAGGCATGCAGAGGAAGAGGGAATGCATCTCGTATTACCACTCAATTATATTTTCCTTCAAAGGCCAAAAAATACTGGGGATGTCCCAAGATCAGCACACTTGTGCATTTAGAGAGCGAGAGAGAGGCTAGAAGAAGGAGGCAGGGTCATCCTGGGGGAAGGGTGGGGAATGGGCAGAGTAAAGTGGAAGAAGGAGGAGATTCAGGAGAACAGCGGGGGCATAAGTGACCTTATGTGAGGCGGAGAGCAGGGGCATTTTCAATTTACCAGAGGGACTACGGGGCGTAGTGCTCCGCTGCTTTTTGTGCTCCTTTAGTTTCTATCACTGCTAGGGGATTTTGGCAGAGAGAGTGCTGGGGGGGGGAGGTAAAAAAAGGAAAGAAAGCGAGACCCCATGGCTAGCTCCGTCTGCAGAGGCTGCTCTGTGCCTCCCCGTGCTGCTCTTTCATCTCGAGACTAGACAGAGAGAAGAGAGAGAGAGACTCCCACTTCAAAAGGCAGTTTGATCTCAGAAGTACACAGGAACGCAACTAAAAGAGGATCTGAGGAAGCAGTTTAAAAGGAGAATATAAGGGGCACACTGTCATAGACGCTGGACAGTGAAATCTGGCAGTCCTGGAAAAAAAAACTCTGTGCAGAGGAGGAATTCAAGGAAGATCATGACCAGACTCTGAGCTGAATCGATGATCCGTGTCGACTTTGATCCCGCCTCCTGACAGAACCTCATCATGCAGCTGAATATGGCCCCGTACAACACAGTATCTCAAATCATACAAAAGACTTGCAGTATATTATGTGCTTTGTGTCTCAGACATATACAAATATCTGAGGATGAGCATGATCTTCTAGAATAGTGTTCATTTAAAGTAATACGATCTAATGGAATTAAAATAAAATTCCTGCTTACCCAAATCAGGGTCACCAGGGCAAGGGGTAGCCTATCCCAGCTGTCACCCTGGACAGGTTGCCAGTTTGTCACTGGTCTAACACACAGAGACGGACAAGCATTCCCACTCACAGGCAATTTAGAATCACCAGAATCATCCTAACCTCATACGTCTTTGGACTGTGGGAGGTGTCAGAAATTAAAAAAATTCTATCTGTTCAAGCAACTGAAAACTTTTAAGAGGGGGAAAACAAGCACACTGAAACCCGAGGTTAGATTCATTACTCCCTCATATACTTGACCACGAGGGGCACTTCCAGCGCGGTGGTGGTGGCCGGTGACTGGGTGGTGGTTTTCATGCTGGGGCGGCTGGTGGTGCATGTAGGCCACCTGTCTGTAGAGGCCCAGCAGCGCTATATGAAAGCAGATATGTTTCAACAGGTGTGCGTGCATGTGTGTTTGTAGTGTATCTTTCAGGATTGTGACAAACAATGTCCGCAGCAGCTGATGCCAGCCACTCTGTCAGGAGTTGTCGCTAAATAAATGAGGCCAACAGTTGCCTAGAGGGCAGTTGCTGTAGTTCCTTGCCCTCCCCCACCTCTCAGTCACCAGAGAATATATTTTGACCTTTAGCATAAAATTTTCTTGGTGACCTAGTCAAGCTGTCATGAAACGCCTGATGTACGCACCTCTGTGATCCCATTAGAGTACAGCCTTTTTAGGAAATGAAAGGGGTTGCTTAGAAGAATAATTTTCATATTCACATTCATATTGTGTTGTAGAATGATTACTTGCCAAAAAAGTAAATAAAAACAATGCACGTAGCATAGCACATAGCAGATAGCACCTCTCTTATTACTTAAAAATGTTATAAGTATGATGAAGCATGCGTAAATAAATGAATAAATAAATCTATCAACAGAGGTTTAAGCACATTACTAGATAACTTGGTGCTGGGGACTTACGCAGTTTCCCAAATATCTAGCTAGCTTAGGCTAGCTTAGCTTAGCAGTTTAGCAAGAAAACAACTACCGCAAAAAATATATTAATGCCATTTGGAAGGTTTTTTTGGTATGGGTTGATGTGTCAGTTTTTACACTAAAGATCACTCTTGTATCGCCCAAACAAGCTCAATGCCCGGTTTATGTGCTATAAAAGCTATGTTCCACACTGTATTCTTCAACAGCTACACTTGCTTCACGTGCTTGACTTCATTCTTTAAATGTTTTAAATGGTAAATGTTCTAAAATGTTCCTTAGGCAGATTCTGCAGTGCAAACATCTCACTTAGCAAAGATATTAAGACTGCCAGTAACACTAAATGAGATACTTTCATTGCTATATATAGCTCACTTACTGCAAATACATGCATATTATGTTAACTGGTGATTCTAAATTGGCCAAAGGTGGAAGTGCAAGGCTGTACCCTCACACGCAAGATGGATAGCAAAATGGATAGCTCTTACATACTGACCCTTTAAGTACTTACTTGTTTCTATCTTTGCGTTGCAGCTGTGCGTTTACATAAGTGATCCCATAATTATTCAGTTGGTCTGTAGGCTTTTCTGCATCCTTTTATTCCTAACTGACAAAACCGTGTTGCTAAGCCGGCTTTCGGAAAAGGAACAGATACAGTATGCCCTTTGACCCCTGTTCTGTTTGGTCCAAGCAGGGCAACATTGCCCCATGGGATAATAAATCAACCAGAGGCTAAGAGGTTAGCTCGACCCACTCTGACCTTTGGTCTTATGAGATTTGCCTCAGCCATATGTCTGTGGCTCAGCAGCGGCCCGCCCCTTGCTGTGACCAGAGGAAGGCCGAGCAGCCAACAACAACAAAAGCTCGGATCAGCCCTGTTCAGATCCAAAGATGTGTCTGAGCTGCTCAATTTCACGTCCTGGGTCCAGCCAGTCGCAGAAACTCCACCCAGGGCTGGCTCTGGTAATTGTGACTAGAGGTAATGCGTTGTTAACGGCTGCTGCAGATTCGAGGCGATGTCCAGGCACACTTCCAGGCCGAAGGTGGTGTGTGGGTGGGATGGAGTGGGGATGGAGTGGGGGCGGGGGGTTACTTAGGTCATATTATTGGGGACTTTTCTCCAGACAGGGAGAGAATTCCTGGCTGCAAAGCAGAAGGATTTCAGCGGTGCGATGGGGTTTGGCCAGCCAAGGCAGAATGTCCGGCATGGTGGACAGCTGCGCCACCGAGCTACTGTAACGAGAGGGGTGGGGGTGGGTAGTTGTTGTTGCTGGTGTATTACTGTAAGACAACACATATTCTAAAAGCTTTGACCGTCACTTCATTGGTATGTTTAGATGCTCTGAAGTAATTTTGATTAGCAAGAGGAAGTGAAAACACAACATGAACACCAGAATTATTAGAAAAAACTTGCCTTGCAGTTCTTTGTATCGTGGTTTCACAATTAGACACAATTTCACAGACACAAAGGAGGTGTGGTAGACACAGCTTCTGTTTAGGTATCATCAAATGTCAGTCACCCTCAATTTAGTATCATTTCTATTGTACGACTGTAGCAAGCTGCAGAAATCCCAACACTGTCATTTGCCGTGAGTTAAAATTGAAAACAGAGTGAAGAATTGAATTTTGTGAAGTCAGTGTAACACATCTACAGCTGTGGAAAAGCAAAAGGTGGGTTTTCATATGGTGAAAAATCTGCTTTTCTCATCAAGGTCCGTGTTGAGGAACATGCTCATGCATTCTTATGACAGCAATCTTTTCAACACCATAACAGAACCGTGTAGTGTGGAGGCCCCGTGAGCCTCCTGATGATGAGGGCAGCAGAGAAAGAAAAGAGAAACTCAGAAAGGAGGTTACAAAGAAGTCTGGGTATACGGTCATAAAATGTGGAACGCGTTATCGCAAGTGAAAAGTGGAAAGTCGATGGATTTCTGGTTCGACTCCAAAGCAACACTGAAGACAGTTTTCCACTTGGTGTCACACTTTAACCAACAGTTCCCTGTTCCCTGTGTCAAAGGTTTAGACATGCTGGCAGATCAGCTTGGTGGATGGGATCTAATTTGATGTATACTGTGGTCCGTGCTGTAAGACATATTTTGAGTGACTGGAATTATTGCCACATACAGTTCTTCAAGAGTTACGCAATGTTGCATCATATGGAAATATTTTTGCATCATGTCAAGTACAGATCGCGACCTAACACACCCATGCTGCAATCGACTGTGTTCAAAGCTCTTCTGGCTTGTTTACACACAGTTACTGTACACATGTGTAGTTTTCCGTAACAACTATACATTCTTTTGGGGTTGGGGGTGGGGCTTAAATCTCTCGTACAATCACATGCTCTTTCACCTCAGTGAACTTCCACATATCGCTGCACACACATTTATTCCTTTGGTTATTTATGGACTGACTTACTCCTTTTACTAAAGGTTAGCAGATCAACCCAAGTGTCAGTATTATCAATACAAACGCCGATATGGGTATCAGATCAATACTAGTGCGATAGGATCGATACTTTGTTTATTAAACATTAAAAAAAAAAGATAGACATCATGAAAAATGTCTGAAACCTTTTGTGGGATTTATAGTCTATACCAAATTTAAGCAATAGAAGTTGACCCAAAGTGTTTTAGAGACAGGCATATTGTACACTCCAGGTCTCCAAAGAACACAGTTTCAAAATACATGAAAAGTTGAATGGTGTGTTTTGTTGGGGAAATCTTAAGAGCTTTACAGTTTGATAACACCATTGTGTGAGATTCCTTGAGGTCAATGAAAAAGGATCTGACATGAAACTGATGAGAGGAAAGACTGTGCTCTGCACAGATGTTTCAGCGGGAAGAGTCATCTCTATTTCTCAGCCAAATGCATCCAAATACACCCCTCAGCATTCCTGACAGGATTAGTGCGCCAGGTACTAGCCACTGGTCAGAATCGACTGGGAGAGGGAAAGAGATAAAGAGAGTATGAGTGAGCATGCAGCACAGTCTGCTTGTTTTGTGCGTCTAATGCTGCGTGCTTTAGCAGATTTCAATTGATAAGAGATAAAGGCTCTTTGATGGGCTGCAGGTGTGCTGCTTTAATGAGCATTACCCCCCACCCCAATCCCACCCCCCGCCCCAAACTCCCTCGCCTTTCTGTTCCCCCAAACTGCGCCGCAGATGCACATCTGCGCATCTGTCATTCAGAGCTCTGCAGTATCTCTGACCTCTTAACCTCTCCTCCCTGCCTCTCATTCACACTAACTCTGCAGCATGCAGCCTTTGCATACGACACCAGAGTATGTGACATACTGAAGTTCTGACAGTGCATCTGCTATTCAATGAAGTCGTTTCCCTGTATTGAAACAGCCCTTCCTTGCTCAATTAATCAAATTCAGCAGTCCAAAAAAACTGTTGAAATTCCATCCCGGGCTGCAGCAAACGCTCAGCAAGTAAAGCAATTTGTATGCTTGCAGACTGTTAGAAACTACACTGGAGAAACCAAGAAACAGACACAGAACGAGACAGAGAGATAAATGTAAGGTGTTTGTTTGTGGCCACTTGCTTTCTCCTTATTCACAGCCTAAGGTGCCAGGGGAACAGCTCGATGACGTACGTTGTGGCCTGGGCAGGAAACACAGGGAGGAACTTGTGGCTTTATATTAAGTGCTGGGGCGCTTAACAGGAAAAGATAACCTGTTTCTGTTGATATAGCAAGGAAGTGTGAATTCTTGGCACATGCAAGATGTTGCAGAGAGGAACAGGCCAACGATGCCTTCCACATCTTTGATTGACTGGCTTACAGGAATTTCCTCGAACTCAGTGCGTTTTTTGTTTGGGTGGCTGTGCTGGAGTGTTACAGGAATGTTTTCTGGGACATTCCCGTTGTTGCAGAAAAGGTGTTTCGGACGCAGAGCTGAATGCTGCTGCGTCACAGCGGTCGAGGTTTTTACTGACCTTTTGAATAAGGAACCCTGTTATTCCCTGTCATTTAGAATATATATATTATTTAAGTGTTGATCCAATAGTTTAAACATTAGATTACATGAAATAGTAACAGCATAATAGAAGTATGTTACAGATAAGGATGCTCAAGCTGTTATACAATTTATAGATTTCTATATGAGAGTTTTACGAACAGTGTAGCATTTGGGAAATGTGTGCAACTGTTACACCAGCATTGTACAAATATACTTGAAGAAATTTGAAAAATGCACCCATGTAATAAAAGGCTGGTGTGAATATGTGGAATGATGTCAGTCTTATGCATGCAAAAACACCTGCGACTGTGGCATTTTCCTGGAAAATAACCCCAACAACAAAAAACTCTTTTGCCATTTTTTTATTTACATTTCAGAACATGTCCCTTGAGTGCCTCATTACAGCACTTTGTTTTTAAATGATCACCCTGTCAAAATCCCATTAAAGCCAATGCATTTTATACATATTATGATAATAAAAAACTTATGTGGTATTTCATTCATCATACGTTTATCAGTATCACGTATATAAGTGACACTGATGTACACTGAGTATTACAGATTGCCTGAAACACAGTACTTCCCCTCTTCTGCTCCATCCAATCAATCACTCAACCAATCAGGCACCCAGTCAGCCATTCAGTCAGTTAGTCAGCCACCTAGTCTGTCAGTCAGACACCAAGTCAGTCAGTCAGTCTGCTGTTTGGGTAGGGTGGAGGCTCATAGACGGGGCCTTTGTTTGAGCAGAGAAGCCCCAGACACAACAGTGGCCAGCCCTGGGCCCTTACAATGGCTGTCCACACAAAAGCCCACACACTGGGACAATGGGACAAGCTCAGAGTGGGGGTGCATGGCTGAGCTGAGGTTACCCACCTGCACACTTCAGGAGTGGACCCACCCCCCACACACTTTTATCGTACCACACCACTCACACCCCCACCAACTCTTAGGCACACTCAAATGCACAGCCTCCACCCATCCAGCTTTAAAATGCTCTAAGCGCAGGTGTCTTCCTGTGCTGCTGACACAAGAAGGAAGCTGGGAAATTCTGAGCAGTGAAAACATTTAGTGAAGTTACTAGAGGTCAAAGAGCATCTCAGCACAGGTTAGGGCTCCACTTTTAGCATACATCACTCAGAGTGACAAGAAAGCTGAAAAGTACAACATTAAGAAGCTTCTGTTTAATAGAAAACACCAATTTATTTGGAGTAGAATCACTGAGTCAGTTTTCTACTGAGTTTCAGACCCACAACAGCCAGATTCAACAACACTTACTCTGAGCAATTCTCTTTATATTATTATTACTATTATTATCAAGTACTGGATGAAAGTTGGTGTACAATGGCACATATGTGTTGCCTGATAGCACCTGTAAGAACACCTTTATTTTATGTTTTTCATGTTTCAAGTGGATTACTGTAGGTGATTTAATTACAAAAAAAAGCAAATTATAATTTTGACTGATTAAAGGTCAAACCAAATCAATACCGATGTGAATTAATTTATTTTAAACATATAAAAGACATACTTATGATTTTTCAGTTCAAAGATTAAAATGTATATAAGTACAATACTGAGCTTGTGTGCACATTGCATTGTACACATTCAAAAAAATACTTGAAATAAATCAAAATTCTATAAAAAATAAAATTTTGATGAATTTGATATATTATAGAAGACACATGTATGAAAGAAAAGTTTTCAAAAAAATCACTCTGGGTCTTCCAGTTACACACTCCCTTATTTTCTTACACACACACACACACTTTTTATAGACACAGACAGATGCAACTAAGTCCATGTAAATAGTGAAAAAGAAAAAACAACAAATGGTAATAAAAAAAAAAAGCCTAACAAAACAAAAAGCCTGACTTGCCTTGTTTTACTTTGCATTCAAAAGACTGTTGTACTGAGATTAAAAGCAAATGAAAGCCTTACCCATAAATTACTAAATGTTACTGGCTGCAGCGAGTGGTCTGCTTTCCCCACTGTCTTTTTGATTGGATGACTAAAGTGTCAACCTGCTGCTCATAGTGCTGATGGAATTATATTGGGAGTGTCACAGTATTATTTCAGGAAGTCCACCCACACAGCTGTTGCAAATACTTTGTACGTCCCAGTGATTTGGGGAATGAACAAAGCAAAAACTATTTTCATCCTATTTTTCTACAAACAAAGTGTGTAATTTACACCGAGTGTAAGAAGGAACCACAACTCATTTTTTTCTTTTTTAATTGATTGCAATACATTTTATAACCACACATTAAAAAATGCACATCAAATATTTTACCAGGCTCAGTTTGCAACCTTTATAAGAAAACAAAACAAAACAAAAAACTACCAAAAATATGGTTTTACAAAATAAAACAATTATAATAAAGTAAATGCCACTTTGGATAACCGTAATCAAAAACCCATATTTTTTTATTCTACATAAAAAAAAAGGCTTGACATAAATAAGTTAGTATATTTCTCAGTGTTTTTACAAAATTATGTACAAAGGTACATTGCAAAGATTTACATAATACACAGGCATGGTGACTGCATTTCAGAGACGAGCTGTTTTCTGTCTCCATTTAGGTGTACCCTGGTCTTTTTCAAAAAAAAAAAACAAAACATAAAAAATAAAATAAACCACACTTCAGGCAAATAAAGGGAAGCTTTTAGATGCTCATGCGCATCCTCAGCAGGCTAACAACATTGATGAGAAAAGTACAAACATCTCTAGGTTATCACAAAGTAACACAATGTGAAGTCAATTGAAGAGCACAAGCGGTGCTGGCAAACATATTGATGCAACCATGTATTTGGTATTGTAGGACATTCAACCCTTTAACAAAAAAAATGAAAAAACCAAAACCCCTCACAAGCCTTAATGTTCATCAAACAATAGGAACAGTCAAAGAGAACTCAACCTGTGCAGTTTGTATAGTCTTTGTCCTTCAATATCTGAGTACCTCGCAACTCCAGAGCGTGGGAGGGGAAAAAAAAAATAAAAAAATCGTATTCCAGGATTCAGCTGATGCTAAAAGCACCTCAATTACAAAATAAATATCAAGGGACTTAAAGACTGTCCTTACACAAATATTACACTTCGTCCTGTTAAACTAGATCGTATAGGAGAATTTACACTTGGTGACACTAGACTGATCAGAAAAAAAAGGGGGGGGGGGGGGAAATATATAAAAAAAACAAAACAAAAAAAACCCCCGCTACATTTGTACCATTCTTCAATGCCGAGTTAGGAAGATGACGAGGGAAGAAACACTATTAAGAAACTGTAAGAAGCCAAGATTTTTGTTTTAAATGTAGCAATTAGGGACTGTCAACACCCACCCCCACCAAAAAAAAAATAAAATAAAATTAAAACAAGAGAACAGCATTTTGGAAACATTTATCAAACATTGCAATTCAAGTCAAATCAAAATTCACACCGTTTTACATAAAGGATTTCTTTTTAAATCATAATGTCTTATGTGCTACATATGGAGAGAAATAATATATGTTTATATATTTATATATATATTTTTTATTTACACACAGGTAGTTAAAAAAAAAAAAAAAGGAGCAAAAAAGTAAATTAAACCTAATTGCACACTGCTACATCGACTGCTTTTAGAGGCAGTAACTTTTAATTAAGTGCCAAAAAAAATTTAGTGTTTCTATTCAGTGCTTCAACAGCGTCCTCCCCAATCTTCAGGAAGGTTGATATGTTTCTGATGCTGTGTAGATCCTCTTCCAAAAAAACAAAACAACCCCCCCCACAAAACAAAACACTAGACTAAAAGCAAACAAACAAAAGAAATTACAAAAAAAACGCCAAAACAAACAAAAAAACAACAACAAAAAAAACAAAACAACAAAAACAACCCTAAAACAAAACCAAAAAACAAACCAGCCAACACTGAGGTTTCTCCATGTTAAACAAGGAGGGGGGAGGCATTCATCTTCAGTTCTGTGGGACAAAACAGATGAAAGGAGAAAGAAAAAAAGAAGCATAAGAGGTTGCAATGATGACACTAATGTGGGCATTGTGCAACAATTTCTGCAAACAAATAAATGAATAAATAAAATAAAATTACTTAGTGTGGTCTATGGGGTAAACCTCAGAGCAGCAGGAGACCTGAATGAACTAATCCGTTTTGTACATGTATTAATACATAAATACATAAAGACCTACCTGAGGGAGAAAAAAAAACAACAACAAAAAAAAAAAAAAAAAAAAAAAAAAAAAAACTGGTATAGTTTTACATTAGCACCCCTATTTAACCATGAAAAGATCTGAAAATGCCTATGAGACAGAATAGTTTGAGGGTATTTTTTGATTTCTACAATTAAAAAAAATAGAAATAAATAAAATGCATTAAATAGAAGTGACCACCCCCCAGCTTTGACAGTTGACATCCTGCCATAACAATGCTGATTTCATGCCTATTGGACGTCGCCCTGGCCAATACACACACCCACACACTTGCTTTCAGACCTGCACGACTCTTCTGCACACTCTCCACCGGCAGGGACAGATGTGTGTTGTAACGTTAGGGTGCAACGCGTGTGCAGCACTGCACAGAGACCAGCCCCTTCCCGTCCCTGCTCTGCTCTCAGTTGCTGACGTGTTACACTACTACACTGTTGTTCAGCACTTGTTGTTTACAAGTTTCGACGGAAACTCAACGGACTCACCGTGTCAGACAGCGGTTAAATGTTAAAGATCTTTAAAATGTACAGGCATTATTTGTTTGTTTGTTTTTCCTTCCCCTGTTTCACCTCGATCGCAGTGTATCGACAGAGCTCTCTGTGTCCGAGTGGAAAATTAAAAACCAAAAAAAACAACAACCCAAAAAACAAAAAAAACCCCCAACAACCTTAAGAACCCCTTTTACTCCCTTACGTTTCTGTCCCCGCTCATTAATGAATGAGACAGACTGACAGCACATTTGAAGGGCGTGCACAAAAAGTATGCAGACTGTCAAAGCTGTGCAACATCCAAATCTTATTTAAGTGAACTGAAAGGGTGTTTAAGCTGAATTAGAATGCCTCCTAATGGTTTAAAAGCGGTATCAAATTTTTTAGTAAACGAATAACCAGATGTTTTTGCACATTTACTCGTTTTCCAAAGGTACCCCCCCAGTTGGGAGATTGAGTAGCCAGTAAACAGCCTACTGTAGTTACACTATGCACAGACTTTTTTTTTTTGTTAAGAAATCTTTGCTTTTCCTTAAGGGAAAAAAATATGATTAAAAAAGGAAAAATATTGCATGAACAGTCTTTACCTTTTCTCACGTTTTCCTCTTGGGACTGGTCTTTCTGGGCGTGTGCTCTGCAGAGTGACTCCGACTTGGACAACTAACATCTGAGCTGCTGTGTGACCTCTTGCTCGGGACAGGGGAGTCTGCAAAAAGCAAAAAATAAAAATAAAATTTCGTAATTTCTTAAAAAAAAATAGTGGTATAGTGTTGCAGGCAAACCCCACTCTTTACAGTGCTTTTTTGGGGCCATGATTTTCAAAATTTTATTTTCGGTGCACAGATCAATACGCGATCAGCTGCGTTGCTCAGAAACAACTGCGATGTAAACGGGTTAAACTGGAGCGTATGTAGTACCGTGACACGCGTGTCTTTTCCTCAGCGCTGTACACTGTTCCGTGCACTCCATTTGCCCGTCAGCCCTGTCGGGATCTTCGCTCGGAGGCACCACAACACAACTGTGATTCCCGTTAAGATCCACATTGTTATTCCCAGTGGAGCAGACGCCTTTCTTTGTAAGCGGCTGCCGAGTGTAGAAGCCCGGCAGGTCTCTGCAATCCACTAGTTTCCACTCGAACCTGGAGTTGGCCCGCGGCGTGTCAGTGGCGAAGTCGAAGCCCCAGTGGTCGGAGGCGCGCTCTTCCAACTCCCGCAAATGTCCCTTTAAATCCCTCTTTAACTCTTCGTGATCCACCGAGCCGAAGAGGCTCCTGCAGGCTGACGGTTTTGGGTGTTCAGACAGCCGTGAGTCCGTCCGCTCCAGCGTCGGGCTCCCGTTTGAAAGTCGAACATCTGACATTTTTCTCCAGCGAAACACGCAATTTTTTAAAACAGCCCGGAGCGTCCAGTTTTTCACAAGGAGGGAAAAAACAAACAAACAAAAAGGCAGCACACACACACAACACTCAAAAACAACAGTTATCTCCTCGTCGCTGAGAAAGCTCCAAAACAAGCGTAAAACGCGTTATGCCATGCATACGTCGGAACGCAGACGCGAACAGCCGCCGTGTTGTGAAGCCCTGCGTAGTCTCATCAAAACAAAGTGCTCAGGAACGGAAGGCGCTCTGTCAATTTTGTCCCGTAGCGAGAGAAACTGCAGACAACCCTTCTCTTTCGCCCAATATGGCGAAAGGTTGATGTGGGGGTAGGGGCATGATTGACATGCTGAGCTATTTAAATTCCCGAAGAGGTCGCTCATTGGTCAGAGTTTTTAAGCCCGCCTACTTTTCTTAAGGTGGACCGGCTAAATCAAGCCGCTCTGATTTCTTTTTTTCTCTTTTTCCCTTAAAACAAAAAATATCAGCGTGTGAGTGTCATGTATATATGTAACTCTGTATTTAACGTATAATAAATAACTGTGAGTGGGGGAAGAGGATGGAGGAAAAAAAGGTCATTGATAATAAATGTTGTCATGGCTGTGCCAAATAAGAAAAATTATAATCTTTGAAATAAAAAAATAGCATAACAAATCATTCCTAACAGGTGCAGAACAACTAACTTAAAACAAAAAAAGAAACAAAAAAATTGTGCCAATTTGGCTAATGTGTATCTTTATGACATGCCATTTCCACCAATTATCTGCACCTCAGTGGTTAAGGTCAAGGTCAGCACACATCAGACTGTCCACACTGCCACCAGAACCCAGAGCAAAAAACAAAACAAAACAAAAAACACAGTGCTAAAAAAACCACACAGTATCAGAAGTCAGCAAATTTAGATTTTTTTTTTAAAAAAAAGAAGAAGCCAAAAGTACTCAATGCTAAAGTTTTTTCCCCGACACCTCAGGAACAAACTTGGCAAGTTCGCACAAATCCCTAGCGTCATCCAAATCCCATTAGAAATTACCAATAAAAAAAAGAAAAATATGGAAAATTTTAATTTATGTTTTTAACCCTAATCTGGAAAAAAGTAGGCAGGGTGTGCAAAAGTGCAAAGCAGTGATTTCTAAATTTACACTGACTCTCATATTGAGGACACTAGATTAAATGTTTTGATCATTACCTGCAAGGAGGAGGGATCTGTTAGAAAAAAAAAACAGTAATCTGCTAAAAATGAGCAGATGTGTTGCTTTCAACACAAGTCAGGTCAACAATAATGTACAAATCCCTGCTTTGAATTTAATTTGAAATTAATAGTCCAAACTTCTTTGTTTCTTATTTAAGGCTCTATTTAAAAATGTGATCTTCAAGCAAAAGTACTGTTTGTTTTTAAATTTATCAAGCTTTTTTTTCCAGCTTCTTTTTCTTTATCGTCCAAGTTTTACACTTTTCCACTGAAGGGGAAAACAGAAAAAAACAAAACAAAACCAAAAAACCAAAACAAGAGCGATGTCAAAAAAGATGCTCGCCTCAGGTTCTGATCAAGATTAAACAAATCAGATTTGCTTAAAATAGAAGCAAGCAACCTGCAAGAAATGATGCAATTCAATTTTACTGTGAGCAATTATTTACTTAAGAGGTCACAGCAGGCTATGTGCTGCAGCTGTGGCTGCTGGCTGGCCACCATTAATTCTGGGGCAATGATGCCCCCTAGTGGTCACCACACCGCCTCTCAATGTCCATACAAAGTAAGCAGGAAGCAATCGTGATATCAAACGCTTTTAATAGAATGGTTTTAAATAAACATTTAATCTGTACATACACATATTTATATCCAAAAAAAGGGGAAAATGATCCTTCCTGACTCTGCTGAGGTGTAGTCGCCTACCTTCCCAGTTAGTCCATTATAACAGTGGTCTCCTGCTTGATAAGGCACCGTCAGAGGCTAAGCCACTTGATAATGTAGAAGTTCTTCTTGCCCACTCTGAGCAGCGTGAGTCCATTAGCCAGGATGTGGAGTTTGGGGATCAGTACCTGCTCCGGGTTGTCTGTACGTGTGTGGTTGATCCACACAGCTCCATCTGAAACCATTTGATACCTGCACACAAACATTTACACCATCAGTTAGGACAGGGTTTCATCTTTAAAAAGAAAATCTAAAAGTCATGTGAAAAAGAAAGTACACCCTGTATTCTTCCATAGGAATTTAGTGAGTGAGGAGGATCCAGGTGCTGCTAATCAAATGGACTTAACTGATCTACAAGTGTGAGCACCTCTATAAAGGTTTTGGCAGTTTACTGGTCTGAGGCATTCGGGCACATGTTAACATAGTGCCAAGGAGGAAAGACAGCAGTGGCTTTAACAAGGTCATAAGGTCATTTCAAAATAATTTCAACTCCATCTCTGTACAGTCAGAATGATTATTCACAACTCGGAAACATTCAAGGGAGCTATCAATCCTCAGATAAGTGCACATCCCAGCAAATTCAGCCCAAGGTCAGACTATGCAATGTTCGGAGAAACTCCAAAAAACCCAAGAGATACATCACAGACAGTAGAGGCCTTTGTTAGCATTTTTAAATGCGGAAGTTCATGATAGTACAATTAGAAAAGAGTTAACAAGTCTTATTTGGAAGGGTTACCAGAAGAAAGCCTCCTCTCTCCTTAAAAAACAAGCAAGCTGTCCTTTGAATAAACAAGACCAATGTGGATATATACTTGACCTTCACATTTGGAGTCAACCAAATACAGCAAATCACAAACACCTCATACTGACTGTCAAGCACGGCGGTGGAGGGCTGATGATTTGGGTTCATTTTGCAGCTTTGCATGGATCGGGTAATAGCCAGAAAAAGGAAACAACATACTTTTCAACAACATTTTTGAAAATACGTTAATCTGATCATGGCATTTTTATGCTGGTAAGCTATAATTATGACACGTTTAACTCTTTACATGTTGCAGGGCTTTTGCTACATTATACACCTTAGATGTGGCAGTTATCTTGGCTGTAACTACATGACAGCAGAGCTAGAATCAAAGAAAACGTTTTTGTTTTCTACAAAAGAAGCTTTTTGAAATGTGGCGGCGTGAATGTGACTGGTTGCTATCGTTGCACTAAAGGCACACATCAAACTGTTACATGGTTACAGGCTGTAGGGGCAGCTGCAACCCGGCTAACACAAGCAAGACCTTTATGCTATTTTTTTTTCAGGAAACCAGCTTATGAAATTTGACTGCATGATCGTGACTGGGTGTTATCGTTACACCTCGGACACAAAGAAGTTGTTGTGGCTACCTGTGAGCGGTATCAGTGAAGAACAAAGAGACCACAAACTCCTGCACCTGCTGCAAAAAAAACACTACTCTTCAGCACTTGTGTTCAAAAGCAGCGGTCCCCAACCTTTTTTGCGCCACGGACCGGTTTCTGCCCGACAATATTTTCATGGACCGGCCTTTAAGGTGTCGCGGATAAATACAACAAAATAAAACTAGTACCGGTACCGAAAAAAAGAAAATTTATTCATAACACACGTGAAAAGACCAAGGAAAACCGAGTAAACGATGAAAACGATAACAAAATAATGCTGAAACCGATTAAAAACCCTGAAAACTATACATTTCACACCTGAGCCTCAACTCTCGCGGCCCGTTACCAAACGACTCACGGACCGGTACCGGTCCGAGGCCCGGGGGTTGGGGACCGCTGTTCTACAGGATAGAAATAAACAAGATGTAACAGTCAACTCAAAAAGGTTCAGATGTTTTTCATTGAAGATTTTAGCTTCATTTACTAAAAAATAATTTGGTTAACAAAATTCAGCGGGCTGCATGCTGAATTTAGAGGATAGAAACAAAGTATCAATCTTATCTTGCTACTCTCGTTCTGATACAAATACCAACTTTGGTATCGGTGCTATCAACATTTGGATCAATCCCCCCACCTCTATTACCCAGAATGTGTAACTGCATTACACACCTTACACAAAAGATTACACTGTGGATCTCTGGGTGCATGTATGCTCACACCAACAAGCTCTATCAAAGCACTACATACCACTCTGGTACCGCATTTAGATAAAGGAGAACTGGGGTGCTTACCCTCTGGGACCCTCAGGGATGGCGCCGACCTTGCGGCAGGCATCTATAACAGTTGTCCCCGGCTCCAGCAGCAGCTCATGGAAAGGTGCCTCCCTGAAGAGTTCCTGAAGCTCCTCATCACTCATTTCCTCCAAGGCTTGCACGCTGCTGTGATAAAGTGCATTGGTGCATCTGCAATGACGACATTAAATATGACCATTCTGTCCACATGGAAGACAGAGGACATGGGCAGCCACAGCAAACAGAGACTACAGCAATGAGCACTGTATAGTTAAGAATTTGGAATCTTCCTCTTACTGTACTGCAGGTATAAAATTTTCCACTTTTTGGCAGAGCATAATCCTGCTGTTCTAAACACAATGCACTTTGACTCTAATAAGTTACAACGTAAAAGAGCTGTAGATGAGGATTCAAGAAAATAAAATGTATAATTTAGGGGAATAAACACACAGACGATCAATTCTTACCTCTTTGCAGTCTCCAAGCCCTCCTTTCCATGCACCAGTTTTGTCACTTCAGCAGCCAGTCTTTTGTGGGCGAGGCGTTTACTTGGATCTTCTCTCTGTTGCTCCATCAGTTTCTCTACCTCTGCCAAAGGCAGAAAGGTGAACAACCTCAGATACCTACGAAAAAAAACAGCCCACACAGTACACCTCAGCATCCTATGACTGTGCACCGAATACTTACTTTCGGATAAAAACAGGGTTGCGATGAGATGTTTCTGGATATTGCACTTTCATTAAAACTCAACAAACATGATCAGCCTTCACTTCCACATACCCTTCCACACTGGCATCAGGCTGCCTGAGAAAGAACTGGTAGAGTTCAAAGGGTGACGTCTTATCTCTGTTGAGCCACACTGCATTGCCTGCAGTTTTCCCCAGCTTGTCCCCGACAGTGCTGGTAACTAACGGGATGGTCAGGCCGTACACCTCCTCGCCGCTTACTCTGGAGAAAAATAAAGTTTTCAGTGTTTCAAGGCAGCCTTCAGGGTAAATCTGGCAGGCATGTGTGTGTTTTGGTTGGTAGAGAGAACAGAAAAAAAAAAAAAAACAACCCAAAAACATATTGGTGGTATAACTGGGTGTAGAACTTAATGTCTCAAAACAATTTGACGTATGTGCATCTAATGATCAAGAATATATAGTGAATTTGCAGATTTTATAATGGAGTCTGACATTATACTACATGTAGGGTTTATCCACATGAAAATAGCCTAGTCCTGTTTCAAAAGGTGGTTGTGCTATGTTGGGATGAGCATTGTACATGTGTATTTACTTGGACCCAGACAACGAAGACCTTGGATGAGAAGAGAATGATTTCTAAATTAGATTGTGGATGTAACAGAGAGCCAATGAAGACAGGCCAAGATGGGAGAAATATACCTCTGTCTTTCTAGTCCCTGTCAGTACTCTCACTACAGCATATTGGATCGACTGCAGGCTTTTCAGGGACTGGTAATTATGAATTAATTAGCCCAGTACTGTAACAGTAGTGGGCTTAGAAAAACATTTACTTGTGAATGTACTCATGGCCAGACATCAAGTTGCCCAGTTGGTCGGTGCCTCCAAGCTGAATCTTGCAGCCGTATACTTGGTTCAGGTGGTGGAAGTCATAAGCTTGGAACACCTGGTAGGTGAACTCTGTCAGGCTCATGCCCTCGGCGCTCTTTAGCCTGGACTGCACGCTGTGGCGGCTGAGCATGGTGCCCATCCTGAAGTGTCTTCCAGCCTCCGACAGAAACCCCACCACGCCCCAGTTCTTATACCAGCTCAGGTTGTTTAGAACAGTCACGGTTCCCAGCGGCCTGGAACCGTCGTGAAAGTGCAGCTCGTGGTTGGTGAAGATCCTCTGAATGCTCTCCCGGATACTGTGGGTGTTCGCCTCCACCACGTCCGCGGACAGCTGCTCCCGCTCGCTCGTCTTCCCGCTCGGATCTCCGAGTTGTGCAGTGGCTCCTCCGAGCACCGCGATCACATGGTGTCCGGCGCCTCGGAAGTGCAGCAGGCCGATGAGAGCGAGCAAGTTCCCCACATGGAGACTGTCGGCTGTGGGGTCAAATCCGCAGTATACCGTCTGAGCACCGGACTGAAGCAGCCGGGGGAGCTGGTCTTGGGCTGCGTTTTCTGGGAATGAGTCTTTCAGAACGCCGCGTTTGTGCAGAGAGAGAAGCAGCCCGTGGTGCGCGGAAGAAGAAGAGTGAAATTTAGACCTGCGTGTGAGGCAAAGAGTGGCTGGCCCGAGAAGATTACAAGATCCACGCCGCCACACATAACAGCACATACCCACCATGGACGCAGCCATGTTGGACAATGTGACAAGAACACGGAGGTGGAACTGAGTAGAAGCTTGGGTCGTTTGGTAGGAGCAGAGCGCCCTCTGGTGCGGTGGTTCTCAAGGAAAGGCTTGGGTGTACTACCTGCAGTTTACATATACTCATCGTGGGCATGAATGCTGTGGTCAGTTTGGACTTTTAATGATTTCTTTGAGCTATTTCCCCCCTCTGATGCGCAGGGAAGCAAAACAACGAAATTACTTTGCTTGGGCCAAGAGTGTTCATCTTTAATATGCACACAGAGGAATTTAGAGTTATAGGCTCTTTCAACAGCCTCTTTGTTGATGTACACAGGACCTGTGTCTGTTCTCTTAGACGGTCTGAAGTCCACCACAATCTCCTTGGTTTTGCTACCAAGGAGACAGTGTGTGTGTGGTGAGGTTGTTAGTGGTGCATTAGGTTCTGCACTTTATCTCTGTCTGCAGTCTCGTCATAACTGGAGATCAGGCCAATGACTGTTGTGTGTATTGACTGTTGTGTGTATTTATACTTTTGACCCACAGGGTCAAAAGTATAAATACAGCTCATCTCATATGTGGTTAAATGTCCCTCAGCAGTCTTGTTGATGGCACCTTGGTTATGTATGTGCACATCTTGGTGTTGTAAAGATGCATCTGAACTAAAACCTAGTTTTGGTATAAAAAGTAAATAAGGCAATGTCATAATAAAAATAACTTGCACTACTAAAGTCTGAACACACGATACGTAGCCGATTTTAAAATCACTTTATTTTTAAATCCATTCAATGTCAATTTGTTTCATCGTTTAAATGACTAAATATACATTCATCAAACATTTACAGTATTGTTATCAAGACACAGTACACATTAACGACACATCGAAAGGGAGACTCCGCTGTCTCTTTGCATGACACTACAGCCACAGAAACAAGTTTAACTCAGGAGAGAAAAAAAAATCACGTTTCTAAATCCTATAACTGCTGCCTCAAGTAAGCCCAAGTTTTTTCTTTTTTTTCTTTCAGTTCTGGAAAAACAAAAATAAAGGTAATCTTAATCTGTATTGTTGTTGGTGTATGCGTGTTGTAAGGCAGAGCATTCTATACTCACTCCAGAGTAAATGAGGAAGGGAAAACAGTACTGTCCTATATCCTGAGCTAGTTCAACAAAGGAAGACTACGATTCCCTGATAAAAGTTTAAAAGTCCCTTAACAGTTCAACACACAAAAAAGACATTCTTAAGGGAAAGCTGACTTTGCAAATTTACATGACATCTTGTTGACATTTTGAGTTGCCTTGTTGATAAAGTTTCTAGCAGTTTTTTTTTTATGTTTAACATTTAAAAAGTCTGTATTTTTGAAAAGCAAATCCTTCACTGTTACAGCCCAGAAGGGTGCACATTGTATAGAATGTACAGTGACGTTATTTTCCAGCCTGCGGGACCCTTTTGTGTCACAAACAGCTAAATCTAGCTGAAGATGCCAACAGTTTACAAGTGTGTGCACAAGAAACTTTTTTATTTTTATTTTAAATCTGGTGTTTTATGGCACACACTAAGGCACACACAGGTTTGTGGTTTTTCCCCGAGCACATCTGGGATGAGCGAGTCCCAGGAAATCTGCAAGGTTAAAAACTGAGCTGCGCTGAAGTGGGTCTGACATTCTGTGACCAGATATATGCAAGTAGAGGCAGTTTAAAGATCAGTAATCTACTTATGGCATAAGAAATGCTTGGTAAGTTAGTACAATATAGCAGCGAGTGAGACAAGTCAGACAAAAACAAAGAGAAAAAGCATGATGAGATCAGAATTGTAAAACAATATACGCGTTTTTCTCATTACTGCAACACATTTACTGCTATAGCATGTGATTTAATGGCAAATTATGAGTGCATTCAGTTTCTCTATAAACCAACAGAGATATTATGTGACCCCCCCAATCTGTGCATATATTACCCCCTTTGTTTTCTTATGTACAACCTGAGATAAAAGCATTAGAAGAAGTGTTTAGTATTGGATGATCAGTGCTAAGCTGTGCCTTCACATTTCCTATGAAAATGTTTTTTGTTCTTTTTTACTCTTCATGGTAATCAAAAGGTCACAGAGGTCAAGTTTATAACTAACCACTCAAACGTGTAAGCTAGTGTAGCCCTGCGCAGACCAGGCATGCTTGCAGTTTAAAACTCTAGTGCTTAATTCGACAGATAAACGAACTTGAAGGAACTGAATGGACATTATGGTCTAGATGACTCTCCATTTCAAAAATTCAGATCTATGGATATGCAGATTACCAGTTGCCCTGTTACACCTTAAGTCTATTTACAATGTACTCTTAAGCTGTGCCATTTCAAATAAACACATGTGAGATTTTGTTATATATATATTCATACTTCAGTATAAAAATATGATTCGATTCAAAGACAAGCATGACGCATTTAGACCAAGAAAATAAACACAGTACATAACTACATTTACTGTAAATGTTCAAACATCTGAAAGTATTCACCCAACTTAGGAATACAAAAGTCAATCATCATTAGTACCTTGTTTACCACGAGAGCTGGGGTGAGCAGTCAGTGTGAAAGCTTCAGTTATGTAAAGCCCGCTCTGATGTTGCGATGTGTTACAAACATAAGGAACATTTCTCTGAATTAAATGATCATTTAATTCACTCACTCATTGTGTGAGTGATGAGGCAGAAAAAGAGTAGCGCCCTCTCACAGAGAGTCAGATGTGAACTATTAGAAAACTGTGCATGTTTTCAGCATTCCCTTAACATAGGTCCTCTGATGTCCACCGTATGTATTTTATATTAAAGGTAGTATGACAACAAAATGCAGGAGCGGCACTTTCACATGGAAATGTGCCTATTTTGTTAGATAGCAAAAACACCAAAGCCAGAGAATAACTGGGTAGGAAAAGGGCTACGGACTCATTTTTCTTTTACCTACATACGTCCAGATTGACTGTCTTCTATAACTGGCCAAGTGATTTCACAGAGAAAACTAAACAAATGAAAGTGTGACAACCTTTCAACTAACAAACTAGATGTTTCACCAATGAGGCCATATCACTGTGGTTTTCTCTTAGCTGGAAAAAATAAAAACAATTACATTTTCATCAGGGAAAAATGTGCACATAAGATTGTTAAATCTTAACTAACACGTGTGTTATGAGGACCAAACAGACAGTTAAACACAATAACAGAGAGAGATTCGCTGAGTGAATTCATGTGTCGCCTGTGTCAGAGTTGTATTGTGGTTAATAACAGTGTTAGCCCTTTAATACCAGAACACACATCAAGAGGGAGTGCCGAACACCTGTGCATGTCTTTTTTGTCCTTTGAAACCTCCATTAGAAAAGTGTCACATTAACATATCACAGGCATGCTTGTGCTTCAGTGCATTGTGGTGCATGTACACAGTGAGTCTGAACTTTGGGGTCTGATACCTAATTTGAAGAAAAAAAAAAATAGCATTCCCAGTACAGTTTGTGGACAACTTAAGCACTAAGTCGTATTTCTTGTTAAGAATATTAAAATAAAATAAAATAATAATAATGATGGCAATTTTTACTGTGTCATTAAGAAGTATGGCTTCGGGGACATAAAGTACAGATAAAATGGTTATGTTCAGGAGGTGACTCCACAGAAAAGCTTGAGAATCACGGTGGCGGGCTGGTGTGCTGATAACCACTGGCTCCTCAACCGGCTACATTTTGGTAGCCAATTGAGGAGAAGCTGCCTTGATTTAAACTGCATAATTGCTGAAGTTATTTGGGCATATGGCTCATTGCTGTAAAACAATCTGCTGGAGTGGCAATTATAAAGTTCACTTTTGTTCTTCAAATTAGGGTTACCTCAGGGTTTCACCAAGGAGGTGACCTTACAGACGTTTTAAAAAAAATATGGAAAAAAGAACATTTAGAGTTTGGTCAGAGATTGCATTCAGTGGTGTCTGGACAGGGGCTCAATCAGCTGTACAAACTATCTTAGCATACATGATTCTTCTGCCTGATAAGGTTCACACACAATGAAGTGGAGAGCACTTTGTCAAATCAAAGGAATCATCAGCCTCCTTTTTCTTCACCTTTAGGTTCCCTTACACTGGACAGACACCAAAGCTAACCCTTTAGGGTCGGAGGTTAAGTGGTTCAAACCCAGTATGTGGACGTCTCCTCTTCTTTTCAAGTCCCCGCTCAGAAGGAGATGGTTTCTTGTTTTCCTACTGTGGTTAAACCTCCAAAGTCTTTAGTACATGTCTCTGTAGATCTCCTGCAGGAGCGGATGCAGTGAGGTGTCCTCTGTCTTTTTGATCTCCTGCACAAGCTGTGCATGCTCAGTGACTAACTGCCTCAGGTCAGCTAGTTTCTGCAGCAGCTTGGGGAAGAGGAAAGTGTCATCGGGGTGATTGGCCAGCAGATGGAGCTGCAGGACCTGGACGATGCTCTCCTGCATCACCTCGATGTGTGCCACATTCACCAGGCCTGGCCGGTCTAGCCGAAATGAAAATGAGAGAAACATCATCATCTTTTGTAAGGTAAAAAGGATTTTATAGGATACTGAAGAATGCATGCAACAAATTTCCTCACCGCCACAGCAGATGATGGCAGCCACAAAGAGAGCCAGATCACTGTCGTCCAACTCCAGCGCATTAAACTTCATGGCAAACTGGAACTTTGGCTCCATCATGTCGCTGAACGGTCGACGCAGGCTCTTGAGGAATTCCCGGGTGATGAAGCCCGAGCCGTACGCTACAAGAAGCCCGTCCTTGTTCATACTGGAGGCGAGCATGGCGAAAATGGCTTCGTACACTCCGTATTTCAAAAGAGTCACCTGATCGTTGAGGTCCAAGCTCGAGAACCCGGGGACGGACTTTGCAAACTCTGTGAGCTCCGTGACGGTTTCCACCGACGTGCACTGGCAGCAGTGGAAAATCCGAACCTCCACCTCCTTGTCCTTCATTGCTCCCACGGAGCCGACCATCTTGGCCACCAGTGTCTGCTCTGCCAGCTGGAGGGTCTCCATGTCGTGAATGACAAAAGGCTGTGGATGGTAGGGAAATAAACGTCACTATAAAACTAAAAATATAATGCTTTGTTAAAAATGTGTCTCAGCTGAAATGCAACACAGGCTATAGAAGCGAGAACTGGGATTTTGGCCTGTTAACAAAAGACGATTCGTGACAGACGAGACCTGACATGGAACATGCCGACTCAGCAAACTTGCCAACGTGAATAACTGACTGACTGGAGTGTTTACAGATAATAATCTTCACTGAGAGGAAAGGCTAAGCCTAGAGCCCTTATTGATATCTGAATGTTTTGTTTCCGCGATGACATACGTACTGTCCTTCATTTTACTGCTACACACACACACACCAGCCACATCATTAAACTCACAAACAGGCACAAAGTGCAACAGTGATCATCTCATCACAACGCAATGCTGGAATTCATGTGGAAGTTACTTGAACAGCTAAAACCCACTTAAACTTAGATGCTAATGCACACATTCCACTATTTCCAAATCCGAGTCAACCAAGCTGGGACATGTGGCCCGGAGGATCCGCCGCCAACGTTCTAGTGCCAAAAACCGCTGGACACCCACAGAGGTCCCATATCCATGCCCTGAGTCAGAGCTGTTTTGGTGCTTGAGAAACAACAGTTCACTATTACGTGCTTGAAGTTCTGCTAAATTCAATTATATTTATATAGAAAAATAAGAAATATATGATTGTAGGTAACTATAATTATAAACTAAATTTGTGTTTGATCAATCATTTCTTTGTTGTAACAACTGTTCTTGGCAGTAAATCTGGAAAGTAAAGATTTGGCTTTTGGGGTTTTTTTTGTTTTTCATATGCGCAACCCACAAAAGCATTTTCTGTCATTTTCTGGCGCCATTGTTGGGGAAACAAACAGGCTTTCCAACAGTATAAAATTTATTTCCAAGAAGCATTGTCACAACAACGAAATCATCGACCAAGACAATTAAAAAAAATAATAATTTAGATGTTACTCACAATATCCACAACTGAAGGCACAGTTAGAGCTCAAAGAAATGCAGCGTAAACGCAGAGTTTAATTCAAAATGTCTAAAATTGTAAATGTTGACGCTGTGCCCAGTTGACAGGTCTGTTTACAGTGAGTGTACCTGTACAGAAAGCAAACAAAAGCATTGTGGGCAGTTAACGGGTGTTTCGGTTATGTCACTGTTCCCACAGAGGACAAGTTACAGCATTTCGATGAACAGCTTTACACCTGCTGCTGCACATCGGAGCTCTGACTCATGAATGCTGCTCTAACTGTGGGCTAGAGTAACAAGGGAAGGTATGCGCAACACGACGCTGAGGTGGTTAATTTTGTACTTTTACGTCACGCTAACATTCCTTGATTTGATAACGGAGGTTCAGATGAGGAGAAGATCAAAAAAGGTTCACAGCTCCAGAAGTCAAAGAGTGTATACTTTGCTTTTTGAGCACAACATATTTTTGAGTAAACCTCGCTAGAATTATTATTATGATGCATTAAAAGAAAGACTAAATAGGTGGAATTCTTTTAAAAAGTGTCTTTCTATTTCTCTTAAGTGAAATAGCCAAACTAGTGTTTTCCAAAACTGTCCTTATAATATATCACTGCTTGCCAAACTCCCCAGTCCACATGAACTACACAAATGTGTACTGGCATTGCAATCATTTGAATTGTTTTTTAAACAGAAGACGCTGCAGTGGAGTAACACGTCAAAGCAGGGAGGAGATACTAATCTTCGCTTATAAAGTTTTCAGAATGCAGAAACTTGCTGTTTACTCATTGGTGAGACCTTTAGGCCTGGGTTGAAGTGACAAGCATTTGTATCCAGATCAAGACATATATACACATGTATATTTAATAGTATCTGTATGAATAAAGTTAAATTTGACGAGACTTATTGAGATGTACATTTAACATGCCGCACTGTTGGAATTTGTACACAGACCACTGGCAAGAATTACAACAAGACTTTTATGGGCAGTTACGAGTTGTGTAAAAGTGCTGCGATAGCAAAGGTAGGTTAAACAATATTCAGTCACTGAGTACTTTCTACCCACTCTGCTTGTTCATCAGGAGCTTTGAAGCAGTGGATAAGATCTGTGCCTGAACTTGGATGAGCGCTTGGACCGATCTGTCCCTCTTGACCTATTTTACACCTACACATCCATCCATGGAATTCAGACTCTCTGGGCTGCAGTCCATGAACCTCTCCTTTTCTAGCCCCCCGCTTTTTATCCCCCTCAGTAGGAAAGAAGCACATCAGAGGGGGGAATGCTTTTAGGGTGAATGGGAATGGGTGATAAAAAGAACATACACATTAAGGGAAATGCACAGTGAAAGGCTAAGTAACAGGCTTAAGTAAGTCCTTGCCCATCCTGTGTGCTGAATTGCTCCACTGGTTGAGCAACTTATTTTTGTCATTGGCTGGCTGTGTCTAATCTCTAAGGGAGTGATTGCCAGGTCATATTGAGACATGACTTTGCAAAATGTATTTTATGTGCTCAGAAAGAGACTGAAATCACTCCAGCCGGGAAAAAAGAAATTAAAAGTTACAAAACCGCATGACCTCGCACTATGAGGAAAAGCTGGAAATGGAAGAACGTGCGAATATGAGGTCCACATGTGCAACACCTTTCACTCACCAACCCATTACTTTACTCACTAATCAACGTACAGCAGTGTTGGTCTTGCCCATGAGAATGGATCGAGACTTGGCCTTGTTCATGTTGAAGTTCTTCAGGTAAGCCTCATAAATGTGCTTGGCCAGGGTCTTCTGGTCAGCTAGCTGGGGGTTTTCCACCTCTTTTTCCACCGTCACCATCTCCGCCTTTAGTTTGAGCTTCTCTGACTGGGGCATCCGACCAAACCGGATGGCTGCGGACAGCACACAGAGAGATGGAGATGACTTTGTGGTGACATAAAAGTGTCGAGTCATAGATTTATTTCAGTTACACCAAGTGCAGTTCCAGTAAAAGCACCTTGCTAAATACAACTGTTTCAAGCAAACTTAAAAATGAAGGCAAAATATTAAATGTATCCAGAAAATATAAACAATTTCTGCAAATTCAAAAAGCTAACACTTTAATATGGTAGTACTGCAGAAAGCATATCTGTTGCCAAACACCACAGAGGATATGCAGACAGCCTTATAGTGTATTCTAAAGAAGGGACTCTTGAATAACATACAAGCACAGGATGAATTTAGTGGAAGAGAATAGACAGATGGAATGGACAAGTTAAAACGGCATTTATAGCTGAACACAACAGAACACATTCCATGATAACACCATAAACTTCCAATGCTGAGCTCAATCAAAGATGTAATTTAACTTGTATCTGCCCGTCTCAGTGCCAGCTTAAATTCAGTGGCTTATAGCCGGATGAAAGTACAAACATCGAAGAAACAAGAGACTTGTTTCATGAAGTCAATTTAGCTCCCCTGGCTTTTGCCAAAACATCTCGCTATGCCTGAACACGTACAATAAATCTGCAGCAACAAAAACAGTTTAAAAGGTCAGGAAAAACACTTTACAATAGAAGGTTCAGTCAAATATGTAACAAGTTTCAGTGCATCAGAAATATCCTGTGCTATATGAAACATTATGCAAGGATAAGAAGAAAAAAAAAGAGACGGTAAACATGTCTGCTTGCCATTGAAAGGCAAATGGACTTTTTGTGCATTACAGTAATGACATAAGTTAGCACAAATTACAAAGTGGGCAACATTTGCTTGAAACGTTCTTCAACAACATGTGCTAATAAGTGCTATTTCTCTATGAGAGGATGCTGGCATCGCTCAGACTGTCTGATCCCATTTGACTAATGAGATTAGAGGTGAACTATTTCCAACCCCTCTTCACTAGTTTAAATGTGCACAAGCTGTTTTACTCACACACAAATCTGCACGTCTATGTGAGGAAACCAGCTGTACTAACTGCCTGTTTTTTATAAGCCCATAAAAGCATTAAAAAAACATCAGATATTTATTGATGGTTGCTTACAAAATGAATCCGAGCATACTGAAGAGGACTGCGCAAGGATGAGACCTTGAGCTGGCAGGCAGCACGAGGGCCCTTTAGATTACTGCTCAGAATGTGGATGGATCATCTGAAGCTAGCAAAGCTCCACGGTGGGCGCCTGGCCAGGAGCCAAGTCCAATTAAGATGTCAGGAAGTGATTGATGCTAAGCTTTGTGTAAGTCTAATTCCTAAGCGACAGTATGAGGGGATAAGAGTGGAAGGGAGCTGAAGGTGGGCAGGGGTCAGTCCGTCAGTCTGCTGAGTCGTCTGCGTCTTGTCAGCAAATGAAATGCGTGAGGAAATAAGTTGCTGGATTTGAGAAAACTTTCAGTCCCTTTTGCTGATAAAGAGTTTTTGTGCTGTTGCAATGCTTAGAAACAAAGTGTTTAGGTAAAGAAAAGTGTGATGTGTGTATTTTTGGGTAAATGAAGCTTGTTTTAAAAAAGTACTTTGAGTGTTCATTTAGAGTAGAAAAGCACTATATACCATGATGAAGGATAACATTATGACCACTTGCCTAGATATTGTCTTGGTCCTCTTTGGCTGCTAAAAACAGCCCGGCTCCTCAGGGAAAGACTCCTGAAGGTGTGCTGTGATATCTGGCACCAAGATGTTAGCACCATATCCTTTAATTCATCAAAGCTGAGAGGTGAGGCCTCCATGGATCAAACAACTCAAACTTGTGCTCAAACCATTCCTGAACCATTTTTGCTTTGTGGCAGGGTGCATTATCCTGCTGAAAGAGGCCATCAGGGAATTCCACCTCCATGAAAGGGTCACGTGGTCTGCAGTATTGCTTAATAAGGCGGTATGCATGAAGTAAAAGAAAAAAAAAATCTGACTGACCATCCCTGACTCATTTGTGTATTCTGACATCTTTCTATCAGAAAGTATTAAATATTTTTTACCAATTTGAGCTACAATAGCTTGTCTGTTAGACCGGACCACACTGGCGATCCTTCACTCCTCATGTGCATCAATCATCCTGTCACTGGTTCACCACTGTTCTTTCCATGGACCACCTTTGACAGATACTGACCGCTGCAGACTGGGAACACCCTAAAAGAGGTGCAGTTTTGGAGATGCTCTGACCCAGCCGTCTAGCCATCACAATTTAGCTCTTGTCAAACTTGCTCAAATTCTCACGCTTGCCCGTTTTTCCTGATTTTAACATGTCAACTACGAGGTCGAAATGTTCATTTGCTCCCTGATATATCCCACCCACTAACAGATGAGTCTGATCACTGCCTGATCGGTGTACCAGTCCATTTTTCGATTACGTTTTGGAAATAAAGACTTTTACATAAACTACATGCTGAGACTGAAATGTAAATGTAACCATTTTTATTCTAAACTTCTTCACCTTTCTGTTGATGCTTTAACTTTGAATGTCTGATCGGTTTACATTTGAAATTTAAAAAAATAAAATAAAATGCAAACCTTGGGGAGGATCTTCCATTGTGTCTACTGTAAATGACTCTAAAGCAATACAAAGAGACATACAAAAATAGCCGTGCTGTGGTCCTGTGGTGTCATCACACCTCCAAAGATCAGGTTGTAAGGTTGCGACGGTCTCACATACCCTCAAGTTCCTGTACTCGCTTACATTTTGCTCAATGAAGTCAATAACATAAACCATAAGAGGAGGGGTAACCTAAACTATATCTCAACACAGAAGGCTATATTCGGTCAATCTCTCCAGAGAGAAATCAAAGCTGTTACACGTCCACAGGTTTGCTACAAAAGGGGTGGGGGAAAAAAATCGATTCTGTGTAGTATCGTGATATTTTGTTTGCTAATAATGTATCGATACAGGGACAGCAGAAATTGATATTTTGTTACAAAAAAAGTGTTTCTGGACTCTGACTTCAAAGCATGTTGATCCTTTTTCTGAGCAAGAATCCTGACATTCCTTCACTGTCCAAATGTTTTTAACTTTTTTTTTGGCAGCAATAAACATGACAGTTTACTTATTTTAATTTAAGACATGTTTTATTTTAATTAAGTTTAAAACTTTTTTATTTAATGGAAAATTATATTTTGTTTTAATTTACTTTCAAATTCTTCAGTTGCTGAAGGGGCTGCATAGTTTTCATAAACTGCATAGTTCAGAATAGCTATAATTGTACCAGATGGTTGCATTCAGTTAAGTTGGACTAGACTGTAATGCAAACCGTTCAGTTTGTCAACAATACAACTGACTGAAATGAGAGAAAGACTGAGTGTGAGACTTTGATATTAGATAAAATGAATATTGATAAAGTTTACCTTTATGTACAGAATCTGAATATTGCAAAATATTAAAAAAAAAATTGCAATAATATCGTATCGTGCGTTAAGTATTGTGATAATATTGTATCGTGGGATGTATGGTGATTCCCACCTCTAGCTACCACCAGCGTGGAATATCGGCAAAGTGTGCACACACTCTGTGTGCACAGACTGGCTGCATTGACCTTTTTGATACCTTTAGCAGAAGTCCACTCATACAAACACATACACTCATGTTTTCGATCAGTAAATGACCTTAGCCCAGGGTCAACATGACGTGCTATATTTTGAGTGTAAATATCATTTCACACATAATATTTTTGTATGTAAAAGAAAGACAGCCCACACCAAGGTGGAATCTTTTAAGCTTTTCCAATTGTGAAATCTTTGTGTTCCAACATGCGAAATAGAGGTTATTGCTGCAAAACACAAGATTTCTTTTCAGTGTCCAAGTGAACAGAACTATGCGGAAGTTCAACGAACTAGTAACGGTGATAAATTAGCAATACTGAGAACCACTGCTCTCCTGATGTTCTCCATGTGCTAAATTTGCACAAAATCTGACTATTAGTGAGCTCCAGGTATTTGCAAGCTGGAAAAAAAAAAAAAAATCGGGTGGAGGGACGCACAAGGTCATGTGATTTTCCCTTCCTGTTTGCACATCTGCACCAAATGGGTCAAGCAGTTTCAGCCAATGTAATTATAATGCAATGTGATACTAGCACTGTCAAGACAGAGAACAGGCGTGCCTTCCATCTGCAGGTTTGTTTCTGGTCTATTTCTGAATAAAAAGAGTGGAAATTGTCCAAAGGTTAAATGAAGACGACATATAAATCTATATTCGCCTGAATTAGGTGTCAGTTAGGGACCTGCCTTAACATGCATCTGAACACCCAACTGTCTGATGGTTTATTTGTGCTAATTATGTGGGTACGTGCCTGTTCAATCTTTCCTGGCAGCAGCACAACTGTGCTACTCTGTTAAGTAGTCTGTGTTTACAAGTAACAAGCAAGATGGATGTGTGGATGTGTGCTTCTGAGCTCAAAGCACAGCCCAGGACTCACCATTGTGGGACATTCCCACTGACAGGCACTTCTGGAAGCGGCAGTATTGGCACTTGTTGCGGTTCTTTTTTTGGATTTTGCAGCGACGTTCACACTTGTCATATTCCAGCTTCAGACGGATGGTCCGGCGAAAAAAACCCTGGGGGGTTGAGGGGAGGGGTTAAAAAAAAGAACATAAGAAATGTAATTAGTGCTCACATGAAGCAAACGTGTTTTCATTTGACCAGACTGCTCAGACACAAAGTGAAGTATTCTTTGAGAAAGTTCATAAAAATTTAAATAAAACAGAGTAAAGTTTACATTTTACTTTTAATAAAGTTAGCCGTTCAGCAGCCAGTTTCAGAAATAAAATTATCGTCTCCCCACTGTATTAAGACGATAATCATGGGAAAAGCAGCTCTTTGTTCACAAAGCAATACCACCAGTTTCCTTCTGTTTACACAACCTTAACACAAAGCAATATTTAACTTTGGTAAGGAACAGATGGACCAAACAGCACTTTTAGTTCATCGAAGGGTAGGAAAATGTCCTGAGGAGGTGCTTCATAACACATTTATCCTTACTAACAGCAAGCTTCAAAGATTTCATCCAAAACTCAGTCAATCAGTTTGCTAAAGTACGTACGGAGCAAGAATACACAGACGTGTGACAGTCATGTGAGCTCGCAACACCGGCTGACTTTCACCTACTAACCCTGAGCCTGACACTGGCACACAAACAGGTATACAATAACACGGTGATGGAAAAGAAATTCAGATTCGCTCAAGTGGGCTGCATGCCGGCTTTGCTTACATCCAATGTCATCCTGAATGAATGTCCTGACATGGTGAGGGTCATGTTTCTATTACTGATCGCTGACCAAACATCTGAGAAGAACTAAACAAAAACAGGTGTGTGTGTGTGTGTGTGTCTGTGTTATAAGAAAATTATTGACAACTATTGGTTTCCATGGTTGTTGTTTCCTTATTTTTTTATTAATTTATTTATTTATTTTTACACAAATAAAAAAAATTATATTAAAAAAAAAAACCCCACTTATAAATCAGTATATGGATGAGGCAGGGTGCTTAACGGTCATGCTTTACATTAAATATGGATATATGTATATATAAAAAGCAAAACTTTTAGATATGTTTATTTAAATAATTATTGATCAGTGTATACAGATACAGGGCTCGCAAAATCGCTAGCCCGACGTCCCGGGGCTAGCGATTTTGCCAGTCGGGCTACCAAACTCTATCTCTGCCCTGCCCGTCGGGCTATCATAGGAAGGAAAAATATATGTCAATGCTTTTGCATTCTTTCGTAAATGTAGCTGGGTAATTATGTCATTGGCATCGATGAGCCACTGTCAATATGTGACATATTGAAATCGCGTTTGAATTTGCGCTTGTTTTTTGCTTTCACTTTGCAATCGCGCGAACTGTGTATAGAGAGCGACAGTACTGATTGGCGAGTGACGATAATTTGCGCACCAATTCCTCTGTCGTCGTCTTATCAATCGTTAGCTTACTATGCAAACATGACAAGTGAAATCTCCCGCAGCAAGCTTAAACATGTGAGAGGTTGATCGCGCAGAGAATCGCTGAGCGTTATGTGAGTGCGTGTGTAAAAGCAGCAGGATATATATTTTAGTTCAGCTGAGCCAAATAAGACAGGTCAGGGTGAAGAAGTGACAGCCAAAGAAAAGCTTACCACAAAACGGAAAAGTTATGACAAATCAGACTATAAGGCAAAAAGAAAGTGCAGCTTTATGGTTTCATGGACAAAAGAATTTCTGTGGCTGCAATATGATGAGCTAAATAACCAGGGCTGCACATAAGTGGTCCGCAGGTGCGCATTTGCTGTCAAAATAAAAAACGTGCACAAGATAAGAAGTTGCAACGCGTGTTTGCGTACATAGGATTTTGTGGAGGAGGACAGACATTTGTTTAGAACTCTTAAAGATGTCGAAGAAGCTCCTTTAAGCAATTACTTTGGTTTTCCTCCACCTCCAAAGAAATGTCAGAAGGAGTCCGAACCGCAAAAGAAGCTCGTATTCTCGGACAAGTGGTTGCAGGAGGTGAGCTGGCTTCAAACAAATGATGAACGCACATAGAGGTGGTGCAGAATGTGCCGTGAAAATCCCACTCTAGCGGACAAAAACAGTGCCTTTTATATGGACGCAAACGCGCGTTGAAACTTCTTATCTGGTGCGCGTCTTTTATTTTGACAGCGAATGCGCACATGCGGACCACTTATGTGCACCCGTGTAAATAACATAATGTTCTGCCGGGTGTGTTGTTGGTTTTCCCTCGATTTCTGAGTCGACAAGCGCCTTTGTTACTGGGACCAGTAATTTTAAGAAAGAACCCATGAGAAATGCAAGAAATACATTATTGCTCAGTCTGCAATATATTTCCCAGAACAAACACCAATTGCAAATAACATACTAAAAATAAACCTGAAAATCAGTTTAGAACAGCTACTATGTTGCAAAGAGTGAACTACCACTGGCAAAATTTAGCAGTCTTTGCAAACTTCAAAAAGCAAATGGCCTCGATCTTGGTTCCACTTGCCTCTGCCCTGTGACTTCAGTGGAAATTTCAAATTCAGGATCTGACACAGACTGATTCATGTTCTACACAGTTCTTACAAGTTCATAGATATTTCTGTTCAATTAGAACCAAGTATTTGAGTTGATGATTGTAATTTTTATACAATGTTGTAATTTGTGTTTCAACTATTTTTTGATTAATGTTTTGTTTCCGTTACAATATCATACTTTAATGTATAATATTGTAACGGAAACAAAACAGGAAACAAAACATCAATCAAAAAATTGCTCTCTTTTTTATTCGGGCTACTTAAATTTATTTTGGGCTACAAAAAAGTGAAGAGTCTCTGCCCGAAGGGCTACCAGGGATTTTGAAATTTTGCGAGCCCTGAGATATATATAAAGATATTTTATCGCGTTGACACCGTGAAGCCCCACGCACGGTGCGATCCGCAGTAACTTGCTAACAGAGATTTGCCACGTTAATGTGGTTATGGCGTTTAACGTCATTTTAATGAGATTAACGCTGGCAGCACTAATATATATTAATCTAAAAAAGCTTGTGTATTCGATAAGTATATTTATTTAGCACATATATGTATAGATTTGATTGTATAATGAAAACTTATACACATATAACAGGGGTGGGGGAACTCCAGGCCTAAAAAGCCGGTGTCCTGCAGGTTTTAGATGCGTCCTTGATCCAACACAGCTGATTGAAACGGCTGAATTACCCCCTCAACATGTCTTGAAGTTCTTCAGAGGCCTGGTAATGAACTAATCACTTCATTCAGGTGTGTTGACCCAGGGTGATATCTAAAACCTGCAAGGCACTGGCCCTCGAGGCCTGGAGCTCCCCACCCCTGGCATATAATGACCTAAAGCACGGGTATCAAACTCCAGTCCTCGAGGGCCGGCGTCCTGAAACTTTTCTATGTGTCCCTGCTGCAGCACACCTTAATAAAATTAGTAGGTCATTAGCAAAACTTGACTACATACTGAAGTGGCAATTCAGTCATTTGATTCATGTTACAGCAGCTCATTAGTGAATGAACATGGTACAATAATAGTATTTTTAGAAATACAATTTTCCAAACACTTACATTTATTTAGCTTGCAGTCAAGTCTTACGGAGTCTTGTTAATGACCCATTTTCACTCAGCTGTGTTGCAGCAGAGAGACATTTAAAAGTTTCAGGACACCAGCCCTCGAGGACTGGAGTTCGACACCCCTGACCTAGAGCTCTCTCCTACTCCTTTTCCAACAGGAAATCATTAGCTTTTTTTTCACGTGAACATGATAGCTTTCTTTTATTTCATAGGTGTCAAACTCTGGCCCGCGGGCCAAATTTGGCCCGCAGCCTAATTACCATTAGAGCTGGCCTGTCAGTATTATACAGTGCATGTACTGCTAACTTTAGACCAATATCTAAGCTGCCCTTTTTATCTAAGGTCTTGGAAAAAATTGTATATGACCAATTGATCTCATACTTGAATGCACAAAATGTTCAGGAGATTTTTCAATCTGGTTTTAAAGCAATGCATAGCACTGAATCAGCACTTTTAAGAATTTTTAATGATATATTTTTATCATGTGATTCTGGTGAAAGTGTCATTCTTATTTTACTCAATTTAACTGCTGCATTTGACACTGTAGACCATGAAATTTTAATCTCGCGTTTGGAGCAGTGTGTCGGTATAACAGGTGTGGCTCTGAAATGGTTCAGGTCTTACTTAACAAATCGAACCTTTTCAGTTTGCTTAGGAAACTGTGAGTCCTCCCGTGCTCCGCTGTCTCATGGAGTACCGCAGGGTTCCATTCTGGGCCCTATCCTGTTTTCACTTTATTTACTTCCATTGGGCTCGATTCTTAGAAAGCACAGACTCTCTTTTCACTGTTATGCAGATGACTGCCAGATTTATGTTCCTCTTAAAAAGAAAGATGGGTTATCTGTAAATTGTTTGTCGACGTCAAGTCATGGTTGGCGCTAAACTTTCTTTGTTTTAACGATTCTAAAACTGAAGTAATGGTGTTTAGACCCACCTCTACTGCTGTTCCGTGTGTTGATTTGCAATCCCTGAAATCATTCTGTAAACCAGAGATTGTTAATCTGGGTTTTAAAATGGATCCTGAGCTTAAGCTTGAAAGCCAGATTGGTTTGGTTGTACGGTCTAGTTTCTTTCATTTGAGGCAACTGGCCAAAATTAAGCACTTTCTTACGAGACAGCAATTTGAAACAGTAATCCACGCTTTTGTAACCGTTCAGCTGGATTACTGTAATTCTCTTTATTTTGGGGTGAGTCGATCTTCTGTTTTTTGACTGCAGCTAGTCCAGAATGCTGCTGCACACCTTTTAACTGGCACTCGTAGATACGAGCATATCACCCCAGTTTTATATTCACTTCATTGGCTGCCCGTGCATTTTAGGATCCATTTTAAGCTGCTTTTATTTGTTTTTAAATGTTTGTCCAATGCTGCCCCTCTGTACCTCTCTGAGCTTCTTCATCCATACATACCTTCCCGGTCCCTCAGGTCGGCAGACCAGCTCCTCCTGAGCGTGCCCAGGACTAATCGTAAGCTCAGAGGGGATCGGGCGTTTGCTGTGGCAGCACCAAAATTGTGGAATGAGTTGCCTTTACATGTTAGACAAGCACTTTCCTTATCTGTTTTTAAATTACGTCTTAAAACATATTTATTTACCTTGGCTTTTAGCACAGCAGGACTTGATGTTGATGTTGATGTCTCTTAATATATTTTCTTACTAATTATATTATTTTTAATTTTAACATATTTTATATGTAATTTAAACTGTTTCCTCTCTGTTTTATATTTGTAGCACTTTGGTCAACATTGTTGGATGTAAAGTGCATTACAAATAAAGATGCTATGCTAATAGTTTAATTCCCAGAATGCTCTGTTGGTGTTTTGGCATGTTAGTCATGACAGGACCCATTAGCATCCTCTCCTCTGTTGACCATAGTCATAGCAACCATGCAAATACTGCCATGCTACCTATCCCAAAATGACAAAAAGAAAGGCAGAAAACAGGAGCTTTCTGGACAGGTGGGAGAATATGATGAAAATTTGATAAATGATAAAATGATAAAATTGAATTCAGAAGGCTGCAAATACAATTTTTTATTTAAGAAATTAATTCCACTGATGTGTTATTTAATTGGAATTTTGATTTTGCATGTGCGCAATATTAAGTTATATATACGTTTATATAAGTTATATATATTGTTTAGTATTGAGCTTTGCGTGGTCCATATTCAGTTTTTCAGCAAAACTTGTTTGAGTCCATAAGAAAAGATTCCTTGTTATATTTGGAGGAAGATTTTTTTCAGTGAATATCAATGTTAGCCCGCGACTTTGATCCAGTTTTGAATTTTGGCCCATTGTGTATTTGAGTTTGACACCCCTGTTTTATTTCATGTTCATTTATTTCTTTTGTAAATAAACATTTCTTTCTTATATCTTTGAAATAAAGACTTCGATTCCATGGTTTGGCTGTGCAATCATCAGTAGCTTGTAACAGAAAAACCTTTATCAACGTTAAAGTAAAAATCATATTTTCATTCATTCCTATTTTTTTAAATTTTGGCTAAACTACTGCTGTTTTTCCTCAACTGTAACGAATACTTCCTACAGTTTCTTCCACCATCGCAGTAACCCTTTTACTGTCATCATTGTCACTCACTCAGCTCATTATACAAGGTGACAGAAGGACTCACTTTCTTCTCACAGCTGTCATCAGCAATGTGAGAACTCCTGCTCTACATAATCATTTCTCAGTTATTGAGTGCTTTAAGAGAACGTGAGGATAACGCTGTTTAAATTTGTAATTAAAGGCACAATTTCTAGATTTTCTGGTTATGATCAAGAAATGTTGACTTCTCCCATTCAACTCATGTTCAAAGTTTGGGGTTTAACATTAACCTTTAGTACTTTCAGGCCACCTCTTATAGATATGCACTGACATGACTTTTTCCTAAAGGTATAGGCTGAACAAATTTACCTTGACTTTGGAGAAATGTCTTTGATTTATTGTTTTACAACCTTAAGACTTGTTGTAAAACAACTCTGGCTGACTTGTGGACTGACCTCAGGTAGCATCTACTACAGATACATCTGTATCAAAGCACTGATCTACAGTCAACACATATCCCACACATGATTATTCCATTTTATCTGAGTTTTTCTATCACTTCTATCACTGGCTGACACATCTAAGTTAAGTGTATTTACAGAGCGCAGAAGTACAGACGTCCCCCGATTTAGTCGCTATGTCTTCCAGATAGTTTACCTGAAGTAAGTGACAGCCAGCAGTAGCTGAAAAACATCTCAAGTCACACCTTCTTTGACCCTTAGTTTATCTTAATACGGCCTTGGTTTCCTCTTCAACAACTGGTAAACAATTAACTGAATGACTAATAAGTAACCATGTGTAAAGGCCAAATGTGACATTTATGATGTTGTTATAAGCCATCATTAGTCACAAGACACACTGCACCTGGATTCAGTCTGGTTTTTCCTTCTTTTTTTAGTGTTATACCTAAAAATAAGAAATAATTTACTCTTTTGAAACTGGTTAACGTGGGTTAAGCTGGCTTTCTGTGCCTCACCGAGGGTGGCGTATGGGGAAGGAGATTGGATGGATATTGGTGGTAAAGATTAAGCAGGGCACAGGGTGAAAAGATGAGTGCGCTCATCTGGCAAGAGTGACCTATGAAGTCTATCGAGCATAATGACAGAACCACTTTTTTGACAATCGCTACATTCGCCAAGGAGGTTTTGACTTTGTTAGCATTGCATTATTTATTAAACATTTAAAGGAATTTTATACAACAATTGCATGAATGCTACACATGTAGTGTAGGCACATATGAAAAAACTAATTACAGTACTCCCACAATTATCCGAGGGGTTACGTTCTGGAATGTAAAAACCATGTTCATTTTATTATTTTTATATATTTAAAACCATAAAAACCCTCCGCACACTCTTATAAAACCTTTCTACCCTCCTAAACACTTTTGAGATACATCCTTACGTATTTTAAAAACATTTGTATGTGCAGTGGCACAGTATACCTATAGGCTGCAGAAACCCGCGATATAACAAAATTCCCGTGATATAAATTTATAGATAAATCCGGGATTGTAGAAAGTCCGCAAAACGTGAACAGCAATGTGGCGTGGGAATACTGTACCCTCAAAATCTGAGTATGTCAAGCATATTAAATTCAAAAAGGCAAATAACAAAAGCCTGCACTTTACATTTGTTTTTACAGCACTACAAACATCTTAAAGTGCATTTAAAAAAGACCGAAGAAAACAAAATGAGTGTATAAAAAATACAACACAATTCTCTTAAAAGTAAATACTGCCCAGAGAGTGAGCTGCCTTGCCGTGTGCGCTCTCAGAGCACTTCTTCTTTATTTTACAAAAATCTTTATCTCACCTTGCAGCCCTCGCAGGCATGGACTCCGTAGTGGTAGCCCGAGGCGCGGTCAGAACACACTCGGCACTCCAGGTTCAGTGATGTGGATGAAGAGGACAATTCCTCCTGGCCAGCCACCACGCCGTAAACAACCGATGATGGGCTGGATGCTGGCGTAAGCGCATCTAATAAAACAAGCATGCACGTGATTACATTTTTTCTTGATATATAATAATATATTGCTCTAAATGACACTAATATTTAATGGTAACTAAAAAGATCTGGGTTTTTTACTATTTGTCGACAAACGCTATTATAATTTTAACTGAAGTAAGGAATGGCACAAAAAACTAAAATGAAATGAATATTCACAAGCTTGTACAGAGGACGGAAACACTGAGAACCAAAGACAGAAGTGGCCGAGTGTCTGAAGGTCACAAAATGAAAAGAAAATGCTTTTCCAAAAATCCTAGTTTTTGGATCCTTGCATTATTTTACTTTACACACAAACAAAACCCTAGTTTCGTCTCATCTGACCAAAGGTAGCGCTTCCAGTTTGCCCGCATACTTCAGTCTGGCTTGAGGGTGTCTCTTCTTCTTGGTCTGCAAGCTCTCAGTCCATTGTTGTGATAACTTTCTATATCCATCTCCTGCTTTGTGAGACAATTCTTTTTCTGCTCTTTTATTGTGTGCAGATAGAAATAATTATTTCTAAAGAAAACTAGTATATTTAGAAATGCTATGTTGAAAATCCCTCGATCAGTTATAAAAGCACTGCACAAAATTTTGACCCCAAAAAATGTAAATTTCACAGAGCCACCTCATCCTATGTTTAAATAAAGTTGAAAGCTTGAGAAATTTGAACTATATATAATCATTGACATCTGCACATTCACCTCTCTCTGCCAAAGAGCCGGCGAATCTGAAGCACAGTTGCACCTCTATGACCCAACAAGGACAGCCCGTTCCATCACAGCATTTACTTACAGATATTAACACGCTGTGATGTACTGCCTGTCACAAGCATAGCATCATTATGTAGTACTATTACAGATCCTCGTCATGGATGACAGGTCATGGGGTTTGCTGCGTGTTGCCAACAGCTTTCCATTTCCACACTGCATAGGGAACGTGGTTGGTAGAAGTTGCTTGGTACACAAATAGTGCAGATGAAATGGTACAAAACAGTGGCACTAAGTCAAGCCACATGAGTTTTGGCGAGAGATGCCAGCACAGGGATAAGCAGCATTTGGCAGTGAGCTGTGTTCCAGCTTGGGGCAAGTGCACATGTTTTGACTGAGAGCAGAGAGTGAAAGCATATGAGCTTCTGCTCCTGTGTCTCACCGTGTTTGTGTTCCTAAACACCCATAAATCGCATGAACCCTCACACTGCCTTTTGTCATCAAATGTTTCTCTGATGCTCAGTGCTCTTCCACACCCCCCCCCCCCCCCCCTTCTTCCCTGTCTTACATGTACTCTTCACAGCTCCTTTACTTGTTGCATTTCTTTTTTTTTTAAGCATGTAAATTTCCCAGACCCAGTCTATTCAGGAGGAAACACAGAAGCAAATTGGATGTTTCCTAATAGGTTTTGCATGGTGGTTTAGGAATGTGTAAATTCCTTGTTGGATATGGGGCAAAGAGAAAAGCTGGAAGGGGAAGGAAAAAAAGTGGTAAAACTAGAGAGTCACAAGGATGATAGGCGAATAAGGCCAGAGGAGAAAAATGGTGGAAATACTGAAGGAAAGAAAGGAAATCTATCAGGAGACTCAGATATCACACCGATCGCTAAAAGGGCAATTTCTCAAATCATTAGGAAGTGTTTTAGTCTGGACAGAGGAGACTGAGAAAAAGTTTGTTAAGATAAAAGATAATGTAGTACAGCCTTTTAAGAGAAAAAAGTTAAAAAGGCCAAAGTGAGTTTCTTATCTAAACCTCAATTTGGAGCAAAATAGGGATTACGGGGCTAAACTGAAGGACTCCTGGTTTGACAACAACAAGAATGGCAAGGAGATTACACTGAGGTGCTGGGACATTGTGAAACCAGAGCGAGAAAGCAAACCACTCATGGTCTGACTGTAACTTTGTAAACAAAAAGAAATCACACTTAATTTTACCGAGGACGGTGGACCCATCAGAGCCGTTGCTGGAGGATTGGTATTTTGGGACACCAAAGGAGCTAAGAGCGTCGTCGCTGATGGACTGGGAGATGTCCTGGAGCTGCTCCATGCTACCCATGAAATCGTCATCAGCACACAGGGGACTTCCCAGCACAGAATCCTCCAGGGGAGAGGGGGGATGGTAATGGGTCTCCATGTCGACCATTGTGGTGATGGCAGGAGGCTGGTGGCACTCTCACTCATCAAACTGGAGACCAGGGACAAGGGTGCAAGGGAGGGGAAACAAACAGAGGTCAAAGAGGTCAAATAGAAACACGGGCTGGCTGACAGAGATTAAAGAGTCACCCCGATTTTTACCTTTGTATTTGTACTTAAAGCTCACATGAGCTTGCCAATATGGCCACGACATCATGCTGATGTTCTGCAGGTATAATGCTTATTATGTTTATCATTTTTGTATAGCAGTTAGCAGACATTGTTAACAGATTTTTTTGACCTGATAATGTAAAATGGCAATCTAAAGAAAAGTAAAGGCTTCTGAGTAGATATCTCAGCTAATGAGTCGACGCTGAAATGTCTGAGGACTGCCAGTGAGGGGTCTAAGGATTTAAACTTTCACTGTAGACATCTATGTAAAACTTTATAGCACTCTATCCAAAGGTTGCTCAGATATCTCAGTATGACGACAGACTAAGAGACCAAACACTAACAGTACCTTTATCATCATCAACACAGCTGAGTAAAACTCCATTATCTTTCAGTGCAAATGATTCAAAACAGCTCTGAATAACACGTTCAGGCCTCATGAAAAGGGCTGACGCAACATGTGGCCATCAATACACTGACCCATGTGCAACAGCTGTTGCACATGGGTCAGCAGGCCATGAAGGAATGAAGCACACGGAGTATCTTATGACACAACACGGGCCTCTCTACTCCCCTTAGCTATTCACCGCACGTAGAGTAACCATATCCACACAAAACCTTAGTGCTGAAATAAGAGAAAGACTGAGGGTAGAAATATAGACTGAAGACATGTGGAGGCACGAATGTAGGACAGTTATTCCAGCTATAGGCTGTGCTGTAATAGGAAGGCTGGGTCTGAGGTTGGCTAGAAGACACATGAGAGACTGGCATGGCGTATAGATGGATGAAACTTTGCTGAATTGCACAGTGGATGCTGGGAGGAGCTACACAGTTGCTTCTTAGGCTTAGCGTAAGAATGGTATTGGGAATGGACCCCGAATCGCATAATTCAACTTTGTAAAGTGGGTCAATCTTTAGTAAGCTCATTCCATCAGGGCATGCTAAGGAGATGAAACAAGGGGAAGAAGAGGGTGACAGTGAGATAAGGGTGAGGATATGACCACAAGACAGCAGCTGCTGGATGTTCTCAGCAATCCTCGCCTTAACACTTGACTGCCTAGAGTTTAACTTGAACTTGTCCTTTAGTTTGTTAAGTACTGGTGGTTATATTGAGAAGAGAGAGGGACTACATACCCACACTGACTACAGAGATCATTTGCATACCGTTTTGTCTTCAGTGCAGCAGACATTTTAAAAAAAGTGGTTATACATATGATCTTGCTTGCTTTTCTTCTATCTGGTACTTCCGTTAGGGGTTGCTACAGCGAATCATCTGTCTGTATCTTACTCTATGCCTAGCATCCTCTTCTGTCACACCAACCCTCTGCAAGTTCTCTTTCATTACATCCATGAAACTTCTCTCTTGCCTGGCAGCTCCATCGTTATCTTTGATTTATATATCCACCATCCTTCCTCTGTGCAAGTCCAAACCATTTCAGCCTTGCCTCTAACCAAGTTCCAAGCTTCTGCAAACCACTCCCGATGAGTTGCCCGCCTTAAGGACTTAAGGCCCATCCTGGTCACTCACAATAAAATTCTGAGCATCTTAACTCTGCCACCTCCTTTTTGTCAGTGCCTCTGTCTCCAAACCATACATCATAACAGGCCTCACTACCAAACTTCCCTTTAAGCCTTGCTGCCATCTCCCCATCACCAATTACCCCTGACACTCATCTCCACCTACTCCACCCAGTTTTCACCCTGTTTAAACGCATCTACCTCCTTGCATTTTTACTTTTCCACCCGTCTCCCTCTTACTCACACACACATAGTCTGGCTTGCTCCTACTGACTTTCATTCCTCCTCTCTCCACTGCATACCTCCACCTCTTCAAACGTTCTTCCATGTACTCCTTACTCTCATTACACATCACAATGTTGCCTGCAAATGTTGCAGTCCACAGAGACTCCTGACCTCATCTGTCAGCTTGTACATCACCATGCAATCAAGAATGGGCTCAGAGTCAATCCTTGATGTAATCACACCCCATCTTGAACTCTTTTGTCACTTTTACCACACACATCGTCACAGTCTTGTTGTCCTGATTAGGGATGGGTATTGATAAGATTTTCACGATTCCGATTCCATTTTCGATTCTGTTTAACGATTCGATTCTTTATCGATTCTCTTATCGATTTTTTTTTTTTTTTAAAAAAGGAGAACACTAAGGTCAATTAGCTTAGATCTTTGTTTTATATCTTCTCTTTGAACAAGATAGAAATTTAGGAGTAACATGGCCTTACAAACCCAACAGTGAGATCTTAACAGATCCAACCTACGGCTCTTCAATGGGGTGTCACAGGGTCCCCAGGGAAAAAAAATTGTGAATGTAAAATAATAAAATAAATATTCTTCTGTAGCAATTACACAAGAATATCCAGTAATGTCCCTGCCTACAATTAAACACATTCACTTACCGAAAATCGGGGGCATCTGCTGTGGCAAATGGGTGCAAGCCTTTTACCACAAACTGAGTCACTGCTCGGTGACATTCGTCTATCCTGGCCTGAAAGGAGACGCTACCGGTAGACTGCAGTGAGAACTGCCAGCATCTGAGGCAGACTCTGTCTGTCTCTCTCATCATGGTCACCTAAATGCACAGTAATGGCAGGTTTTGTAATAAGGCAGATCGCGCTAACATAATATGCACTGTTAGTTGATTATTTACCTGCCGCATTAACGGGAGAGGACGTGCAAACGTTACTGCTGCTGCTGGGTTGAGATTCACGAGTCCGGAGCGGAATTAAAAACACGACATTCATTTAAGGTCATCGCGTGTTTTGTGAGCAAATGCTTTTGCATATTCGTAGTGTTTCCTCCCTTAAATGAAATATCTACTTTGCAAGTATTGCAAGTTGCCCTGTTGTCATCCATTCTCGTAAAGTATAACCAAACTTTTTAGCGTTTGAGCCGCCATGTTTCCTGCCAGGTAAATGACGCTCCGCAACGTGGTGACGTCATTCGGGGCGACTGGAATCGATAAGGGAATCGTTTGCAAAAATGGCAAACGATTCCAAGGAATTGAAACAGTGGGAACCGGTTCTCAACAAGAACCGGTTTTCGATACCCATCCCTAGTCCTGATACATCTCCCACGCCACCCTCACATACTCCTCTGCCACTCCTGACTTCCTCATGCAGTACCACAGTTCCTATCTTACCAACTTATTATATGCTTTCTCTAGATACACAAAGACACACTGAAGCTGCTTTTGACTTTTCTCTATACTTCACACACACTAATAATATATATATATATATATATATATATATAGCCACTGTTGGTAATAACAGATCATCCCCCTTTTACTGACATTTTAAGCCTTGAAGTAGTATGATCTGAATGGAAAAACCCAAGGAGAGTCCCTACTGGCTCCAGGGTTGGTGAGCAACAAGCCAGAAGCAAAACAGATCAAAAGCAGATGAGTAACATAAACGAAACCAAAAAAAAGGACAAAATGTAAAAACAGGAACACCAAGATAACCACACCGAGCTCAGACTCCTGTCATGTTCAACAGGAAAAACCACATAACAACAGTTATAATACATAAGCAGGGAAAATAATCACAATACAGTGAATGAAATGTTGAGATTCAAGATTCAAAGTCTAGAGGAACTAAACCCAATCGGATAATAAAGACCCCGTAAATTCCCACTCTTTCAAAGCACTTCCAAACATGAAGAGAGGCCTGGCATCTCAGCAGGAAACTTTACTAAGCTACTCGGTCTTGTACTTTTATCTGAATGGAGGCAGTGTTAGCTCTATTAGCACAAAGTAAACCTATTTAGCATTCAGCTTCTCACTCCTGACCCTCAAGTCTTCCTTCCGAGGATATCCTGTTTCATAAACTATTTTTTTTCCCCACTCAGCACCGTCTTATTGTAATTCCTCCTTAAGGGGAAACAATAAAGAATCCTCTTGACCACAGCTCGACTAAGATCTAGACAGGCTTTTGTGTAATCGAGTAATTGAGTGACAAGATAAAAATCCCACTTGCAAAAAGGTCACTACTTGCAGCTTCTTCCACAGGGCAGATATTGATCAGTCTACAGTGGACTAAATGGCAGGGTTTTGTGTCAACATGCCCAGAGCATGCGTGGCTTTGTATTTAAATAACATAGAAAAAAGGAGCCCTTTATTGAACTCGTGACCTCTCAGCCAGTAGCTTAGATGTAATGGACCACACTAAACCTCATGTTGCCACCAACATGCATAAGAATGTAAACACAGAGAGCGCTGATTAGCATCAGACTGCAGACTCTGGTGGACTCAGAGAAAAACAGACACACAGACGGAGGGTGGAGAGGAATGTCTGTTAAACTACACTTGTGGGTCTGTATCAGCAGTGTGTGAGACAGAGTGAGCATATGAGGCATGGAAAAAAGGAAAACAACGGTCCCTATGGTAACAGAATACCTTTGTCTCATAGGTCAGGACCTCTCTCTTGTGCTCACTCAGCCAAGCCTACTGAGGGCACTCTGCACACAAGGTCATAAGTATTTTTGTGTGTGTGTGCACGTCTGTGCGTGTGCATGCACTGGGGTTGGAATTAGGGCCTAAAGCAGACAAGAGGGGGTTACGCTGAAAAAGAAAAAAAAAGGCTGCCAACCTCACAGGTTGCTATAGCAATGCCATGGCAATTATGACACACAACACATGCTTTGAAATCAGAAGTGTCAAGCTGATATAAAAATCAAACAAAGCCATTATGATTTGCTACAAAAGAAAGGGTTGTGTGTAAGTGTATTTGCAAACTGTGATCACACAGCTGGATGTGCGGGCGGAGCATAAATAATCCATACTGTCTGATGGCTTTCTGCTCAGCAGTATCACCCAACCCCCACAAGGCAGTAAAGGTCCACGTTAGACAGACAGGCCATGAAAACTGCTAATAAGCTTTGGCTAAAGTATTTGACGTTCTGAACGTCACTGAGGCATGCAGACCACTTTCTTGCTGAAGCAGGTGTGCACAGCCCTCTGGAATCTGCAGGAAAACTGAAACTACCAATGACCTTGGAGCCTCATTAGTGACACCCATCACTCAGGGGGATCACGTCATCTAATCCCACAAACATTATATACACTACCTGGCTGAGAGACACTCAATGAAGCTTGAAGCTTTACAAATTCCACATTAGAGCAAGATGCCAAGAAAACACGAATTAAACTGGCAATAATCCAAGACATCAGAGGTGTGTATGGACTTGTCTCACTAAGGGGTGAAGAAAAAAATATGTAGTTCTTTGAAAGACCAGAACAACAAAAACCTGCGATTGGAAATGGAAGAAACTGCCAAACTGCTCACATACAGTGGTAGAACAAAAATCTTTAAAAAAAAAATCAGACTAGCTGTTATATATAAAATATGGATATGAAAGTAGAAGTATATGAAAACAGAAAAACAACTCAAATAAAACATGACAGAGCCCCTACCTTCCTCATCAGCAAAACTTGAAGTTTTCCATGCAGATTTCCAGACAGCAGTTTAACATCCAGCTCTAACAGTTTGTATGATCAGAGTGTGTGCATTTCAGTGTACATGCATGTATGTATGTGTGTGTGTATTAAAGAGTAGTCCATAGGTTTAATGCTTAACCCATCTATCTCACGGCCTGAAAGCTGTCATGCCTGTAAGGAGGAGTCTACGAGCTAATGGTGGTCATAGAGGAAAAAAATGGGCTGATGGGGCTGCCCCGTACCCCTGCCCCTTTGTTTAAAGAGTTCACCACGATCTTAGTCTCAACCATGCCTGCAGTGTAAACACTCGAGTGAACCCTTATCACTTGGAGCTGATATGCAGGCCGGCACCCTCTTATCGTTATGGTGATTGACCAAAGTACAGGCCGTGGAAGTGATTGACATTGGACTTTAGCTGTTCCCTGTGACAGATGAGCCACATGACAGCTAACAAAGCTGTCCTATTATTAGGTAACTGACAGTTAAATACACGGCTAAAGCAAATTTTGTCTGCTATTTTTAGTCCTGAAGATCAATACCAGTGTCTGATCTAATTATATAACATTTAATAATTTTGATAGTGACCAAGTGCATTGCACAAATTTGACCTGTTCTGGGGCACATTTCTCCAACCTGTCCATTGTGTCCATTGATTTTTATATAACAGAAAAACCAGTCAGCAGAGTCACGGGACACATTAGCTTCTTATTCAAAGCACCTATTTGAATGTTTGAATAAAAGCAGAAGTTCACTTGAAAATGAGTCAACTGCAGAAGGTGGGTAAAATAGTCCATTACTTTACCTGTTTGTCAGACATGTTTATGGGCAGATAACAAATCTATTGAGATGTTTCTCACTCTTTTGTAAATAGACAGGACGGGAGGGTTACTCAAGATGTTGCCTTGGCTGTCAGCTTGCGAGCTCACGGCTGCACAGAGTTGAGAAATAAAACATCAAGTTACACAAACTCTTCTGGACTCCGACCTCTGCGGTGACAACACGTTTAGTGTCAGAATAATAATCAAATGCCACTGCACGCTAACATGAGACAAGCCCTTACGATCTGAAGAGACTCTATGGGGACACTGCGGCTTCTCTATGGGCACAAAGCTGCAGTGTGGCATTGTATCAGGTTACCTCAAAGGTCTATGTTGACCTGACACTTGACCCTGGCTGTTAATAGTGCACCACTACGTGGCAGTAAACGTGCCTGCGTGCATGTTTGGTAGCGTTCAAACAAGAACATGGAAAAGAATGAAATTTTAGATTTGCGGGGCAATCAACTACTAACTATGGTTTTTCCTTCTAAAGAGACAGGTACATATACAATGGATCTGTCCTCTAAACTTTATGATATGTGAATAATGGGAGTTTTGGCCAAAGGTAGCTTTTACTACCAGTACCTTTGTGTGTTTTGCTTCTGATAAGGCTTAAGTATTTGTTATGTTTACATTTTGATACATTTTATTGTGTAACCTGTTAAAACTAGGGATGGGTACCGGTATCGCACCGGTTCTGACATAAACGGTAGTAACCAGACCGAAAAGCAGCGCACATTTCGGTGGGTTTTTTTTCCTGAAATGTCATACACTTTGGATTCTAGCCAATCATTTTACCTTTGCAAGTGTAGTAGGCGGGCCCAGGTATGTACGTTCTTTTAGAGCAGAGCTACAGATTAAAAATGCCCAAGGCAAAGTGGTCAAAGTCTGGCTGTACTTCACAGCAAAAGATGCAAACTCAGCAGCCTGCAACAAGTGCTTTAAGGTGATACTGTGCAAAGGAGGTAACTCCTCGAATCTGATGAAACACCTGGCGACATATAGCATTTTGTTAAAAGACGAGAAATGCGCCGTATTTGATAGCTTGCTGCGAGACCTCACACCGGGCACATCTACTGCGGGTGGGTTGCCTGTTATCAGACCCGGAGTTAGCAACATCCCCCAAAAACCCGAAGAGTAGAGTCCTGGCCCCTAGCCCTGCCAGTGTAGCAGAAGTGATGAAGGATGATGATGGCAGCAGCAGCAGCTTCTCTGCGTGAGTAGCTTAATGTTGTTTGTGTGTAATTTACGTTGAGTAGGCTAACCACGTTATTAAATTAATGCATGTAAGGTGAACTAGCAAACACCGTCGTAGTTACATGAGGCTGTCTTCTTGTTTGATGGCAGATACTCCCTTCACCCTGGCCAAAAAGGCTAAAATGACCAAAGAAAAAGTGGAAAACGGCTAAACATGAGAGGGTTTTGGACAAAGTTTATGTTTTTTCCATTGATTAAGCACTGCTTCCAGCCAGGAGTGATGCCATAAATCCCCTATAGCTTCAGAAAAGGCTAACATTGTTATCTTTTTACAAAAAAACAGCTAAACATGAGAGGTTTTTGGACAAAGTTTGTGTTTTTTCCATTGATTAAGCACTGCTTCCAGCCAAGAGTGATGCCATAAATCCCCTATAGCTGCAGAAAAGGCTAACAATGTTATCTTTTTACAAAAAAAACAGCTGAACATGAAAGGTTTTTGGACCAATTTTGTGTTCTCCATTCTTTAAGCACTGGTTCAAGCACCGTTTCAAAAGTACCGGTTTGGTAGTGGTATCGGATAAAACCTAAATGATACCCATCCCTAGTTAAAACTACAAATGCCAAAAGAATAAGATCAAATCTTGAAGCATTCTGAATTTATCAGGGAATCAACTTTGCAAGCATGTGATTTGCAATAAACTGATCTCATGGGACATCTTTGGCTCAGAGGAAAACATCTAAATACTATTATCAAATTTGAAGAATTTCCCAAAATATGACATAAAGTATTTATTGTTATGCTTTATTATTCTTAAATGACAGTAACAGTGAGGTTATATTGAGCAATGACACAGCTGTGCTACAGCCCTGACCTGCAGTATAGCCACAGCTATGACTCCAGTATTCCAGTGAGTTAAATGCATTAACAGCTGGATCAATGGTTAAAAGACAGCTACTGCTGTTTCCAGCTGTTAAGATGATCAATACCAAACAACGCCGTGGTTGTCCTTGAGCAACATTTCCTTTCTTTGCCAAAGTCTGACTGCTGGCTGCCACTTTGTACCTATTTCCAAATCAGTCACAAGGATCAGACAGGCCAGTATTACAAATCTTCCCCACAGTACAATGCAATCTTTTCCAGCGGCGTTTATCACTTGACAAATGCTAAGCTGGGGGGTGAAGAGACACCAGGGAATACTTGTATTTATTAAACTAGGCTGAGAATATCACACAGCTCCTTACTGAGTCATGTGTATTCCCTGTAAGAGAATGCTGCCTTCCAGGATCCTTTCCAGGTGTCAGAAAGTAATTGTGGATCTGTGACTATGCTGGATGGCCGAGATGTACAATGCTATCCCAGCTGATCAATCTATTAATGCCCATGACAAGCAAAAGTGTCAACATTTTCACAGTGGCTCATAATATTTTAAGGTAAAAATATTATTTAAGGTAATTATTTAAGGTAATAATATTATATTATATAAAAAAAACTGCATAACTTTTTGGCTGCGATTTTTTTTCCAATTAAACAGCAATAAAAATGACCAAAAGTGGGATCTCCACTAGTAACAGACCATCAGCAAGCACGGCCCTCCCCTGTCACCGAGAGTTCTGTGGTTTTAGGGTTCCCATTAGTGCACGTGTCTATGTGTGTGCGCTTCAGCAACACTGTCACACAAAATATTTCTACAGACAAAAAACCTGCATTTAAACATTTTTAAACTTCAAACCTGTGCTTAAGATTATTTGACAGACTGCACATAAAATATAACAGTGACTGAGCTCTGCTTTGAATGTAGGAGTCTGAAAAACCTCCAGCTAATAACAGTAAAACTTTTGTGTATGACAGTGACTGCATAGTCTACTGTCATAGCTTTCCCCCGATCGCCCCAACAGCGTAATCGAGGGAAATCAGGAGAAAAACATGAAGCTTAACTCAATCGAATAAATATGTTTTTTTAAGGGGGGTGGGGTCAAGAATTTTTTGATGCTAATTTTAAACTGTATGTCACTAAAGTTCAACCCGAAGGCTTGTTTTTCATTGTAGAGATGGATGACAAATTAAAGTATAGACCAGAATCCGTGACCCCAACCTACTACAATGACAGAATCCAGCTGATGATATTTTGGTGGCCTGCTTTGGATCAGCTCTCACCTGCTAATAGATATAAAAATTATTCACCTTTGTACTATCACTAAACGTTTCTTTGGTGGTGTGACTGGTTCCTTCTAGGCTGACAATGGCATGTTTCATGAATCAGTAGGAATCCCCGAATGAATAATCCGTTGCCGGACTTATAAAAGAGGAGCTGATCTGTAGGGTGGCAGATCAATAAGTTACATCCATTAGCAGTACAGTAGAACATTTGATATTCAAAGCCTTTTAGAGTTAGTTGCAGTTTGTCTAGAGATTGAATGGTACCATTTGTCAATATATATATATATTTTTGGAGATGAGTGAGCATCCTCAAATATAACAGCTTTAGTCGACTTTAATCAAAGAGTTTTCTGGTAAACAAAGAAAAGCTGATTATTACAGTTTTTCCACCAAGTCTTAACAAACCCAGTGAATGCACGTCCTTCAAGGTTCTTGCAAAGCTGAATTCCTGCATTCTTTAGGTCAAATTTACGAGCAGGCAGCCATCTTTCTTTGCTGGTGCATTGCTGCACCTACAACACCACCTGTAGCTAAGTGGAAGTGGTATCCTTGTGCATGGAAACTCTTAAGCCTGTGGATGACATAAACCTGAGACCCACATACTGCTACCACAGTTGTAAAATTCCACAGGGGAAAAAAATGTCTATTGGAGTACATAAAGGTAGTAAAGAGGTTGCTTAAAAAAACAATACAGTGATGAGTACTTGAGTACACGTCAAATCTAAGGTGAAGCTGGGAGTATTTCTCAGGCAGCTGTGTATCTCATTTCATTTTCCAGCTTGACACTGGAGTCCTGAGTTCCCCTTTCTGGCTGCCAAACCAGCCTACGTGTTTTGTGGGGAGGCATGCAGAACACAGTCCTAGTGACAGATCAACACTGATTTGCTACTGTAGTGCAACAAAAGACATAAAGCTCTTTCAGCTTTTCTTATGGGCAACCCTTAAGCAGGAGCTGTTATTAGCAAATCCTAAAGAAGATGTGCGCAGTGCGAGGACAAACAGTTAATTTTGATCTGCTACACAGCTGACATATTTGTGGATAAGTTTTTTTTTGGTAGCAGTATTAGCAAGCAGCAACCTTCATCCAAAACCACTCTGCACTGCATTTACCTTTGGTCATCTGTCATGTTAAAAAGCTCTGCGAGGTCCCATAAATGTGTCAAACACCTCTGTCATACCAAAACAAGCAAAAGTAGTTAAACCAAAAAAGTAAAAACCATTTTGTTGTTAGCAACGCAATTCCAATGGGAGAGTAGATATGGTCAGTGACAGATGATTGATAAGGATTTCTGCATATCTTGTGCCTCCTACTGAGGCAGTTGCAGTGGGAGTGGAACTTGTCAAAACGAGACAAGATAGTTGGCAAGAAAGAGAACACCTTCCAGCAATCTGTCTGTCTATAAGAATACAGACGTGTAACTAACATAGGAAGACTGGAAACAAACAAAGATATTGTTCAAGGAAGGAATCAGTCAAATCCTCTTGTCCTGTCAACTTACAAATTCAGCTTACATACGGCAACTTTCCTTGACTATTAGCAAAGACAATCTCCTGTCCAGAGCTCCTTACTGTAAATCTGGCAGTAGAGCCCCAATCCTATTCAACCCAGAAAGGCTTTACAATAAAGAAGGCTCAAGGGGAACAGACCTGGCTCAGAGGAAGGTCAACCCTGACTACAAGAGGACGAAAGATGCCAAACAAACAGACCGTATAAGTGATTAGAACCAGCCAAAGTGCAGTGTTTCCCTGCACTTCATAAATGCACACTATATTTACTTTTGTATTTATTTTTGATGGTGCAGGAACTTGAAAAACAGGCCAAAGGAGCTATGTGGCGTTTCGACATGTCTCTTTTAGGCCCACAAAGAGATACAACTGATAAACTTCTGAACCTGAAAGTCCTGTTTGAGGAGAAAACGTTGCATCTCCCTCTGTTGTTTTCTCTGTCTCTACAAGCTGTGAATGCAGCCAGGCAGAAGCAGATTGCAGGTCTCAGGTTGCCTGAGACAAACAGTGTGCAACAGCTCAGTCAGACAAAAAGTAACGATGGAAAAAAAAAACTGACGCCAGGGGCGATTTTAGTCCAGTTTTGGAGGTGCTTCAGCACCCTTTCAGTAACAGTAACTTTCAGTTACTCTTTATATAGTTAGGTAGAAGTCAGACCATGTTTCTTTTTAACTGAAACACCAGGTAACCTGCTGTGTTGAAAATAGGGGCTGCCACGATTAGTCGACTAGTAACGATTAAGTCGACTATCAAAATCATCGACGACTGATTTAATAGTCGACGCATCGTTTGAAGCTTTGTAAGATCACAAAAGACGCAGGAACAAGTAGTAGAATTTAAGAGTGTAATAACGGACTGAAACAGAAGATGGCAGCACTGCATGTACAAGGATGGCAGCTGCCGTTAAACCCCGAAGAAGAAGAAGGAGCTGTGTCCCAGAATTCATAGCGCAGCCCAGCTCAGTTTCCAACAATGGCGGCAGCTAGTTAGTTTTAATATTACTCTTATTATTCTTTCTGGGTCACAAAATAAACGTTTAGCATATTTTCAGGTGAGAATGTAACTGTGTAAACCTCAAATATCTGCTCAGTTTATCAAGACACCACATATTTTCAAAAGCGCTCCGACGTTATGCTCGAGAATATACTCCGGTGTCCCGTTATATTTTAGATAACAATGAGTTTATTAAACTTCACCGAAACAATCTGCAAATTTCATTCAAATTTAATAAACTATCATCTTGTCTTTATTTTTAGTTAGCACATACCTTAAACACTTAAAGCTGTAAGCTAATGATAGTTATATGAGAGCAGATGCATGCTGGTGCAATAAGCTGTACGCTGTACATCCAATGGATGCATGATTTGATTAGTCGACTAATTGCAAAAATAATCGGTGACTAGTCGACTATCAAAGTAATCGTTTGTGGCAGCCCTAGTTGAAAACGTGTTTTCCGACGATGTTTGCTCTGTAGTAAAATTAGCGATATTTGACTGCCCTGTTGATCTCATTGAAATGTATACAGCCTATTTAAAATGTAAAACCAAACATTGTCCGTAGCCTGCTGTTGTTACCACTGTACTGTTTGAAATGTAATGAGAGAAACTGGTTATTTTGCCATATGTGCATGTGCTGATATTGAACCCAAGGTACTAACTAGCTAACTGACTGGATGCCCATTAACCTTATAACTCCTGTTGTGTGTGTGTGTGTGTGTACAGATTCCTCTCTCCATCTTTGGACTGACAAAGAGGGGAACATGAGGACAAAGTACAAGATCAGGAAGTACCAGGTAAGAAAACCGACAGGGAGTACTAACAGGCAAAACAGGAACTGTTAAACTGGCAAAGAAAAAGAAAGACAAACAACTAATTTTACTCATACAATCTGGAAGTTGTGTTCTCCCTATATTAAAGCTGCTATACAGAATCTGCAAAACAAACTGGGTTGTCAGCCCTGGCACTGCATTACCATATTGAGCTTCAGTCAGAGGAAGTCACGGTTGCCAAAGACTTTATAAAGCTCAAGAGTGAGGCTGGTGCCATTCCAGATATGTTAACATTGTACAATCTTCTGGATAATCAGATCTTCCCCAAACTGAAAACTGTTATTCAGGTTGCCCTAACAAACCCAGTTAGCAGCTGTAGCTCTGAAAGGTCTTTTAGTGTCTTGAGTCAGCTCCATACCTGGCTGAGAAGGACCATGGGTCAAAGCAGACTCCAGCACCTGGCTGTGATGTCAGTTGAGAAAGAGATGCGTGAGAGACCACCAAAATGTGATAGACAGATTTACCAACCTCAAGGTGAGGCAACATAGGTTAAAAGAAAAGAAAAAAATCTGCAGAGCCATAGTAGTATCTGCAGTATACATCTTTTCATACATTGTATACATTGTACCAAAGGCCAAGTGTCTCCATTTTCTAATAATATTTTGTATATTTCAAGGACTTCTATTTTTGGAGTGTATTTTTTATGTATCTGTATTGTATTATACATACACTTTAGAAGTGAATCTCTGCCCAAAAAATGCACTCAGTTTACTTTTTACTCACTATGAGCATCATTCATCATTTTTCCCCAGTAATTAAGGTTAGGATATGTATTTTTTTTTTTAATTCCAATCCATTCTTCTTTGGCAGCATTTTAATAACCTTGATCAGATTTGATGGTTTTGTTACAGACTTTTCAAAAAAGTGTTTTGCTATTCTTTCAAAAAATGTGGGGATTAAATTGTGTTAAAATGTACAAAACAGTGATGTCATGTTTTGTGACGAGGACCCAGGCACAGAGAGACTTGATGAATTTAAGAAACTTATGATTTAATAAAGAAATTTGCAGACTTGCACAGAGAGGGTAAAATTATGATGACTGATAATGGAGATGAAGACAACAGACGATGAGGACAGGGAGGAACAGGGGTTTAAATGCACCAAGGAGGCAGTCAGAGAGAACTCGGGACAACTGGAGGCATTTAGGGATGCAGGGACTGACAGAGACGGGGAAGAAGTCTCATTGTGATCAGTAAAGTTTGCCTTGCCTGGATGGGCAGCTCTCTGGGTGCTCAGCACCCCCAAAGCTCTGATCCTAGAATTGCCCCTGACTGACGCACAAGTTCTCCGAGACTGACATAAAGAAGTCTGAGCAGGAGAGTTCATAAACTTTTATGCTGTTTAATGTCTTTTTTATCACCATAAAAACTGAGGTTATGCCTTCTATATTTGGTCCATTTTTGTTACAGCTGTGAAAATAAATCACTAGCACCATACCAGATCAAAGCCAAAAAAATTACATGTTAGTGTTTGTCAAGTGGACACAAAAATAAAGGGGAAAAACACATAATACATCCCTGATACACGGTACTCACTCACTTATATTTTGTACTTTTAGCAAAAGGGTTTGCTTTTTATTTGATCAAGGTTTGGCTAGCAGTATTTGATATGATCTTTTGAAACACTTTTAGTCAATCAATTAGCCCCCGCCCATAGGCAGTGCCCGAGATACAAATGGAATTTTAACGATACACACCAGAATGATACGACCTTTGCCCCTGAGGTAAATGGCACATCAATGCATAGATTTAGCACACAGCTACAAGTCTGGTGTGCAAAGAACTTCATGTCTCACAGTGCAGTTACAAGTGGATTTCAGAACAGAGGATCTGTCTTTGGTTCATCCTCAGCAAAGATCCAAAATTTCAGATGTGATTTTTTTCCCCAGCCCTTACAAAAGATTCTGAAGTTGGATTCTCTCTTTAAACCACGTGTATTTCTATCATAAACAAATCTTAAAGCATCGCGCATCAGTCAAGATTCAGTGCGGTGTCTCAGGCGGCCCCAAAATGCATTGAAGAGTGGACTGTTGCCACGGTTACAAAAGAGAAAACTGTAATTAGTCACTACACAACAACAACATACATTATTATTAATCTCAGACAAGGACATTTATCCTTAGTGCACCACAGGAATGGGGGTGCTTTAAAAGTGTCCTAAACCTGGTATGCCACAGCGGGAGTGAAAGTGGGATGGCAGTAATATATGCTGATTCTACAGTGAGCATCCCTTCCTCCTAAACTGTGTATCTGTTGGTATTTCTATTGGACTGTGATGGCTTGACTAACCGTAGCCATGTTAATGACAGTGATATGAAATTTATGAGTTTTTTTACACTACAGAATTTATGCAACTAACAATAACAACATGCTAACAACATGCTAACAGGCCAATTTTATCATGGGCGGGCAGCGGTGGTATCTGCTGGTCAAAAGTGGCTCATGTGTAGAACTGACACATGCTGACTCAACCACGAGTGGATGGATGCCTGTCAGTTTTTCAATCTAACAACTGCTGGGATTTCAGTCAACATAATATAGTGTTTTTCAGAAATGAAAAGTGCCAGTTGGTCCATTTTCTTCACTACAAAACAGATCATCTAACAAATAATTTGCAGAACAGTGACCAACTTCTGATTTTTAATACATTGTCCATGTTCAGACACATAAATGAGAAGGAGAAAGACAGAAAAACTCTAACTCAGTGTTACTTTAGGAGTTACACAGCACCTGCAGCCACACACTAACCACTGCTTCACTCATTTAATCCCTTCACCGTTGTGCTATAAAAGTACTAAACGCCGCTAGTGGGCAATAAAAAAAACCCTAATATTTCTTGGCTGCACATCAAGTCTGCAAGTGAGGCCTCCATAAAAATCACTGTTACTCATCCAACCATGATCCTTGTCACACCTTCTGACTGTCACAGTTATTTTGTGTATGTAATAAAAAGGCACACAATCCTGACTGCACAAGCAGTGATCCCACCTCTGAAACAAAACCTCTTGATTGACTCTATGAAAACAATATTTACATTATATGCAGGTGTTTACCTTTCATTGTGCTGAGTATAGAACACAGCATTAACCCTTTGGCATTACTCTTCCCATCACTGCATCACAGATGCACCAGACCAGACCTGAGCAGAGGCCTTTATAAAGGACTGCTCTGACAGCCGGAGCAATCTCTGCTTCTTCAACAGCTATCTTAGAAATGGGCCGTGCAAACAGGACAATAAACAGGCCGTTGTGTTGAACTAAATGAATAGCTTACATCACAGGGAGATGATGCCTATTGATGAGGAAGAGCTGTTCTCCCTGCGCAGGCGTGCAGGCTAAAAAAAAAAAAAAAACACAGCTTAACTCCCCCTCCTCCCCTCCATACAATAACAATAATCCTGGAGGAAATTAGTAACCTCCCCCCCCTCCCTGTGACTGCAAACTAATAATGTGCATATAATAGTTGGGCAGAGTGTCAAAGTGGGAGACGTGCACTAGTCTGCAGTTTGCGCTACACAGCATTCCCTCACAGTCAATGTCAGCTGCTGCAAAGAGGACTTATAAATAAAAGGCCACATGAAGACATACATATATATGTATATACCTTACAGCAGATAGCGCAAAACGTCGGCGCCATATCTTCGGAAATATCTCGGTGGGCTGGGAAGCGTTCAATGCAACAGCGAGAAAAGGAGCGATGAAGGAGCGAAAACGTCCCCCAGACACCGACCGCGTCCTCGCTGGCTCCCCTCGCAGTCCTGCCGCTGTCAAAAATCCCCCAGCACGTCCATACAAAGCAGAGCCATGGTGCTCACGCCCGCAGGAAGTGACCTCATGACTGACAGCTGGCAGAGAGAAAGCGCACACCCCGACACACCTATGGTTTCAGCGAATGGAAACAGCGCAACAGTTTCCCCTGAGAAGGACGCCCCCTGAGCCTGGAGAGAGAGGGAGAGCGAGACCGACCGGAAAAGCCTCTCCTTCTAAAAGTGACCCTGCGCACTGCAGCACACAGAGAAACTTCTTCCCCTTCACTGGATTCCTTTATTCCTTTATTTTATTCAAGTGCACAAAAATGCGTTGCTGGCGAATGTTATCAAATAACCTACGCAGCAAAGGATAATAAAAAAGTACACACACAATTAAATTAATTAATAAGAATAAATAATAAATAAATGTAAAAATATATACATTTTAAAGTTAACCTAAATTTTAAATGGGGATTATTGAATATATACTGTTAGTCTTAGACGTTTTTTTATTTATTTATTTTTATTAAATAATATGAAATAATAATTACATTTCTGGAAAGTTCTGTCAAGAAAAATTGTAGCAACTGCAAACAGCGACACGTTGCAAAGGGAGGAAGTTACAGATAAGCAGTGGTAAAAACAAATAAATCAAATCAAATTACACAATAATAACGATAACAATGATAATACAGTTGTGTTGAACTCAAGGGCGTAGATTTGGCATGGACGGAAGGGACATGTCCCCACCAATATCCAGCGATTATTGAATTGTCCCCACCAATAATTTGATCTCTTCGACTAAAGAAAAACAAACCCGATAGTAAGAAAAAAACGATCTGTCAACGTCTCGTTCACCCAGCGGTGCAGAAAGAGTTAAATTACGTTCTCTACTGGACTCCTACGTCATGTGACAAATATGGCCAATGTGATTGGCTGCAGTGTTACCAATTTAGCGACTTGTCGCTATATTTAGCGAGTTTTCAGACCCCTTAGCGACTGTTTTTTTTTTCTAAAAAGCGACTAGCAACTTTTTCTGGTGTTATTGGAGACTTATTGATGGTGACTTTTTGACGTGAAAGCGGGTATTGCTTTTACTCTCAACAAGCAGCGGGTGCTGCCGGGGGCACCTCGCCCGTTCCAAAGTGCTCACGGGCGGAGGATAGTCCTCCCCCAGCTGCTATCAGGGCAGAAAATGTTCACACCTATGCGTCCGAACTGCAAATGAATCGCGCAAGAGCGAAGCCGCTGCTCCTGCACTGACTTCTTTTACTGTTATGTTGTTTTGTGGATCAGGTTTAAAACTACTTATAAACACACACACACACAGTAACTCCACCAGAGTGCTTATTTCGGGTCACTTTTGCCGGTGTTGTGCCAAAAAGTGATTGCCTGCCACAAACTGATTTCCAATGTTTGCGTGTATTTTTTATGTGTAATATCTATGTTGGTAAATAGACTTCGGTGAACAGCGTTTACAAAGGGGCTATATATGGAATTAAAAAATTATCTGTTTTTTCAAGTATCTTTACAACTCTGTGTTATTGTACTTACATTATAACCAATCCGGTCCTTTATTCCCACTTTAAATATTTTTACAGAACTATTGTAATATTTGAGCCATTTCTGCTGTCCAACTACTTCTTACAAAAGACATTTTTAATGTTAATTAGACTTTTTTTAAACGGCATAAATAAAGGTTATATAAAAGTCACTGCCAAAGACTGATTGCGGCTTCTACCTTGTTACACTAATGTTGTTTGTAGCTCAATATGACTTTATGTCATCCATGAGGGATGCATTTGACATATGTTTCACATATTATAGCCCAACAAGTTACTTATAGCAATTTAAATACGAGCAATCAGTTTTTGGCAAATACCGGAAATCAGTTTTTGGCAGACAACCACTTTTTGGCACAACACCGGTCCAAGCCCGGATAAAGGAGCAGGGTTGGAATTGTGACATTACAAAAACAATAATTGCTAAAAATAAATTTAATTTGTAGTTCTAAATAAATTCTAAATGCATTTAGGACGTTTTTTTTACTCACTTTATGTCTCTTCCACGATGTTATTTCTCTCTCCAACAACGTTACAATTATATTAGCATGACCAATTATGCAAATTAGGCGGTGACGTCATTTAGCGACTTCTAGCGACTTTTAAACAGCCAATAGCGATTTTCCTTACTGAGGAGTTGGCAACACTGGCAAGCCTGCGCTGCGAGGACTTGCAAGGAGGAGAGGAGGATGGCAGCAAAAAGGAAGAACCTGGAAATAAGAAAGTATTTTTCAAAGAAACCTGTAAGTCACTTAAAGTCAAGTTCACTCATAAAATGTGTCCGTCATAATAACGTTACAGGCTATGCTAGGCTTTGGACCACATCAGTCTAAAATTTTATGTATTTGAAGCACATGTGTGCCTGCATGTATTTGGAATGTCTCACTGTTATTTATCAGGTGACAGAGGCAGCTCTGCCATGTTGTAGCTCGGACAGAGGTGAAGAGGCGAGGTCACAGGTGACTGACTGATGATTTGGTGCTATAGATTAAATAGTATTTATTATCATGACAATTGTTAGGCTGCTGATGTAAATTGATTCATTAGTGTATATTTGACAAAGAATCTGAATTGACATGTCTCACTTTTTATATGGAATATGGCTGAAGTAAACTAAAGTCTAAAATACTTAGTCATTTGTTTAATAGTAATTTAACATTATATAATTCACATATAAAACTATGAATTGTAATGTAATAAAGCATGTAGAATAGCATGTGTAGGCAAGTATATTTCTCCTTTTTTATTAAGAAGCAAAGACAAAAAGGAAAAAAATAAGAAACAGGGCAGGGTGTGGTGGTTGAATCATCCGTCCCCACCAATTCCAAAACCAAATCTACGCCCTTGGTTGAACTGAATGAACATGGAATGACAAAATCCCCCCCCCCCCAGTACTGTCCTCCCCCCCCTGTCCCACCGCCCACGTGGTCATCCAAGGTTCCTTCCATCTTGCCCTTCAGTTCAGTGTTTAATTCAGTTTGGCGAAGCTGCGATGCCCCCTTGAATTGTACACCTCGCTGCAAAGCACTCAGTAAAAAGTGAGTGATAATGGTCAATATGAAAATTGTAGTGATGCATAAAAAACACAGATGCAAGATCATAGAGAAAAGCCCAATCACAACCATGAAACAAAAATGCAACATGACTTCTAAATTTATCCTAAAAAATATCAGTTTCATGTTGGTTGAAATTCAGTAAATGGTAAAATATGAGCATTCAGCCAAGGCTGCTCAGAGCTATGTGACATAGATTTGCCCAATGTAAGCACTTAATCACAATAAACTTCATCTGAGTCGATTTTAATCTGATTCTCAAACTGACAAACAAATACCTGGTGTCATGTCTTTTACTTACAAATAATAAAATGAACAGTACCTTACTCTCCTTCACCTTAAAATCTAATATGTTGCCAGTACTAAACAAATGCATGCAAACTCATTGCCACAGAATGACAAACTGCTACGTACCTGAGATGGTCAAGTTAGGACAGCTTGTTTACTGGGAGTGCACAGTACTTAGAATATAGGGATATTGTGTCAAGATGTGGGAAAGTGGGGGAATGATTACAAATGCAGTCCCACATAAAGAAGGACATGTGGTCACCTTACATGACAGTGAGGAGGCTCAATTTTTTAAAAAGGTATGGATGAACTTTATCCTTGTGCGGTAGAAAATTAGTATTACAGACCAGAAAAAAACCTGAAAAAAATCCTGACAACAAGAAAGAGAGAGAGAGCGAGAAATACATAAAAAAGTTTATTTATTTGACAGTTCTCAAAAAAAAAGAAAAAAAAAAGAAAGAAGTTAGTTGAACCGATGGGGTGTTGATCTGGTCAGTTGAGGGGGTTGTTGATCAGTTTCAGCTCCTTTGGTGTTCATGAAGTTAACAACAGATGCCCTACAGGGTGAACAATAAAACAATACACAAATCAGGAATGCTTTTACAGGTGGAGGCCACTAAAATTTTGTGTGTGTGAATGTCTCTGACCAAAAAATCAAAAACTGACTTGATGAGAGTGGCCCAAGGGCCCGACGTCCTCTAGTGGGCCCTGTCTGTGGAGCCTGATTGGCATTTGCCATAGAATACCAGAATTGGCAGGTCCACCACTAGCTGAGAGCAGGTTCATGCTCAGCCCAGGTGACAAACGTGAAAGGGTCTGGAGAAGCAATGGAAAAAGTTATGCTGCCTGTAACATCAGCCTTTCAGACACTGATGTTTCGTCTGGATCAAATAGGCTATTTAAAATGTGGTAAAACTATTTTGTGACTCCACCTTGTTTTGCCACACACACCTTCATCAGTAATATGTTCACTGAGAGGTCGCCCCCACAGTAAAAGAAAGGAAACATCGTCTCAGTGAAGGTGTGTATGTGTGTGTCAGCACTGAGATCAGAGAACGACAGCTTCCCTCCATCCCAGTCCAGAGTCACTCTGACTCTATTCAGAGTCATCCGTATTGGTAGAGCTGGTGGTGCCCACTCAAAGCATTCATATGTCATATGGAAAAATCCAGATGTCCTGTGTCCTTTCATCTGACAGGACTCTGCCTGCACATCCATTATCCAGTGTCTATGATCTTTAAACTCAACATCCCAGCTGTGAGTTCCCGAGTTAAAACCCTGAAAGCCCAGGACACAGAGGGCATAGTTAAACTTCTCTGGATTATCAGGAATCTGCTGCTGCCTCTCTCCATAAGTGAAGCTGGTTAGATCTTCAGAAAGGATGAGTTTTGGATGTGTAGCGTTTGGGTCCAGGATCACGGGGGTGTAGGAGACTATGTCCTTCATGTTGTTCAAAATGTTGAAGGCCAGGTTGCCCAGGTGATTGGCCTGGTCCATCAGAGCTCCTGAGGGAAGATGTGGATCCATCAGGCGGCAGCGCTTGACTCTTTCCATTGCACCATTGTAGTTGTGCAGGAATGAGACGTCTTCAGCTCTCAGCTCCTCCTCTGTGGCTGTGACTATGTTTGAAAGAGCAACTATCTCCCTGCTCAGAGCCTCCATCTTCTCCTTCATCAGCCCACTCTTCAGCTTCTCTTTAAGAACGACTCACACAGGTTCTTTAAAACCAGATTACGAGCTGGATCTTCCCTCGAAGATCTTCTCATACAAATTGGACACTTGTTCGTTGGGTCTGCTCTCCACCAGCTCTTCAGACAGCCTCTACAGAATCTGTGGCTGCATGACAGAAGAACAGGATCTGTGAAGATGCTCTGACACACCAGACAGTGAAGATCCTCGTCTGATCTTGAAGCCATCGAGTTTCTGAGTGAAGCTGAAAACCGAAAGTACAGTCAGTCCTGGTTATTCTCGCTCCTGCTGACTTAAACTTCTTCTGAATCATATTTTTCAGTCGAACTTACTTTTAGTGTATGCAACATGTTGTTGTCTTCCACTTTTCTCTCCTGCATCTGGGCTCACTCAGTGGAAACTGGTAATTTAATCGAATTGTCTTTGTGTGTGTCTTCAGTGACGAAGAATAACAAGGTGTTTCCTGGTTTCTGTCAGGTGAGTTAGGTGAGGGGCTCTAAGAAATACGGACCAGAACTGTAAAATCTGTAACTTTACCTAACATTTTTGATGAATAACTAATTGTCTGTAAAAGTACCAAACAATAACTCTATGTAGGCTGTATAACAATACATTAGTTCATAATAATAGTTAACAATATAATAATTAAATTATTTCCAATTACAGACAGAAATAAATAGTAAAGAATTTCCAGCTTTGTTAAAAATGAAACTGATAGTTGTTACACTCAATGAAAAAAGTGTTTTATAATGTTTTTAGGCTATAAAATTATTTAAACTAAACTAAAATAAGATAAACATGTTTAAACCTTACATTTTAAAATTTAAAACAGTTCTTTGTTTTCAGAAATAAACAGACAAAATGATATCATTTTTGTGAGCAGCTGGGGCTCTCTTCCACAGTGACTCTCCCAACTGGTGGTGGCAGATGGCCGCCCCTCCCTGAGCCTGGCTCTACTGGAGGTTACTTCCTGTTAAAGGGAGTTTTTCCTTCCCACTGTCACCAAGTGCTCATTCATGGTGGGTCGCCTGAGGTGACTGTTGGTCCAAACTGGGGCTATATAAATCTAACTGAGTTGAAATTCAATTTGTGATTTGGGTTTCTGTAAAGATTTGAAACATTGTTACTACTTGTTCATTCTAACCCTAACCCATCCAGTCCGCTTATGATGACCTGTGGTTAATGTGCTCCTCCACTTTTGTTCCAGTTGTGTTTATGTACTTTAGTAAAGCTAAATTTAGCCTAGCTAGGACTAGCTGTTAGCCTAGCTGAAGAAGATGGTTTGAATTTACATGGTACTGACATTAGTGATTATTACTGCCACCAAAGAAGTGTTGTTTTTGGTAGCGTTTGTGTGCATGTCAGTTACTGGAGGATGTAGGAATTGATACTATTGACTGGTCTCCACGCTCGCCTTACCTACATCCAACAGAACACATCTGGGACATTGTGTTTGGAGCCATCTGACACCACCAGGTTGCACCTCAGAATGTCCAAGAGCTCAATGATGCCCTGGTCCAGATCTGTTTGAGCAGTGTATATGTGCTTGGACTTCAACTTTCCTCATCACAGTTATTAAAATTGCATTCTGGATCATGATAAAAATAGTCAAGTAAGAAACTCACACTTGTATGCTCTTACCTTAAACTCATAGTTGAGCACAGGGAAACTTTCAGCTTGGAGAAACTAAATGTTTCCCAGTCCCGCATGAAAATGACAGGAGTGGAAAAATCTTACATGAACCCCCTATTTGTGAGCAAAAGGACAATATCTTTGCATTTCCAGATGGCTTGGCAGCATTGTATCTTTTTTGTGGGATATTTAGCTTTTCAAGGTTGTGCTAATTGTGCACATTTTAGGACGAGAAAAGCAGCTGGAGAAATCCTAGTCTTTTACACTGACCTCAGGCCAAGTTATCAGGATTTCAGCTAAACTGTTGCAATAAACTGCCCATTACTGTAGCTGCTCTGTTTTCCCAGCTCATGCCAGATGCTGAGTGTGTGACCCTGGCTGTCAGTTGCATCTCTCTGCTCTACTGTTTCTTCACCCCCATTCCCTGTCCCAGCTTGCCATTACACATCTTTGCAACGTGGGCGTCACTCCCTGGACTCGAGGTCTGGAACCAGGCGCTGGCTGCTCTGCATGTGTCTTGGGACTACAGTGGACTTTCACAACCTCCATGCACACTCAGCATGTACAGCTTAAGCTCAGTGATGGCTGGTGTTCATATTATTCAACAAAATAATCTAACCCCGTTCATTTTTAAGACTGTAAGTTGCTAGCTGATGGTAAACAGGCATTTATTCTACAGTCCTAATCTATAACAGGGTTGTTAATGTATTTTACATCGAGGAGCCCACTTTGAGCTTAAGTGGGCTCAAACCTGTTAAATTCTTTACAACCAGTGAAGCTGCATGAAGATACCAAAGAATATTGCAATCATTTGTTGATAACTGCCCAAAATCTTGTTGGATCTTTTGTTTAACACAGCGATTTGATTTATGACATAGTTTCAGTGGGTGTGTCAGCCTTGACCTAACCTATCCCATGAACTGCTACACCTGTAAACACTATAACGTTGGTTTTACCTATGTGTGTGTCTGTGTCTTATTCTTGTCATCCCATTGCCGTCTTCCACGACCCTTGATATATCTTTTTTCTTTTTTTTAGCACCCACAGCTAAATCATACCCTCCACTCCCAGTCTCCTGTGTATCAGTATAACTGTGGTGCTGTTTTAGTGACTACTTGGCTTACCTTACCTAACAGCCCAAATTATTAAGAGCACTGTCCATTGTTAGTCCAGTTATTCCCAGGTTACTCACTTCTGGGAACAGTTAAGGCTTCAGAAAAGCCAAATATGGTAAGTATATTTGAATCTTTATCACGAGAAGCTTTTAAGAAACTTTAAAAAAAAAAGTCAAGTTATTACATGGGAATGACTTTTTGCTCCTATGGACATCCACATTGATACCAGCTCTAGTTTACCAGGCTTCTCCACAACTGCTGGCGACTTCACTGTGTGAGGAGGACACTGAGAAACACTAGACCGAGAAGATACGGCTCGTTGCAACAGTCCAGTCCACAGTAATGGGCTCTGGTCAAGACTCTCTGTCTGGATCACAGCTGGTTTCCTAATTAAGGGGAGACTTTCCACATCTAGATAATTTAATGACAGCTGCTTACAACATGTCTGTCCATGAAGTGAACCTAGCTGTAATAAAACAAACTCTGAACAAGCAACTGTGTGATGAAGTACTTTGTGGTTACGAAAGAGAACCCATCCTTAGAATTACAGCTCTTTTGAAGACTCAGCGCTCCACAGTGAACATCGTGGATTTGTCTGCTTAATACTGTGTTTTCTTCCCCAACTGGAAATCAGGAAGAACATGATCAAAAATGAGTCCGTAATTACATCTACATTGTGTTGGTGTGTTAACAGTATGACAGTATGATTCTATGACACGTGACCCAATGTTGGAGGTAAAACGACGGAAACAAAACGTCCTAGTTGATGCTAGAATTGTCGACCTCGATATCAACAGTTACACAAGTTAAGTTTTAGGCCCTGGATGGGACTTTCGACAGCAGGCTGGGGATGTTTTTTCGAGTCCTTATGGGAGTTTTACACGACCTCTACTGCCACCTGCTGGTAAGAAACAGCAGCTGAAGAACTTGCAAGGACATGACATGTTTTTTAAGCATCTTCTAGAAAAACTGTGGATTTTCACAAATACTTTGTAGAAAACAGATTTTATTTTAATCAACCAGTTTTGTACTATGGTGCCAAAGATCACATCAGGCTAAACTGCCCAAAATGTAATCTCCACTATCAGCAACAATGTCTGTCTTTGTTTTCTTTAGCTAAACATTCACACTGACAGAACACTGACGCCCGCAGCATTCATTTCTTGTATTTATGATGTAGGTGCATCACTGTTGTCTGCCCACTCACGAGAACTCAACAGCCGCTTTCCCAGGCTGCCTGCATCCAGTCATCCAGTCACAATCACCCCTTTGTGGTCAACTTATTGGAGGCCCAACTGGTGTTACTGCAATACTGCAATAATTACTCGATTCAGTCATCAATATATGGAAAGAATATGAATTTGCAAACGGTCAAATAATTCAATGTGGCCAAAATGGTTCATGTAGAAATAAAATATTCAGCAAATATGGCACAAAGATAAGTGTAGAGCGTCCACTAGGTGGCGCCTTTGCCATGTCTTTAAAGAGTGAGAGAGGTCTGGTGACTGGAGGGATCAGTGTTAAATATGATTAATTAGAAATGACTCTGTGTGCAGAAAATATAAATACGCAAACAAAATAATTTCATTTCCTTGGTTCTATACTTCAAACTCATTTTATCATCGCATATTTAATGTGGTGGCAGAAGCTATTTTGAAACCACGCTTAGCTTTGCTTCATTTCAGCAAATGTAAACTGCTCAGTGGTTTATTTGCAGGACCTGCCCACACAGAGCTTTCAATCCTATCCACTTACACTCAATCAATAACACCATTCCATTTATACAGGAATGACATCATGCAAGCTCTTATAAAAGCGCTGCTGCAAGTATTCTTCTTTTCAAATTCCTGGCAACTTTGGAAAAAGCAACAGTATATTATTGAATTCTGACTCATATGTGTCAGCCTGAGCCTTGCAAGCATTTCATTAGTTCCTTATTGCACTGGCATGGGTGGGGGTGAGGGGTATCCCAAAGCGGATGTCAGAGCTTTTTGTAGTGTTTTGGGTGAAGTGGCAAAGCAGGAGGAGATGAAGGATGGTGCATGGCCTTTAGAGATGCAACCCAAGAGACAGGATGCACACAGAGTCATTGTCTCAGCAGGCTTAGTATTCAGCTCCCTTTTGCTCCATCACCATGGCCGAGGATCAAATCAATTCAGCCTGTTGGCTGGCAGGGGTACAGCTACCCAGTGGGTGCAGCCCACATACAAATACACCCACCACTGGTCTAGACACACAGAATGCAGTGCTGTGGTAGACTTCTTCCCACGCTACAATGTTACAGCTCTGAGCAGTGTTACTCCAGTGATGTGCTGTCAAGCCATTCCCCTCTTTGTGTCAGAGACATCTGGTGGCTGCGCAAGAAGCTCAGCATGGCTGCTAACGTCTGATATGTGTGAAACTCTGACATAGGAAATGATATACAGGTGGCAGTGCAACACGCTGGAGTTTTAGTGCCTGTAGGGACTGGATTATGTAAAAAAAAAAGAGAAATAGTTGCTTCTTGCGCAAAGCTGTCACTTGTTATGTGACAACTGGCTAAAAAAAATCCAAGGGTGTGCAAGAACTCTTGCTGTGAGTGACAACTTCAAACCTGACCTTGATATGAGATACCGGGCTGCAGTCTCAGACAGTGAGGTATGTCTGATGTTCACGTTGGGATAGCGGCTGGCACTCACCTTGTTATCCATGTGTGTGTGTGTGTGTGTGTATTTATATGTGCTGCTGGCCAGAAAGAGAACACCATCTACTACCATATGCTTCAGCCCCCTGTAGTGCCAAGGTTCTTCTTTCCATATCTTGTGCTCTGGAGTTTGAGAACACACCGAGGTCCCCGGCTGATCCCAGGATGCCACTTGTGTTTCCAATATTTCTCGAAAGATAAAGAGGTCAGAACAGACCAATGGCGTTCCACGATTTTGCATAGTTCCGATTAAGTTCTGCCTTTTCCCATAAGAGACCAGCACTGTATGTAAACTGTATGTAAAGTTTACCTCAGGAAGATACTTTGAAAACCAAAGGAGCTTCAAAAGTTTGAAACATCCGATGAGAGAATAAACCAAAGAAGAGAACACCAAGGAGCAATGATCAATCACCTTATTTTTTATTATTAATTTTGAAGCAAAAAAAGAAAAAAAATCTAAGTCAAAGACATTTTCCTTACTGCACAGACTTTACCTGCTGGATCCTTCCGCTGCTATCGTCTGATTTGACATCTTTGTATGAAATTTCTTAGAGTCAGATGATTCATGTGGTTTAGTTTGTCAATATGGAGTTTTTTTTTTTAATGATATGAACAAAATGCTTCCTGATGTGTGTGAATGGTGAAGTATTGCTGCCCTTCAGGGAAGGCAGTAGGTTGTATAGTTATCTCCTGATTGGGCAAAATCACTACCCTGAAACCACACAACCTACTACCTCACCCCGTACGAACATCAGTAAAGGCCCTACAGGCTGGATAAAATCTTTGGTAATGATAAAAGTGTTATGATGACATATACAATCTGTAAATGAATATACAGAATTTGACAAAAACCATACCTACATGAAAAGCAAACACTGAGATTTTTGTCGAGTTTTAATTACTAAAACCCCCCAAATATTTGATGATTTCTTTTAGATTTTTACAAGTGCAAAGAAAATAAACAAAGAGACTGGCGGCTAAACAGGAGGAAACTTTGGAAACTATTATGCAGCGCAAAGTGTCTGCTGAGATATGAGGAGGACATTTTTGCTGTTGTTGAGTTTTACACAAAAAGAATGAACACTTACAATGAAAACACAGTTGTACTTTATTGGCAATCAACGACTTGCACAAAGCGGCTACAGTCCTTAATAACTTTCTGCTATCAAACTCGGGCTACTGAGCCGTTAGCAAGTAGTGCGTCGATCTGGTTCCGTGCACTCCACCAAAGGCATCTGACGACATTACAGCCACTTCAGGAAAGACAGTAAGTTGTATAGTTATCTGACAGGAAGGGTACGACCCTAAAACTATACAACCTACTACCTCACCCCAAAGGACAGTCTTTAAAAACAAAGTCCTTTCAGGTCCCCGTTCATGCAGGTAATCCGCTTTGACACGGCTCACTGAACACAGAACAGCGGTTATGATTCACAGAAACATGCCACTCCCCTCTGGGACACCTCACCACCGCGGCCAGAGTCTGTGAGCTCAAAACACAATGTGACAACTGGGTCTCCGGGTTCATTGCCCGGGCTGAGGGGGGTAATTCAAATGACCCAACAAGCAAATTGCGCAGCCAAGACATTTCCATATTCAAATGCAACCAGTAAATAACTTAAATGGTATATTCATAATGAACATTGTATCGCAAACACGCTAACCTCAAAAACACTCTGAAACATTATTATATTCACAAATATCACATAGCTTTTAGAAGCTAGGGTGGGTGTGGCCAGTCACATGACAAATAAGCAAATAGAATCATTTTAGATCAAGTTCTGGCAAACCTATATACTATTAAGATCAGTGTTCAAAGTAACGTATTGAAACAAATTAAACAGAGCTATGCTGTTTCCAGTTTGGCAGCACTGTTTCCTGTGGTTCTGAGCGATAACCTTGCTCACTAAAGTTGAGAGTGGGAGAGCTCAAGCTAGCTCATATCCTGGCCCACATGTGTGGAGCAGAGGTCTGCAGCTGCTGCTGCCTCCGTTAATGTTTCTCACCTGCTATATAACATGCATCGAGAAAAGGGGCTGGAAGGGCCCACTGGCCTATAACCTCCTCCCTCCATCATGGTTTCAGCAGCATGTCAGGTAGTCTCCATGTGGAAAAACCCAAGAGGGAAAATCTGTTACTTCTGCAACAAAGACAAAAGGGGAAACAGAAAAATACTCCAGCATGATGACTTTTAGATTTGACATATGTGAGATCAATTGCAAACACTGCAGCCAGTTCAAACGCTGCATTTTGGACCTTTGGGTGAAGACGTGTCTGGCTTTGCTTGCAGTTTGTATATGGGGGTTATATTTATTTACAGAGCGGTTCATGCTCATGTGTTCTTTGATAAAACCACACCATTGTGCGTGTTTCGTGCCATACAGTCGCCTGATTACTGTATATAATCGAATGTACTGGGAAGACAGAAATGTACAGCACAGCACAATACAAAGCAGTATGTCTTGAGCTGAGAGGCCCCATTGCGTCTGCTCAGTGGTGAGTCTGAGGTTCTCTGCATTATTCAACACCACCTTACTTACAACATAGAGCTGTGGGTTGTAAATATGCGCAGGCACACACCTGTACAGTATAACAGACACAAAAGGACCAAACAGATACTTTGCAGACAGAAACAACCTGAGAGAAGAAATATGGCAACCTACAGTTAGCACACATATACATTTGCACACACATTTAGTAATGACAAACGGAGCTCGCATAATTTACAAGGACTTAATTTACTTATGATGGACAACACTTAAATTCATATATTTAGATGCTCTAGAATAACACTGCTTTGCAGAAGGCCTGAACTTAGAACAAACTCCACTACAGAGCTCAACTTGCAATGATTTTAGGACCTAAATCAGTCCCTACATAGACAAAACCGTATGCTAAAGCATGTAACTCATTTTATTGTGCAGTCCTGCAAAACGCTCTGTGGCGCAGGGCCCAGACTTCATAATGTAGGGTCAAGACACATTGTCCTCTACATCTGCTGATTGAACATACTTTAATCTAATATAGTATATGACCCTGGGGTCCTGACCAATAAATAATGAAAAATATCATTTTCAAGTGAAGTCAGAGCCAGTTGCTATCTTCCAGTGACAGGAAAATATTCACGCTTACACCCACGCACATGTACTGTAGAGAACTAACATGAAATGCAAGCATATATACACACACCCACAGGTCCATACTCATGTTGCACACTTGTTTTTTTTTACCGCAGTTCTAGAGGACAATCTGGAACTCTTCTTTGGTTGTCGTGCAAACTCAACAAGCTGGCTCTGTAACTAAAGTACTGCTTCAGCCTCACACTTCCCTCAGCTCAAGTTTTGCTTTCTGCACATCTTTGCCTCACAATGTCCCATAAAACACATATATGGATGCACACGTGAAACCAAATCACATACAGAAGGTCACAGTTTGAAACACATGCACATAAGCTTGGAAAAAGGAAGTAAGGTAAAACATTTTACGGATTTACCTAATCATATTTTCACACAGTGTTCACAGCAAAGCTAGGCGCTGCTTAAAAACTCACTTTAACTTAATCACACTTGAGTCTAAGTGCTACATTGCCAATCAGTTCAGCTATAACCTTGTAACCTGATCTTTGAGGTTCTGGTGGTTTAAGGTCAGCGAGTGGGTAGATTTTTTTTTTAAAGACCACTTTAATGTAATATCCAACCTCAGATTCTTCTTATTCATTCCTGAAAATGACAAATTTCCATCATGTTTTGTCGTTTTACTGACCACTCAAAGCTTTAATGTATCTCATCTATTCTGCACTTACAGAACATACCAACATAAATATACCGTGGTTCATTACCAGAACCTTCTGGCTGTGAGGCAGCAGCACTAACCTCTACAACATTGTATCACCGACATAAAAGATGGTTACAGAAAGAAATGTCAGCATATATTAAATGCTCTTCATTTACCTAAAATAAATAAATGATAATACAAACCACTACAACAGTGAAATCAATATTTAAACCTTCTCGTCTTTTATTTGGTCACAGTCAGACTGACTTCTGATGTTTCACCATAAAATCTAGAGATGACAGTGCAGTAGCACTAGCAATGTAGTTTTTATTGCAAGGGGATATTTCTGGCACTCAGAAGGATCTACAAAGTTCATTAAAGTCATGCAATTTGCATTTTTTGTTTCTATACTTATGTATAGAGGCAAATAGTTGACTTTTGGCCAAAGACGCAATAAAGTTTACGACGCACAAGTACAACTACGTTGCATATCCAGTGACCTAGTCAAACCGACGATATCTGCAAGTAGCACAAAATTTCAAGTGGAAAATTTGAAATCATACGCTTACTTATTGGCTAATATCTAATCAGACAATTACTACATCATCTGTACTGAAAGTCAATGCGGACACAGGTTTTCTATAGCATTCATTTAACCGTTTGATAACCAAAAACTACCAGGCCAACCTTCATGAATAATAAAATAAAACAAAAAGCTTCTTAATTGCCACAAGGGGTCACCACAGCAGGCGGCTCTGCATGCTTTGTCAGAGTTAGATGCCAGATACAAGCCCTAAAGGGATGTATGTCTCCAGCTGGAACTGAACAAGTGCCCTTTGACTTCTCAAGCATATGTGTTAACCACTACACCACTGGAGGGTCTTCCTCATATACAAAAATCCTGATGGGTAAAAAAAAAAGAAAAAAAGAAAAAAGAAAATACAATAATATCTATAAAAAACATTGTATTCAGGGTAAAAAGATCACTCACACACTACACTATAGTTCAACTTTGCAAGTACACCCATACACACTCAACATGGTGACATTAGTGTGCAGTCTCTAGTCACAAACGATGTGGTCAGAAATACCTGTTTTTCTTTTTATGTCCTGCTGCAGCAGAAGTGGTGCAGACACGAGGAATCTTGTAGATAGACAGGGTGGACTATTCACCCCCCACCACCCCCACCACCCTCGATACAGATAGCACAGCAGTCATGACCCATCTATTTATACCAGGGCCAAGGGGCAGGCAGCAGTAGGAGGAGGACAGGAGCTGGGGGAAGAGGAGAGGCTGCTTGGGCAGGTCCTGTTACACATGCCAGGGGGAATGGCTGGGGCAAGCCACAGGGGGATTCTGCTCAAAGTCAGACAGGCTGACCTCCCCGTCACCTCTGCATGAGGCAGATACTGAGCTTGCAAACCTTGTGCAAGTGTGTGTTAGGAATGAAAGAACAGGGAGTTCAAAGTTCACATGAATAAGTTTGAATGTACAGTGTGTGCATAGCGCGTGTTTGTGATGCTGCAAGAACACATTAGCGCATGTGCACTGAACGCACTTGACACTTGTGGTGTTTGTGCAAGCAGATGAGCAAATGCATACATGTGCAAGTGTGCATGTACTCACGCCAATGTGGTTAAAGTGTGTGTCTGCCTGTAAGACTGTGAGATGAACTGACCCCACTGACTTATACCCCTCCAACCCCTCCATCCCGCAGCAGAGCCATAAACATGGCAGGTGAGGAGGGCTGGATTAGGCAAACTTAGCTCATTCCAGTGTGGCCCTGCGGCCCCAACTCTAGGGGTAAAAAACAAATGAGACCCCAATCACTGTAATGACAATGTACACAGCAGGGGTTTCCCACACCACTCAGCCCAACCTTGCCAGCTGCTTCTCATCTCTCTCACGCAGTGTACAATTGCACATACACAAAGAAACATCCACACATTTGCATGCATATACACACAGGCTGCAGGATGCACAGCAAGACCAAAACAGACTTTTAATTCATTTGAAAGCCTGATGCTTAGCCTTGTCCACCCCAGCTGTAAAACTCAGAAACCAGTCTTACTTGTTATCATATATCGTCCACCTGGGCCTTACACAGAGTTTCTGTCTGATTTCTCAGACTTTTTTTTTTATCTGATTTTAGTTCTCAGCTCAGATAAAATAATTATTGGGGGTGATTTTAACATCCATGTAGATGCTAAAAATGACAGCCTCAACACAGCATTTAATCTGTTATTAGACTCAACTGGCTTCTCTCAAAATGTAAAAGAACCCACCCAACACTTTAATCACACTCTAGATCTTGTTTTAACATATGGCATAGAAACTGAACATTTAACAGTGTTTCCTGAAAACCCTCTCCTGTCTGATCATTTCCTGATAACATTTACATTTACAATAATTGATTACACAGCAGTGGAGAGTGGACTTTATCAAAGTAGATGTCTTTCTGAAAGCGCTGTAACTAAGTTTAAGAATATAATCCACCCACTGTTATCATCTTCAATGCCCTGTACCAACATAGAGCAGAGCAGCTATCTGAACGCTACCCCAACAGAGGTCGATTATCTTGTTAATAATTTTACCTCCTCACTGCGTACGGCTCTGGATAATGTAACTCCTGTGAAAACTACGGCCTCAAATCAGAAGTACCTGACTCTGTGGTATAATTCTCAAACACGTACCCTAAAGCAGATAACTTGTAAGCTGGAGAGGAAATGGCGTGTCACAAATTTAGAAGATCATCATTTAGCCTGGAGAAGTAGTTTGTTGCTTTATAAGAAAGCCCTCCGCAAAGCCAGAACATCTTACTATTTGTCACTGATTAAAGAAAATAAGAACAACCCCAGGTTACTCTTTAGCACTGTAGCCAGGCTGACAAAAACTTCAATAATTACTTCCTCCAAACCATCAACGTGTCTTTTAGACCCCATTCCTACAAAACTGCTCAAAGAAGTCCTGCCATTAATTAATTCTTCGATCTTAAATATGATCAACCTATCTCTAATAATCGGCTATGTACCACAGGCCTTCAAGGTGGCTGCAGTTAAACCTTTACTCAAAAAGCCATCTCTAGACCCAGCAGTCTTAGCTAATTATAGGCCAATCTCCAACCTTCCTTTCATATCAAACAGCTAACAGATCATCTGCAGAGGAATGGCTTATTTGAAGAGTTTCAGTCAGGTTTCAGAGTTCATCACAGCACAGAAACAGCTTTAGTGAAGGTCACAAATGATCTTCTTATGGCCTCTGACAGTGGACTCATCTCTGTGGTTGTCCTGCTAGACCTTAGTGCAGCGTTCGATACTGTTGACCATAATATCCTATTAGAGCGATTAGAACATGCTGTAGGTATTACAGGTATTGCACTGCAGTGGTTTGTATCATATCTATCTAATAGACTCCAGTTTGTGCATTAAATGGAGAGTCCTCTTCACACACTGAGGTTAATTATGGAGTTCCACAGGGTTCAGTGCTAGGGCCAATTCTGTTTACATTATACATGCTTCCCCTAGGCAGCATCATTAGAAGACATAGCATAAATGTTCACTGCTATGCACCCAACTCTATCTGTCCATGAAGCCAGATAACACATACCAATTAGTTAAAATGCAGGAATGTATTAAAGACATAAAGACCTGGATGGCTGCTAACTTTCTGCTTGTTAATTCAGATAAAACTGAGGTCATTGTACTCGGCCCTGAAAATCTTAGAAATATGGTATCTAACCAGACTCTTACTCTGGATGACATTACCTTGGCCTCCAGTAACACTGTGAGGAACCTTGGAGTCATTTTGACCAGGATTTGTCCTTCAACGCACATATTAAACAAATATGTAAGGCTGCTTTCTTCCATTTGCACAACATCTCTAAAGTTAGAAATATCCTGTCTCTTAGTGACGCTGAAAAACTAGTTCATGCATTTATTGCTTCCAGGCTGGACTACTGCAATTCATTATTATCAGGATGTCCAAAAAAACTCGCTGAAAAGCCTTCAGCTAATCCAAAATGCTGCAGCAAGAGTACTGACAGGGACTAGAAAGAGAGAGCATATTTCTCCTGTTTTGGCTTCCCTTCATTGGCTTCCTGTTAAATCCAGAATTGAATTCAAAATCCTGCTCCTCACATACAAGGTCTTAAATAATCAGGCCCCATCTTATCTTAATGACCTTGTAGTACCATATCACCCTATTAGAGCACTTCGCTCTCACACTGCAGGCCTACTTGTTGTTCCTAGAGTATTTAAAAGTAGAATGGGAGGCAGAGCCTTCAGTTTTGAGGCCCCTCTTCTGTGGAACCAGCTTCCAGTTTGGATTCTGGAGACAGACACTATCTCTGCTTTCAAGATTAGGTATAAAACTTTCCTTTTTGCTAAAGCATATAGTTAGGGCTGGATCAGGTGACCCTGGATCCTCCCTTAATTATGCTGCAATAGACGTAGGTTGCCGGGGATTCCCATGATGCATTGAGTTTTTCCTTCCAGTCACCTTTCTCACTCACTATGTGTTAATAGACCTCTCTGCATTAAATCATATCTGTTATTAATCTCTGTCTCTCTTCCACAGCATGTCTTTTATCCTGTCTTCCTTCTCTCACCCCAACCGGTCGCAGCAGATGGCCGCCCCTCCCTGAGCCTGGTTCTGCCGGAGGTTTCTTCCTGTTAAAAGGGAGTTTTTCCTTCCCACTGTCGCCAAAGTGCTTGCTCATAGGGTGTCATAAGATTGTTGGGTTTTTCTCTGTATCTATGAAGTGCCTTGAGGCGACTTTTGTTGTGATTTGGCACTATATAAATAAAATTGAATTGAATTGAATTGAATTGAATTGAAGAAAAAGGTCTACCCAGAAAAAAAGCTTGAAAGCAGGTGTCTCAGGTGGGCCCCCTGAGTAATGGTGCCTGTCTACGTTTTCAATGACTCTACAGATTTTTGCTCAAGACATTCAAAATTAGTTATCGGAGGGCACTTAACAATGAGAATTTATTATTTATTCAAAGGTGGATTTTTGGTTTTATTTTGCATAGGTGGTACAGAAGTGCATGATGTTAACCCTCACGTTATGCTTTGTGGGGTTATTTCTATGTATGCTCCCTCGCCTTCTTCTTCTTAGGACACTGGCATTTTTATAGATACAGGTCTTAAGAAACTTGAACTGTGTCAGTTTCCCACAGTGGGTTACGTTAATACCGAGTTAAATAAATGTATAAAAATTAAAAAAAAAACAACCCTTTTTTTGCTTATCGAAGTCAAAGTCTTAATCTTCGTACTGCCACTCTAAAGAGCTCTGGTGAAATGCGCACTGCCATGTGGCTGCTGGTGACCTGCAAGGCCTCTGTCTATTAGAGGAAGGCTATAGCTCTGACATGTCTACATGCACTGTGTTCTGCGCCGGCCTGCTCGCAGGGCCCCTTTCAAATGGGCAGTGCCCCTTTGAGCGGCATCTGTCACCAGCTATATTTAGAGGGTTGAACAAATACCTTTCTCCCTGAATATGAACTTCAGCTGACAGACAGCAGGCCAGAGCAGGCAGAAGTGGATCTGCACAGTTTGTAACCTTCAAGAGCCTGTAACTCTCAGGCTACAGCTGCGTTTAGTCAGGCTCACCGCTGAAATCTAACGCTGTAAATACAGCGCAGTCAACCATAGTTAGCATTGATATGGCAGAAGGTTTTAGCACCAGTTCCTACAGTTCCAGGATAGCTGCCAGCATAAATGGGAATATACACTTATAAACCCTGATAACAACTTTTAATACCCCCCCCCCCCCACACACACACACACACACCTACCCACACCCAAACAGTGAGGTATAAAAGAAAAATGACTGAATGAACTCCTGTGCCTTCAATCTCCTTCAATGCTTTGAAGATTGCTACGTTTCTGCCTATAGGGGTTTGTGCGTGTGACAGTACAAGTGAGGCAGCCAGTGCGTGACTATGTGACCCTGTTGCATGAGCATCTGCTCTATATAACCATAAACAAATGCAGGCAGGCACAGCTTCACAGTATTATTTCCAAGAGGTCTAGGCCGGGTAAATCTATTCAAGCTTTGGTCTCTGGGTAGATGTTGTAGTGATATGCCCTAGAAGCAGGCCACGGTTATGCAACAGGATTCATAATTCATACTACAAACACAATATGGAGGCCTCTCTGTCCCATATGCAAGCACATGGGCAGATTAAGGAGTGAGCAGTCAAAGGGGACAGAGTGCATTCGGAGCTGCCGCTGACTGAGTGGCTGTCTCATAGAGAGCGTGTATGTGACAGGCCTAAATAGGCCAGGTTTTACTGCCAGAGGGACCTCTGCTATATTTTGCACCTACTGTCTAAATCAGTTACATGGCAGCAGTGAGGCACAATGATACAGTGAGGGAGGTTTTATAACACTTGACGCTATTAACAGGTACAACCCGATGAACGGTGTCAATCTGCTCATTTATTTTCTGGTCATTTACAATGTAGCTGATGTTTGCTGTTTTTCCGTGGAACACTTTAGCCCCTTTCTTCACACACACACACACACACACACACACACACACACACACACACACACACACACATACATATATATATATATATATATATATATATATATATATATATATATATATATGTATAACAAAGTTCTTGGAGCTGGTGCGATGAGGTTCATCCAACCTTGCAATTACAAGCAAGTCTTTTCCCCCCCTGGTTTTTAGGTCAATTTTGCTTTTTCTAACATAATTTCTGCTTTTATGACTTTATAATAATTATATTATGTATGATTTTTTTCTCCCAACCCCAGACTTTTTTTTCTTCTTTTCTTTAATTCGCTGTTGCAATACTGGGCTGTTAACCTGAAACAGTCCCAGAAGCAAAGCAAACAAAAATGTAAAAAAAGAAATGGTGTGTGTCATTTCAGACTGGTAGTGGGGGATCAAGAGAGCTTTATACACCTACTGAACACCTGCTTTAGTGTCTGTGGGCTGTAAATGAGAGAAGGGCTTTAATAACATCTGCACTTATAATCAAACGTGGAGCGCGCACAGAATTCCAGAGCCGCAGGCAGCTAGTCACTATAGCTATAGATTGCAGGGTGGTGCCTGGGGTTACTGAGTCCGTACAATACAGCCGCAGTTATGGGCTGAAGCTCCAGCTCGGTGCACTGTGGTTAGGGTGGAGACAGGTTAAAAAGCAGAGGTTAAAGATTTTATCCATTCACTGGCTTTAAGTAGCTACAAGACAGCAGGTTATGTTGAGAGAAAGCAGGCGGGGCTTGGAGGCAACGCGCAAAGGTGCGGCACAACTGTGGCACTGCCAGCGCAAATTTGCCCCTATGAAAAAAAAGGCACTGTTTATGGTGTCCACTCGAGGTCAGCTTGTTGAAAAGAGGAGCTGGAAGTGATCCAGAGTGGAGGCCGCTTGATTTTTATCTAATCAGCCAACAACTATTAAAACATTTCCCCTTGAGAAATAGGCACGCTAATGGTCCTGTCACTGTACATTAGAGTGCTACTTTTCCTCAATTTGCACACCTTTTCACAGTTTATTAGACTTTTTTTTTCCTTTTTCCCCTGAACCCAGCATCCAGTCGCACCCACTTTTTTCTTTCCCACTTTACTCTGTTCCTCTGCTACCTGACTACTTTGGCAGCGATGCACAAAATGGCGGCAGGGAGCTGAGGGCTGGAAGGCACAGAGTGGAAGCCATTTTCCAACAGTTTCAGGACCATGCATAGGGAGAGAGAAGGAGAGTCGAGTCGTTGCCTAGCGGGCAGTTCGGATAAGTGTTTTCTGCGCATGTGCGCGAAAAGATTATCTTTGTTTTGTTTTTTTTTTTCTTTCTTAATGTGCTGCGCTAATAAAGCCATCGGGACCTCGGCCTTTCTAAAAAAAGGGATAAAGGCACAACACATTATGATTTTAATCTGTTCCAGGCTCACATCATAATAAGTCTCACAAAGAGAAAGAAAATACATGTAGACAAAGCGGGGATGTAGCCTGCACATCGTTTAATTACAGGCCCCCCATCTCAATGAAATTGAAATGCAAGACAGTCCAACAGCATCAGAATACATCATCCTGTACAAAAAAAAGCCCAAAACATTTCTAACACGTTGGGGTACTTACAATCGCCAGTGTGTGTTTGCATAATTTCTCTCTCTGGCCAAAACTGTTTGCGCTTGGAGCTCAAAACTCTGTCTCACTGCCTACGAGAAGGAAAGACAGAGAGGAAGGAGGGGGGGAGGGGGGGGGGGATGGAGTGAGAGACAATTTACAGCAATGTAAACAGAGAGGAAGTGAAAAACACAATCGAGAGGAGACAGAGAGCCTGATCGGTTGAGTAGCCTGCAGCAGCAGTAGCAGCGGCAGAGGGCTGTAGGGTATTTTCTCTGTAGCCTGTTTACTAATAAGCTCACCCTACACTTGCCTGGCCAAGGAAGCTCATTAGCGAAACAAGTAACACACCGCACCCTCTCTGCTGGCCTGTACACCGGCCAACTCTTACTGCCGCATGCTCACCCTACACCAACACACCCGCACACTTCACACACACACAAGCTCCTCTGTGGCCTCGGCCTCGCCCGGTAGCGCCCACTCGCTGCATACATGTGCACGCTTTGGCACACCGTGTTACCGAAAGCCCACAGTGTCATGTGCGTGGGTGAAGTGGTGCATCTGCACGTACTTGTGAGTCTAATAAGTCTTTTTTTGTTTTTTTTTTTCTTTTACACATGCAGCACAGTATGCTCGGTTCGCAGAAGAGGGCATGTGCGCAGAGTTAATGTACAAGGTAGCTTTTTGGTTATCGTGCGTCGTGCACATGTGACGCCATCACGTGGAGGTGGAACAGGAAGCGAGGCGACAGAGGTAGGCGTTGTTAGCCAAATCTCAGATTGCGCAAGTAAAAAATAAGCGCAGAAGAGAATAAAGAGCAAATGTGACAATTTCGCGGGCCCAGGAGGACACTGCCGATTTAAGGCTTTCACTCGGTGCGGCGGCAGCTGCCGAAGGGTGATAATTCTGGACACGGATGCTAATTGCAACGCGGAGCACGGCCTTGTCGGGCAAAGGGTCTTTTATATATTGTTTCTAACGTTTGTAATTACAGTGCAGTACCTCGGAGTGTTGCCAGCACATGTTTATGGGCTCATGAGTAACCCAACTCCTCCAGCCTCCACGGAGAGAGATTCATGTCCGAGCTGTGCACCCACTGCACTCTGTGCGTGTGTGGGTATGCTGTTTGTGTGCATATACATGTTGATGACTCATGAACCTGCCTGTGTGTGTGCAGATGGGACAGTCAACATGATATGAGAATATACCACATGAATGGCTGTGAGTATAGAAAGAAAACTACACATACATTATGTCGGTGGGTTTTGTGTTGGTATGGAGGCTTTTGTCGTATTTCACTCGAAATTCTAAAACCTTTTGGTGAGTGCAAGCGAGGAAACCTGAGTATATGCACATTACATAAACATCAAGTGCTGTATTTGCTGTATTACATGGCACAAGTCAGCAGAAACTGTAGTCAAACAAAATGAGCAAAAAAACCCAGCCCAAACCAATCCAGTTCGCTAAACGTTGCCAACAGTAAATGCAGCCAACATAATTTAGCTCATCAGTGACGAGCAGTAGAAAGTGATGGAGTGGAGGTGAGCTGAAGGAAAGGGATTTACAGTATTTTGATAGTCGGGGGGGGGGGGGGGGGGGAGAGAGAGAGAGAGAGAGAGAGAGAAGGGTTGCAGGCGAGGCTTTTCAACACTTCCAATTTTACCTCAGAGTGGAACGAGGTTGCTGATTCTGCAGTTTTTCTCGGACTAAATTGCCTTGGCGACAGCAGAGGCCAAAAGCTGAAGAAATATATGAGTGCTGGAAAAGAAAAAACCGAGTGGGTGCAGCTGAGCATGATCTGGAATATCGCTTTGCCTGGCAGGTACATAAAACAAGCATCTGTCCCGACGATGTGTGCCGAGAGACACTCGCACGTGATGCTGTGTATTACAGCCTCGGTGCGTTTGATTAGGGCAGGAAGAGAAAAACAATGAGTATTTACAATGCTCAAATATTACATGTGTCAAACTTCTAACAAACTCTCAGGAGAAAACAGTGCTCGGTTTTCAAATGTGAGAGTTGTCCAATTGAGAGGAAAAAGGGAACACAAACTTTTGCTCATGATGTAAAGCATTTTTTTACTTACAGAATGTCTGGAGGAAAAAAAAAGAGAAATAAGTACAGGGGAGGAAAATTCTAATTTTCTGTCATGCCTTGAAACTTTGTCCCAGTCCAATATTATGTCATTATGACTGTACTTACCGTCTCTGTGGAATTGCTGTGGTTTTGTGGATAAATTACATGTGACACTCCCAGCTGACATCCTGATTAACACAGGAAGGAACAAAAAAAAAAAGTCCAGTCCTCAGTAGTCAGCAGGGTAATGGACTAATGGCTTCCATGTATGATGAGATGGGTGAGAAAAAGCAGGATTTTTTTTTGTTGGTGCAGGAATATGAATGTAAGAGCATCAGCATATGTGCCTGTTTGTAAATGAACAGAGAGAGAGAGACAAAGAGCAGCAGTGATCGAGCAAACTAAAAAGTGAAGAAAGTGGCGAATTAGAGAAATGAAACAGTATTTTTGGATAGCTTCACGTTGTTAAAGTAGAAGCGAACGAGCAAAATAACTTGCGCAACCCTTCGAAAAGATGCCGCGCTGCCAGATTTTGCGTGAACGCAGCGCATGCTTCACAAACAGGAAAGGACACACGAGCAGAAACACAGACTTGGAGATACATTCAACCCCGCAAAAATGTAGCAAACTGAAGCAAACACGAGCATCAAAACCGTGGAGGTTGCGCATGGTCTCTGTAACACGAATGTACCAAATGTTCTCGTGGTCGCTGTGTTATCACAGAGACCCGCCCTCACACCCTGCCTGCAATCACTGCCCGAGGACTACACACCGACACAGACTGCACAAAGGTTCCGGTGCAGAAACATCCAAACATAACCACATAAAAATAAAATACGGACAAAGTAGGAGTGGTGCTGCAGATAAACACACCTCAATACACAGCTTAGGTGTTAATCTATACATAGTTTGGATTTTTCCCCAGCATTTTATGACATAATTTCAGCACTTATATAGTTGACCACAACACTGAAAATTCTTGTATATGTTTTTTTTGTGTGTGTGCGTGCATTGAGGACTTTTTCTCTAGATTCTCTCCTCTCTGTTTAGGCCTGGCCTACTTTCTCGTGTACTGTAACTCCTGTGTGTGCCACAGCCTGTAGTGGCCACTGCAGATCCACTCATGGATTCTTCCACGTTGAGGAGAGCAACAGGGGGCCTGGTCATCTTCTAATACAGAGACTTGGCATGACTGCACTAAAGGGCCCCTTTTAAAAGTTTTCTAACTCAAATGTTGAAGGCACTACGATGCCTACACGAGCACAGTGAAAAGCATTTTATTGCAGGTTTTGGTGGAATTCACCTTGACCTTTAGATGCGCTGCAGTAACGCTATGCAGACCTGCTGCATAGCGTTACTGCTTCAGTAAGAATCCTGCACCTAAATATAGGATGGATCAATATATTGATGCTTTGAACTCATTTTAGATCGACATAAAATCACATCAGGTTTAATTTTTTTATGTATTTTCTTTAATATGCACGACTATTTACTAAAAAGTGGGAAAGTAGTGTAAAAAGTTTAATAGAAACAGACATGCAGTTAAGAAATATCTGATCACATAATAAACAGTGAGATAAACGTGCTAGAAAATTTCCATTCTTTAAACATGGAAAACACTTTTACAGTGAACCTGTGAATACATTCAACTTAAGAGTGCTACATGCGTTTTTGTAGAGCAAGCCCAGACAGCAGAGTAGGACAACACAATCCCAAACCCTGACAGCTCTCCAGAGAGCTCAGACATACAATATAACTTCCATTATGTAGGCTTTCTCAGTTTTATTGTATTTTTAACAGCCGCTTTAAGCAGCAGAATTCAAAGCGGATTCATTATTATGGCACAAAAATATATTTACAGTGAGTGGTGACTTGGCCCCCATTCATCACTCCAATCTGGATTTCATATTAGCCAGGAGGAAATTGGATGAAATTCACAACATCACAGCAAGCTCATAAATGAAACAAAATCACATAATCTAAAATACCAATTTATCCACTTAACAAATGAAGCACTGTGTCGGTGGCTTATTGCTGTGTTGTACTCATGAATGACTCATTTTCACTGAGTTGCACTAGTAAGAATACGCTGAGCACTCACACACGACCTCAACCACATACTCAAAACTTCAAACTCAGACAGCAGTCTGCACAGGGCTGCCTCACCACACACACACACACACACACACACACACACACACACACACACACACACACACACACACACGAGCATCAAAATGTGCAAAATGAAACAGCAACACAAAAGACAATATTACACGCCATGTATTCTTGCTGATGTGAAACACATATTTTTTTTAATTATGTATGATTCAGAAATGTGAAAATGTCCAAGTGTGTAAAAAGAGATTATTGCAATTTTACACAAAAGAAATTATGTATTTTTACTGCTACTATATAAATGATCATTTGGAGAATACTTCATACAACAATTGCCTTTTTTACACTAGTCGAAAGGTAGAACTAAATGATTATGAACGACTATTATTATTATTAATAATTTAATTCTGAGAATTGTCGCAGTTATAAATACATTTTTATTGTGACACTTGAAAAGTCATGGAATAATAAAAGGGTTTTGTGGTCAAATATGTGTGTGTGTGTGTATTATATATATATATATATATATATATATATATATATATATATATATATACATACATATGAATGTTTAAGAAACAAAATCATATACATGATGCAGCAACAAATAGAAACATGCTCAATCATGCCTTGCACCATTATTTTACTGCAAACACACTCACACACACACACACACACACACACACACGCATACACACACACACACACACACACACACACACACACACCAAAAAAGGCTGCTGCTGTGACTTAGCTATCCGTAAACTGATCTCTACAGTAATGTAAATACTTTAAAAACAGTGTTTTAGCATACACATTTTTCTTTTACGCTTTCTGCTTAGTTTCCTCTATGAAGACGTGTGCTTACAAAAACTACACGGGACAAACTTTAGATTTGTTTTAAACAATTACACTTGGCAGAAAAAAAATGAGGACGTGCACATGTGCACATATTCGTCCGTTTTTATATTTTCTTCTCTTTTTACTACGCGTTATGACATATTTGAGTTTCACATGGACAAACTCAAATATAAATTAAACTGAAAGTGAGTAATAAATTAAAAATAGCAGGGTTAGCTCAGTATGATACATATAATAAAAACAGTAATAAATTACTTACAGAATTGCTGCGAATATTGTAGAAAAATAACTGAACATGACAAATAATCTTTTGCATAGTGCACCCCCTTCCCCCCTCACACACACACACACACACACTTTTTTTTTTGCTTATCTATTAAAAAATGTCCCACATTTTTTGTTAGATTTTTGTTAGCACCATATGTTTTAACTAACATACTAAGACTAAGAACAATTGTTGAATTCAACAATTCAAGTTCAAGGACAGTCAAGTTCAAGTTTGAGAACTTGGTGTTGTAGCTGTGGCATGCAGTTTTGGCGTCTGCTTTGCTTCTGCATTATATTAAGTACATATTTCCATTTACATAAAATAAAAAATAAAAATTAAAAGAAGAAGCCATTTGAGCCACTTTGCTGTTGGTAATTACATGAAAAAATGCTTCTAACCAACTATTTGACTAAACCTCACATCATACACCAAGAAAGCATCAGCAAAAAAAAGTACAATTATTATGAACTACTATTAACAACATGAATACATTTACGCGCACGTTTGACGGTAAATTTGTATTAGTGTGTAGTGTGTATGTGTGACTGTGTCTGTGTGTGTCCCATTGCTAGCTCTGCTGTGTAGATGCAATAAACTGTTAGTTTGCTTCAGTGCACCCACTGTGGGTTGTACCAGGCTGTTGTGTTGTTGTAGGTATGCTTTTACACACACAGAGAAAATGCTGAAAACCCTGCCATCTGCCTCCCGACATGCAACCTTCCACTGCACTCCTGCCATTTAGTGCCAAAAAGGCCTTGGGGTGGAGTAGCGAAATACTTCTCCAGCCAAAACCATGTGTCCACAGCTAGTACAGCAAAGCTTACATTCATATGAATGAGCATAATAAGCTACATATGCAACAGTAAGGCTCACTCTTGAAAGCTTTGAGTAATCATTTTGACTTTGTCCTTCAAAAAAAGTCATCCCGACACCCAACATAACACAGCACATCTGAAATCCAAAGCAGAATAGTCGACAAATACGCAAACTTTTGTTGATTAAACTAGAAGATTTCCGCAATTTTCAAAAAACGCAATCAGAAAACAGCTTTCAAGTGACACCTCGAAGAAGATTTTTCTCATTAGACTTGGGAATATACTTTGCTATTTTAATGTCTTAAAAACATTCAAGCAGTACAGATTTCCCATGATCTTGATCATTAAATTCACAATATCCACAGTCAACTTTTATAAATTCTCTTGTTGGTGAAACTGCTGCGTTTGTTGCTCATTCAGGTTTGTTCTTCCATCACATCAAGAGAAATGCGATTGGTATCAACATAATAGCAAAAGCATCTGTAGTTGTATGTGAAGCGCTTGTATCAAAAGCACAAGTCTTGTAAAATCTGTATTCAGACATGTAAGGTATAGATCCAAAAGTGGGGAAAAAATATGAAGGAATCCTCCGATTAACAAAAATTATGTATACAAAAGCAAATGGTGAAGAAATGGTGAGTTATTCTCTATTCCGTTTTCTTGAATAAAATATAAGCTTCCCAAGTACAAACTGTAAAAGCACAAAGTCAAAGAAATTTGCCATTTAAAAATAAATAGTTGTAAAAATTAAGACGTCCTCCAAGCTTCTGAAAACATTAAACTGATCAAAATGATCAGCGCACCACGTGCTTCTCTTCATACAGTGCATTCTAAGCTCGGACAGCATCACTCATATGAAATACCTCCACAACTGTGGCCTTGCACTTACTCACTGATTGCCATAAAGTAGGATTATCCGGTCAATAGAGTGCTTTTTTGCCTTTTTTGTGCGTATTGCTAAACTATGAATGAGTTTGTAGAAATTTTTAGTGGGGAAATGTTCTTGAAATCACGAGAATAGCTGTTAACGCTCTGATATCTGCTGTTCTAAGTGCAGGGCTTTAAATTCAGATGCATAAATGCTCGCTCAGGTGAAAAGAAACTTTGTGCAAAGACCTCAAATGCATCGAGATGTTTATTTGTACAGGATTCCTGCGAAAACTGAACGCCCAAAATGCGAACACATTGATAAAGTACATCAAAAAACCATGCATCCATAGGCATATTTTAAATGAAAATTACTCACCAGTTACCAGAGCAAAGACGCTAAATGTCCGGTGAGGTTCGGAAGCTCTTCCCGCTTCGATCCACATCTCTGTCAAGAAGAGGAGAAAGCCATAAGCTCCAGTTTGGTGCTTCTTGCATAACCCCGTGATTTCCCTCAGACTGTCCCGTTCACAGCCGTGCCTCAGCCTCAGCTCCAGCCTCAGTGCCCACGTCAGTCTCACCTCCAGGCACAAATCCCTCCTTCAACCACAGTCTCAACCCAAAGCTCAGGGCTGCATGGCTTGCCTGCCACCAGCTGGGTCCAGGCCCGGTGAGGCCTGAAACAATAGGAGGCCATGAGGCTGTCTGTGAGGCTCCAGCTAAGCCCGCCTGCTAGTTAACAAGTCTTTGAATGAGGAATGTTAGCAAACAGACAAACAGCATGTCTGATGCATGCAAATAGCACAACCAGTCCAGTCTCAGCCTTGGCTGAGCACATGAATAATTCACAAGTCTATATGCTTCTCTCTCACATTACTCCCTCCCTCTTCTCAAGTGAAATGCCTTCACTGGAATAAGTGAAGCAAAGTATTCAAACCTCTGTTTTACTTTAATACTTGATAATGTAACGCAACAATAATGCAAACCGGTCAAGCGGCGACGTAACGTGCACAGCTACTGGTGACATCTCAACAACTTGCAATTCGACAATTCACTCCCCCCCCCTTTTTTTTTTTCGCTTATTGCCTGTTAATTTCTTTTGTTTGCAATTGGCACCTGTCCCAGTAAGAGCTCCAGCTCAGTGCACCACTCATTTGCCCTCGAGAGCGAGTCGGCGTGAAAGAGAGAGAACAAGAGTGAGAAAGAGACACAAGGAGACAGCGAAGGAGAGAGGACATGGAGAGGAAACAGGAGGAGAAGCAGAGTAAATACAAACAAGGTGCGGTACTTCACGCCAGCCGCTGGCGCGGATTACGAAACATCTTCTTTAAAACGCACACGTATACCCTACTGAGACACTGGTCACTCTGTGACTGCCATCCATGGACATCCCGGCCACGAGCCCACCACCACAAACAGGTTACCCGTCAAAAATGGCGCCCCTGGCATTCCAGGTGGATCAAGGCCCATCAGATGGAGAAACACCACCTTGGAAAATTTTGATCCAAAATGAGAGAAACCAAAAAAACATGTCTAGAAACCAGCAAGGGGAAAAAAAACCTAATAAAACTAAACAAACAAACAAAAAAAGAAGAAGAAAATGAGGTACAGTTTTAGAAAATAGGCAACAGAAAAGCAGAAAAGCGATCAAAAATCCAGAGCGGTGCAAAAATCAATGTGCCAAAAGTAAGAAAAGGGCCCCTAAAAAAAGCCACTTGTTGCCAGGGTTTGCAGAGCTGCTGTGCAGCTAGTTGGAGGCAGAGGGTTAAAATCCAGCTAGTAGTGAGTAAAAAAAAAAAAAAGATCCATCTATGGCAGGGCGGGCTGCGGGGAGGCCCTGACTGTAGAAATAGCAGCAGACTTTTTGTCTTTTTTTTTTCTCCCCTCGCAGAGCTCAAGTCTCCCCCTTGCGTGTGGCTCTAGCAGAAAGAGAGGAGCGACCGATACAGAGAGAGAAGACGAGGAGAGGGGGAGAGAGAGAGAGAGGGAGAGAGAGAGAATCCGAGAGGAGGAGACAGACATGCATACAGTGAAGGGGTAGAAAAGCTCGGCTGATGATGAAATAGGAGGTGTAGCAGAGCGCGCGAACCAGTCACTTTTTCATCACATGTCCAACACGGCAAGGAACTGTATTTGCACTGGGGCCTGGGGAGGGAGGGAGGGAGCATAAGATGGGTGGGAGATGGAGACACAGAAGGGAAGAGAGCGAGGCAGAGTGGGAGGGTGGAAAGCACTAAATGTGGGAGGGGTGGAGGAAGAAGAATGACACAGAAATCCACTCCTCCCAGGCAGCGCGCAGGCTCAGTGCCTGCACTCACACGCCATACTGGGATCCACTATAACGTACGTCAGCAACTATATCAGCAAGTGCAAAGAAAAGCAAGGAAAACGGGAGAATACACAGTCATTCAGCATAAGCTGCCCCCGCTGAAGGATCCTTGAAATATGCAACACTTCTGAGATCTCCTTGAATTATTAACCTCATCTCTTACCGTGGTGGAGCTTTACAGATCTGGAAGTACACACTGAAAGGAACACACGTACACACACACTCAGAGTGCATTAACTCTTTGGCATGCCTGAGCAGCCTGAATGGATAGAATAGACCACGACACACACACACACACACACACGCGCACACACACACACACACACACAAGGACGCGAGCACACAAAGTGAAAAAGAAAAGTACGGAGAGTGTTAATTTCAGTAACATGTGGCAAAGAACGCATGGCCAGGACGCCTCCTTCTTGCCCCGGCTCTGTCACAAAGCAAAGGCTGTAGCCGAACCTTCGCAGCTATTTTGGCACAAAGTCAAAAAAGGCTGATAAGCATTTTTGGGTGAGACTCTGCTGCTTTTTCCTCGAGGAAAAACAGCTGCTACATGCCCCGGTATTCAATGTTCAACAGTTCGGAGAACATTTTAGCGAAACCCCCCCCAGAGATGCCGATTTGTCTTGTTTAAAATGGAGAACGAAAAAAAAAAGATAACATAATGGTCCACACGTTTAGTTTGAACCAATTTCTTGCACAGATTTACATGAAGCGTAAGTGAGCCTCAGAGGGAACTAGGAGAGGAGAGGAGAAAGGGGGGGCCCTACTAAACAGCAGGGCTGTTTCCACCATCTTAGATTGCATTGATTATGCTTTGCTTCTCACACGCTAGAGCTCTTTCTCTCCCTGCCTGTCCCTCCCTCCCTCTTTCTGTCTGTTCTGCCACCTTCTCCACTCCGCGATCAGCATTTGGCTTTTTCCATTTGAGGCAGATTACTGTAACGCTATTGTACAACAACTTCCTGCCTCTTTTGGCTCTGGTTCTAAAAAACTGCAAAAGGCAGACCTCGTGGCTTTAACTTTTTTCCCCCCTCGGCCTTGAACCAGGAGCTCTATAAGGGAAGAAAAGGAGGAAGGAGATATGTAAAGTGTATTTATTACTGAGGAGCTATTTTTTTTCTCTCTCTTTTTTTTAAAAAGAATTTCATTTCTGCTTTATAAACTGCTGAGCATTAAAGAGGGGACTTCATGCCTAGCAAGAGACAATGAGAAAGAGAGAAAGAGGGAGACAGAGAGGAAAAACATAAGGTGGGGGTTAAACTTTTTCTTACGTTTTACTCTGTGAAAACTTCCTGTCGGCTTTGGAGAGCACAAATACACAAGCGGGGCTCGAGCTCACGGAGACTTGTTTAACATGGCTGCTACTGCTTCAGGCTGCACAGCTTGTGAGGGCTGCTTTCACTGCACGGCCACCACCCCGTTCCTCGCCGGCTCTCTCTTCCTCACAGCAGCACAGGCTGGATTGCACAAAAAAACCCCTCTTCTCCTCTCTCCGCGCACTCCTCTTTGCTAGACGGGTTTTTTAGTAGAAACACATACGGCCAAAGACAATTAGAGAGAGAGGAGAAAAATGCCAGTATTATTTAAACTAACAAAGTGCAGGAAAAGGCCGCTTTGCACTGCAAGGTATTTGTTCGCTTTCTTTCTTTTTTCTTCCTTTCCCTAAATGAGATACTAGCTCAGTTCAGTCATGCACTTTGGCAGGAGCTACAGAATCCTATTAGAAGGAGTTCAAGTTATACGTCACATCTCGCCATGCGTTTTAACCAATTGAGAAACTCATGACTTCATTATGGCTTCAATGTATAAAGATGTCTTGGGTATATGTTAAGATTTTCGGGGAATAGCTTGTAAAAAAAAAAAAGAAAAAAAAAAAAGCATATGTTAGAACTCCAAGGAGTATTAGTCATTAGTTTTAGGGAAGCATGCTCTGTGAATTTATGCTTAGTGTGCGTACTGTATGCATGGCATAAAGTTCATCTGAGGATACAGTTTTGGCTTTGGGACTGCTGCCAGCTCTTGCCGCTGTGTTGCGTGTCTACATTGCCGCTACATTGTCGTAATTACCTGTCACATCTTAATTGTGGACTTTAGAAGCAAATGCAGACTATTTAAGGCGACTGTATAAAATCGGTTTCCGTTTAAAAAAACACAACAAAACGCACAAAGCAGTTCTTACTACTGCCAACATCTTGCTTCTTTTTTTTTCCAGATTAAATGATCAAAAACGACTAACGTTAGATGAAGCACTAACAATAACACATGATGCAGCCGCACTTTAACTGACATCCGGGAGGGAGAAAAGGCAGGGAAAAGCCACAGCTTTCCTTCTGGAGTACTAGGCTGCTGCAGCTGTGTGATACAAAGTCAGTCGATCAGGCCAATTGATATTGCAATGAGAAACAAAATGGCAGACGGCGCCATGTTATAGCCTCTGCCTGACAATTATTTTACTCCTAATAATTTTATGATTATGCTTCTCTGTTTCATCAAGGTTTGATGTAATGAATCGAGTTGGGAACACTATTTTACGACAGAGAAAAAAACAGTTTTGAAGCGGTTAAAATATATAAATAGCATTGCAATAGAAATGCAGCGCATACGTCTAACGCCTTTATAAATAAGACACATTTTTTGTGGTTTAAACAAACTGCGCTGATTGCATTCAGAAGAAGGCACGTTAAAGTGTTTTAAAAGACATCTGCAGGCATTTGTTAGGGTAAACATTGCATTATAGAATTTAAATGGTGGACTGGATGAGCGTTCGTCCTAGTGCTACATGAAACAATAAAACAATGAGCACAGCAAGAGCGATATGGAATTTCACTGGGCAGGGAATCCACAAAGACAAACAATATTTGCACTTAGAAACATAGAGGAGGCATTAGCAGGTGGGAGTAGGGGTTTGTGTGTGTGTGTGTTGGGGGGTGGGGGTAAGGGATGGCTGTGTGCTTGGTCAGCAACCACTACAACGTCGACACTTAGATATGATATGCGGCACATAAAAACAAGGTTATTCTAATGGACTTATTGAAGGGGATAAAAGCTAACCACAAAGTATCCCTTCTGTATGAGGGGAGAGTATACTCTCCAGGAGAAGAGTCCATGAGGTGGTCGAGCTTAAACCCTGCACGTGTCTAAACAACTTCTCTATTACACCCAGGACCTTTGAGGGCACTCCCCATCGAGGAGGGAACAAAGGCCATGACCCCTGGGTCAAAAGCGTTACATGGGAGGCCAAGCGAGCTCATTGAATGTTCCACTGTTGTTTGCTTTAAGAAGGTAAAGATTACTAACACATTAACTAATGCTGATTAGGGGGTTATCCCTCATGGGACCGAGGTCCCGGGGCAGCACATCACGTCGTATTAACACAGCCTGACCTTTGACCCCCACCAGTCACCTTAGGCAGCCGACTGTGACCGCCACTTTCTCCGCCTGTTTGACATTTATACGCATGCATGCACAGACAGGGAATGCAGGCTAACCTTGCAAGGTGCAGCACAGCTCAAACAAAATTCTTTCTATGTGGAAAAATCTGAAGAAACGACTGAATGCTCACTGCACGGGATTCGCAATGTTAACACACTCCGGTCAAAAGAGTTTTTAACTTTACTTTAGCAGGCTGCGCTTCATCCGTGTACCCGTATTTCCAATAAGTACTCCTTCCTAAGTAAACATTGTCAATTCAAGTATGTTTTCAAGGCCTCTGACCTAAAAGACTGTTTTATGTTGAAGCTCATAAAATGGTTGCATGTGCAATGAAATGGTGGACAGAAGACATGCGCAGTAATGATGTTTCTAATACAAGAAAAAAAAATCGTAATATTGGCGATTGCAACCGATAAGAAAAAAGCAGCTTGTTCAGGATCTGTTTCTGTGACTCCCTTCAACGTATACTTTGATATTAGTACAGAGGTGAAAGCATGCTGCACAGCTGAGCTTACCTAACCCTGCATTTCCTGCAAAAGCGAGCCAATAATAAGTTATTATGATACATAATTCAGCTATATCATTTTGGAAATGTCTGCTAACAATCAGATCCTTTGGAGAATTTTATGGGATAAAACACCTTGGGAATATCATTTTATCAGGATTAGGGATATTTTTCCAGCAATGAGTTCCCAAAAATATCAAGTTCAAGTTTTTCCACAAGTTATCTTCACATGCAAAACTCTTGACTGAGCACTTATTTGATAACACATTATCCATCAATATTTGAAATGCACTGTGGCATGTGTAAGAAAGCATATAAAAGCATGTGTGCAAAATATTATAGAATATAAACAGAATGGACTTGCTTGTTTCCTTAAAATGCCGTCCGCTTATTACAGAAACCCAAAAAGACATAAATAAATAAATGATTAATTAATAGTTAAACTTAATAATTTTATCATAAATGTTGACTATTTTATATATTAGCTTCGTTAAAGGAACACACTGCCTAAAAACCAAAAAATGCCAGGGATACTCATTTAATTTTAGGAAATGTTTAATAATGCCTGAACTTTATGGATTCGGTGTAAATTATTGTCACGATTTATTCAGGGGAAAAAAAAAAACTTTTCCAGAAATGCATTTTTTGTTCATTGAGTAAAAATCCACATTAAAATGTTAATATGAACTGTGGAAAAATATGCTTTACAAAAGGCAGCTCATCCAGCCTTTTGTTATACAAATAATAAAAGAACTGATATTCAGTCACGGCGCACACAAGTTGATTTATTTAACATGAACCTGTCACTAAATTAAAAAGTAAGAAAAAAACTGTTAGAAATCTGTTTTGGGTTTAAATAATACACTTCATTGTGTGTGTATAAATAATTTTTTTACTCTAGTATTAGATTGTCAAACACGGTGTATTTAAACACTTCATTCCTAATAAATAGTTTTATATAAATAAAAATATTAATTTAATTTTAATGTATTTGATTTCTGTTTAATCAGCTTTACCTGATATGTTGTGCTGATATGAAAGCACGAAAACAGAGCACTGATTCCGCCCCCCCCTTTATCTGCCACATAGCTCAGCAGGCATTTGATCCGGTGCTTTCATGAGAACAATTCAAAAGCACCGCAATAAATCTTGAATTTCAAAATATTTCTGAGACATATTGCGAAGAAACAGAATTTGTAGATATGCCACATGCACAAAGAAACGATTCGTCTTAGCAAAAAAAAAAACAAAAACAAAAAAAGAAGAAGAAAAAACAGGAATAAAGACTTTTTCAAAAGCAGGAATGAACTCACCTTGCTGTTTCTCACAGGATTCTGAAAGGAGAGGAGGAAGAGAGACACAGAGAGAAAAGAGCAAAGGAGAGCTTCTCCTGGGAACAAGCTGGAAATTATGGACCATTCGATATCAGACCTCAGAGTGGACAACCTATCCTAAGAGGGACGCGCCCTAACTGTAACTAACAACTACTTCTGGCAGCCCTTCAACAACCAGACATATTGTCCTGGATCAGGGCCGTTTTCAAAAAGGCAGCAATGAGCAAGGGCAGCCTAGGCAAGAAATCAACATCGACCTTCAGCCTCATTAATGTCAATTAATACTTTTTTCCTCTAATAAAAATACAGAATTTTAAACTATGATCCCAATGAGACGTTAATTATCAAAGGTAGCATGTTAAGGTGATACATGCTATAAAAAAGAAGGATTTCCACACTAAAGTGGGGCAGCATTAAGGGGTCAGCACAGCACTTTAAAAAAATAAATAAATAAAATGTATAATGCGTGAGTTAATTATTTCACCTACTGTTTTAGTACTGATATATTAAAAGCTCAAAATCCAACACGAATGCAATGTTGCATTACTTCGTACTGTGTAAGTCTGAAGATCTGCATTTAAAGTGTGAATGCAACAAAACTGCCTCATGGTGGAAACGAGCACAAGCAGGGTTTGAATGAGTGTAACAACGTAAAAATATTCCATTAAAAATTTTTTTTGACTGAGTATAATACCTGTGTCATTTTTGTCATTATAGCAGAGATCACAATGTAGTAACCAATCATTTTTAGACATGCACCAAATGTTTATTATCTAGTTAAACAGCAATGTAAAAATACTGATCTGTAGCACTAAATAATGTACTGAGACAAATTTCAATAATCAGTGACATATAAAGTAAATTTTCTGTCCACTTAACTATCAGGTCTCTGCATACTTCTACTCTTCCTTCCAGTTTTCTCATGCAGGTTATTAATTCCTATTTAAAAAAAACAACAACAAAAAAACCTTGGCCATTTTGTTTTGTTCTCCCTAATCACTACGCCAAGAGTGCACAGCCCTGGCATTTCAGGGGCCACGTCACAACGGCTGTTTCTGTGCCGCAGGGCTGCAAGGAGTCCAACACAGCAGAGCCATACGCACTCAGCGGTTCGCTGCCTCAACAAACACTTTGTGCGCACTGTTTTGTTGTCTTACACAGTCTATCTAGCATCCTTGCTCCACTGAGCACAGCAAAACATGTAACTAATAACATTTAACAATACGTGTGCTTTTCTTTTTCCTGGTGCCTTTTCCAACACGACATCACACACGTTTCAGCTTCCGAATCACTTTGCAGCACTTTCCTTCTTATGCTTACTACAGTAAAGTAAGCTTAGTGACAAAACAGAGTTACTCGAGCACAAAAAGTAAATATTTGAAATATTCTAGATATTTACCACTTTGATATCTGTTGTTTGGCAACCTTGAAAAAGGGGAAACAGCGCTGATATTGATGTCATGGATTAAAAAAAGAAGGACAAAAAAAAAATCACTGATTAGGGAAATCACACTTGGGTTACTGATGAGTAAAAGTGCATTGAATGGCGTTTATCTATGTGGGAGAAAAGCAGTGATTTATAGGACAGTTGCATAAACAGATGTTATACTCTGTGGGCTATTTATGCAAATTCAGTGGCTCTTCTTCATGCAAAATATTATTAATATTTATTTTTTACATAGAGCAAAGTAATATGTGTTTGAGACATAAATCACTGTTCAGGCAAACCAGACCACATGCCAGCAATAAAAGTAAATGTCCACTTACTACTGTGAAAAGTCTGCTCATTTGATTGCATGTACACATGTGTAAAACATTTGTCTTCATAACCTTCCCTTAAATTGATTTTTTTTGTAATCCTGTGTGTTGACAACTAGTTGGTTTATTAGTTTCATGCAGAGGCTTATATCAAAAGCACAGAGAGCATTTAAAGTATACACTACATTTATTTTGTCTATTTTGACTACAAGTGTCACGCATTGTGTGTTTTTTCAATTTCGTGTCAAGCGTGTGATAAAAACAATGTTTATTTTTATTACTCTCGTTATCATCATTATAATCATTATGCCTCATTATATAATACTTTTGTGGGAACAAGCAACTCTGTTCCTCGTGATTATGACTGCAGACACTTACAAGGGTAAACACTTGCGCAAAATTATTTCAATGCTAGTCTGTGATTCAGGGACCCTCTGTGTAAACTCTGTGCTCTCTTTATGGTAAACTGTGCTGACACTGATGGGGTGTAAAATGTTCTGGTCCACCCATCAGCATAATCATCATCAAGCTAAAGGTGTTGACAGCACGTATTCGATGGTGTGACAGCCTCTGACCTCTCACACCAACTTAGTAAGGCAGAGGGTCATGTGGAGGACATGGCTATGGAGGGAGAAGTCAATCTTATCCTTCCGTTCCGCCACAGGCCTGTGTGCAGCGACAGCAAGATGAGCTCGAGGGCTTTCCAAAATCCACACACGTTTGGCCGGGAGTAAGGCATCGGTGCCGTGTGTGTTTCAAAGGAAACGCTGAGGAAAGCGCTTTTTTGTGGCAGCACTCGTGCACTTGACAGTGTGTATTTGCCTGCCTCTATGTCTTTGCTCCGTCCCCACCCTGACTCGATATCCCTCAGCACCAATATGTGTCATCTTTAGTAGCCAAAATGGCGTACAGCCCACTTGTCTCCCAAAGGTAGAGAACACTACCTTGTATCTCTTGATTTGGATCTCACGTGTGCAGACAATTTTTTGCCATTATCTCTACACATTACAAATACCTCGGGCTCTCCAGAGCAGCGTGGGACTGAGAGGTTAAAAGGCAGGAGGCACGGAGATGAGAGGCACTGAAAAGCCTCAGCTCTCGGACTGCTTCTCTAATGGGGGGGGGGTTGATAACCTGGCACACAACCAACCACTAATGCCACTTAAATGTCAGAGACTGCAGAAAGAAAGGGAGACAGCAAAACTGGGAGCACATTCATATTTCAGCATGGCAGATGCTATAATATGTTCATGCCTCACAATGAGGACAAACAAAGACCCCAGAAGTTTGAAAAAAAAAAAAAACAAGACAGAGAAAGCAGGCACGATAAAAGGGAAATGAAAAAGAGGAAAAGGGATTTTGTAGAAGTGATGGAGGCAGCTCCATCTAATGGTTGTCTCTATTCGACAAAGTTTGGAGTAGATCTGTCTCACTCTTTCTGTCTCTCTCTCCTGTCTCTTTCTCACTCTCTCTCCGCAGATGAAAACCTGACTGGGTGGGGGTCGGGGACAGGGTTGAGTCTGGTGTTGGGGGTGGGGTTGGATTGCTGGAGAGAGTGATCTTTTTTTCCAGCGGGGTGAAAGGCGGACGGTCATGTGTGCAGAGCTCATGACAAAAGGCCCTTTTATGTGCAGCGTATGCAGATAGAGGAGGCTCCTTTGTGCACAGATGGAGATCCCATGCCTGGGTCTGCCTGCGGCAGAGAGGGAAGGGAGGGCGGAGAGGAGAGAGGAGTGGTGGTGAAGGGAAGAGAGGGGAGGGAGGGGTGTCTCTGGCACTGAGTGCCATCACTATGTCTGGTGGGGGATGGGGCACAGAAAAGAAGGACCGAGCGGTCCCGATCCTGCCAGGTTCATACACAGCGAGGAGGGGCCACGAGCCTCGCTAAGAGGATACAGAGACTTGTAACTCAATAGTGGAATCGAAGAGAGTCCATCAAGTGAGTAGCAAGTGGCCCAGGGTCAAGTATTACATACAAATAATCTCTGATTTTTGCTTCTTTCTGCTGGCTATGGAAAACAGGGTTTGTCACATATAGTGCCAGAGAGCTAATACAAGTACAGTACAGCATGCAAAACTTATCTGATACCAACTATGGATTACAGGCTTAGAAAAGCTTAACCTAGTTTTTTTTTTTAATGCCAACTATCACATGTTCCTAACAGGTAAAATGTTCAAACATATCTACAGTTGCACTTTTGACCCAAAACGAGGGGTCAATCATTCACGTGAACCATCGAGCCCCAAATGAAACTGACTGCCAAGTTCAAGTCCTAGTTCTATGTCAAATAAATGCCTCTTCATCTGTCTCAATCTCTATTATCTCAATGTTGCTGCTTTGAATCCATCCCGACTGTTATCTATCAGTGTCTGGATAAGAACATTAAATGTGTATTCTGGTGGCAGCTCTCCCCTGGGAGTCGAGGTGACTCCTACTGACATCTGGTCTGCTGAGAAGACATCATATCCTTTAAGTAACCTCCTTCCCTTGACCAGCACATCACAACACTCAAGTCAGACAGCTTCCTATCCTCCTGGAGGCCCACGGCTCTTTTCTACAGTGGACAGATAGATACCACACAACGACAGACCCTTTAAACTCTTCACATTGGGCTGAAGCTGCTGATGGACGTGCTGAGAGCTGCTACTGTTTGAATATAAAACAAGAGCAAGATGGAAACGCACAATTTCCTAAAGAAAGATTTCTGTCAAGGGATTTATTAACTAACATGCTTGATAGCTAATGAGTTAATGTTAGCTACCTATTGGGTTCATTATCTCATGATAGTATGCTTGTTAAGTTTCCCAAACACTGAAATTCTTGCTGAGTAAAAATGAGTATAAGATACAAACAAGTATTATTCTGTATTTCATATTTAAAGCAATTTTTACATTTTATTCCTAAACAGCGCTGTATAAATAAACCTTATTTTCTTACTAAAACAGTTTTGTAAATGGGGTCCAAATTAGAGCCAAACTGACCCAGAAGAACAAGGTATGCTTTCAGGTAGGCCTTCCTTGTGATTTACACGTCATTCTTAGTCAAAGTTCTCTTACTTCTCATGTCTGGTTTCAAAATACTAACACAGCAACAGGCAAAATGCTGTTCACTGAACCAATGGGTGGCATCACAGTCCATTTTTGTATACAGTCTATGCTTCTCCCCAGGAAAGACTTTGCCAACCTGCCATACTGAAATCAGTGGACCAGGGAAAAAATCTGGAGTGAAAAGAAGCTGAATTAATATGATTAATGGGGAAACAAAACAAACAAGACGTTGCTGATGCTGTTGCGCTGATCATTATGCCATTAAATTACAAACTGTACCCTTTTTACGGGTAATGATTGACAAAAACTGGATGTGCAGTGTACACTTTTCTGGTTTATAAGAGGAGCATGCCAGAAAAAGTGTGAGAACCACTGGCTCAGGCTAATTAAAGTGATCAGGTGTTTTTGTCTGAGTCCTGTCTTAACTTTGGCCTAACTGCCCAGCCTGTCTGCCTGCACTCTGGCTGCCAGGAGGCCAGGAATGAAAGCCTGGCACTTACCCCCCCTCTCCTCTATCCCCTGTTGCTACCCTAGATGCCAACAAAGGTATTTCTGGCCCTAATCAACATGGAGTGGTAGAGAGATATGAATGCATGCCTGTTTTTTTTGTTTTTTTTTACACAAAAGCAGAAAGGACTTAGGTAAACACTAGGAAACATTTTCTCAAGATTAAACTGCATTCCCAAGAGCTACTACAATACATTACATTGGTTTATCAAGCTTTCTTCTCTATTCAAACTTAAATTCATGAGTTGACGTTATGTCACTTATGTTTTTAAAATACGAGGAAAGTCATCCCTTTATTTCTGTCCTTTCTCCAACAATTTTATACTGTAGCACATTCATGGTACATTGTGGGGGAAAAAGATAATTTGGGATATGTTAACATCATCATGTGAAAGCATTGTACCTTGTGTTAACATAAAAGTTGCTAACTTATACCGTACCTTACTCTGTTTTGATGTAATGTCAAATGTGTATAGTTGTAACAGCCATAACGGTTCCTCTGTGTGATATTCTGGCCAGTTTATCTCTGACACCCACAAGAAAGGCAGAACTATCTGTTTGAAAGGGAAATGGGCAGCAGCAGATAAAACCAAGGGGATATAGACATGATAGATTAAACAAACCGTGTGTTATTATAAGCTGAAATATGAAATGTGAGAGTTTCATAAACAGGAAAATACAATGTGTGCCCTCTTAGTGTATTTACTGCCATCAGCACATGATCTGCTGGATCCATCGGATCTGATGATTTTTTTTACAGAAAGGCAGATTAAAATGACTAATTTACTAAACTTCAGTGAAAGAAGAGGCAGGAAATCTGGGAAAATAATCAGAAATCCCGACTATAAAACAAAGACGAGGGTGATGAAGATGATGGTGAAGAGAAAAACTGTAGCGTGTTCAACATGTGGCTGTCTCAGCTGATCTGTTAAATCTTACAGACAACACAAATAATGATGATTTTCTTGCACTCGAAAGGATTGAAGGATTTTCAAGTGAGCTCACTCTCACAATAGTGGGGCGTCCAGGACAGGAGGGATACGCGGCCTGGACCCCGAACAGCACAATGTGCAAAAGCAAAATGGGGAACATGAGATGAGGGCTCAAAAACCTCCACACCGCTTAGCTTTGAGTGCTTCGTCATAACAAAGCTGACCACCACTGCTCACCAGGATTGAGACAATACATTCAGCAGTGACAGCCAGCGCTATTGTGTAGGCCTGTGTTAAAATGAAATTAAAAAAAAAAAAAGCAATCATGAAAAAACGGAACACAACTATGAGCGAAGGCACAACCTTACAGTAGGATTACAGGACCTCTGTTTTATTTTTGTGCGCCATCAGAGTGGGTCAGTTAAAATTAATTCCTGATCAACATCCTACAGTGCCTGTAAAGTCTCTCAGCACATCCACAGTCTGAAGCAAGTTTTAGCTCCCCTCCCTAAAAGCTCACTGTCTTCTGACTAGCAAGCTTACACCAGTCTTTGCTTATTGAGACCATCTCATCCTCGTGTCATGTGGGAGCTCCAAAAGCAAAATAGAAAACACTGTTTCTCTTTCTTGGTTGCAAATTGCAATCTCTCAAATCCATCTTTGCCCGTTCAGATCTGATCTGGAATACAACCAGCATGAATACCAACAGCAAGAAAGATTACAACGGGATCTCTTTTTAGAGAAGAATAACGTATTTTACTCTTTTACTGGAAAGTGAGCAAATATACATGGAGTGCCCACTTGTTCACAAACCTTACAGTACATAAAACACAAAATTGTACTAGAGCCAGCCTTGGTTTTTTGAACTGTCTTCCAGTCACTACCGAAGCAATGAAAAAAAAAGAAGCAAATACAATCTCTCTCCTTTTATGACCAAACAATTTTTGTAATTTCAAAACTTACTAAAAAAAAAAAGGGAAAAAAAGATCGACATTACTGCTTCTCTTTAACTGCAAATTTGAATGTACCTGAGCTATCAGCAAACAAGTGCAAAATTTAATTAAAACTAATAATTGAATGCCTGATTAATGACAAGCAATTCACCTCTAATATTTATACTACATGAATTTATTCTATCTACCTAACTACATGCTCATAGTACATATGTTTGAAGTAAAAAAGTACATGAAAATCCAACATTTTAATATCACATTGTATGAGATGGAGCTTCTACTTTTAAGAATAAAGGAAAATGCAAAATTTCTTTGTAAACTTTTCCAAAACAAGAATTGCAGGTGACAAACATAAACATACATAAAGCAGTTCAAAAAGAGTTACAAAGATATGATCTTCATGAGTTATAAAGAAAGGGATCATGTGGAAATTCAGTCAATGCCTTTGTTTAGGAAATTGTATTCATGCTTATTTGACAATTAACTGGAGGTATTGGTGCGCAGGCAAAGTTAAATATGGAAAACACAATGATATGATGTGGTGCATAAATTATATTAGAAATATGTTTGTTACTATTACTGCAGATTATATCAGTAAGAAAGCTGCTTAAATATTGACTCATAACTTATGGCAAAGGGGTGGGATTAAATAAGTGTTTACTTCTTCCCTCTTCTTTTCGATATGTAACTGAATCAGAACAGGTGAAGCAATATTGAAATGTATTAGCTTTATTTTGTATAGGATTTCTTTTCTTCTTTTATTTGCTAAATGAATTTTGTATATTGTTTACATTATTGAAATAAATTAACAAACAGCAACAACCTTAAAATCATAAAGAAGGATCTTTAAATTAAAATGGTTGAGCTCTCTTTGTTTGTTAACTCAGTCATAAGCGATACTTATTTTAGTGCCCTTGACTAAGGCTCTGGAGCTTGTCTTTGACAGCTCATTTTTTAATAAAATAAAGCAAAACAAAAATGTATAATATATAATATAACAAGAACATACAATCTAATGTGCTTCACACACAACCTTCGCTTCATTAATTCAGTTTCCTAATACTAAAACCAAGCTGTAATACTTTACCTTCTAATTCAGTGCAAAAAGGGTCATAGCAAATTACAGGAGAGCAATTTAAAGCGATATTTGCTGTTACTGTGAATGCTGGCACGACACCATATGAGCCATCTGCAAAAATGCCCCGTTTCACAGTGCATTTAACATTTCCAACTTCCATGTCCGTGTCCCTTTAAGAGAAGGCTGAGTCTGCAGCTGTGAAAACTCTGCATTGTTGCTTCTCTTACTTCTACTTTCAAACTTCATTTTCAGCCCTTGCAAAGATTTTCAGAGCCACTCTCTGGACACTGGCAGGTACTTTCACCAGGAGCCAAACTTCCCAGCATGCCTTGTAGCAGGGCAGGCTTTGTTCCTAAAGTTAACTGTGAAGTTGCACTGCTTAACATGTGATACGACCCTGCTTCGTTCTTACTCAAGCGGGTTTACATAAGATGCATACTATACTGCCAGAAAAATGAAGTTTTCATTCTTTAATTGCACCAATATTGAAAACTCGTGCAGAAATCCTTTACAGCTCTCGAAGCATGCGTTGCTATAATTTAAAAGCCAGGCTGCTGAGAAAAAAAATCATCAAACTTCAAAACAGCGCTTAATAATAGCCATATAATGTTTTATATCAAACATTTCCTTTCATCATCTCTCCAGAAACTTGAATTAAACTACTGGAATTAAAGACACATCTTTAATCACACTGGCCTCAGTGTACTTTCTGTAACAGATGCATCATCAAAGATACTTAATAGCTTAAAATGGGACCCATTTTCTATGATGCACAGCTAAATAACATAAATAATAACATTTATTCCTAATACCATGGAAACAGTTCCAATCTTTGCTCCAAAGTGGATATTACAGCTACGCTGGATAACATGTGAGGGACAGTGCAGGCTGCCTGCAGCATCTGGTGGACACCTGTAAGACTGCAAGTCACTAGATTAAAAAAAACCCAGAAGCCTCTTTGATTTTGCTAAGTCACTAAAATTCCTGGGCGAATGTACGCTGACCTTCAGTGGTAGTTCTGCGGACATGTGGGGTTTTCTACCTATCACAAAATCAAAGGCAACATACACAATTATGAACAGTCAGTGAAACACAAATCTGGTCAGCCAGACAAACCAGAATACATACTAGTTTTTAGATTAACATTTTTTTTTATTTTATTGATGTTCAAGTCATTGTGTTCACCTTGTGTATATTAAAAAAATACAACTGTTCTGCTTCATTCTTCACCATCTCTGATGTGTAAACAGTTTTAGAAAGTATGTCAACATACGTGGAAGGTTTTTCTTAATGGCTCTAAAAGACAAAAAAAAAAACCATTAAAATGTGTGTTTAACTCAAGCACTTATGAGCTATATCTAGTGAGCGTTTTGAACTCAATCATTGCGAGTAAAGCTGATCACAAAGGGGCAATCACTGACACCAAAACAATTAGGTTGCATGGATCTAATCCTTTGCACAGCACTTAGGACACTTTTAAAAGCCACTAGGGCACACTGCAGAGTTCCCTTAACTTTTAGGGTTCAGTCTGGTGCATTTTTAAAGTCACTGGGGCACGGGCCTGATTGTTAAGACCAGGGAAAGTAATCCCTGGAGTCAGGCCACTAAACCTGCTCTGTCCTTGTAACCATAGCAGCAGACAGGTAGTGTCTGGGTCACAGGGCAAACATGGCCAGGCTTCAACCCCGGCTGATGCAACATGTTTACGCATTCATTTATTTGGTTTTAAGACATTTAAAAAGTCACCCTTAATAAAAATGTACATGACTGCTGTATGAAGTGGGTTTTGCTATCAAAGTATGACAAACTTTCAATCAGTAAAACTCATATCATTATTAGATTACATAACAAATTATATACTGTAAGTTCATAACTCTAAGTAGTTCCTCTGTGAAGAAAATATTTTAAGACTTTGCAGTGGACTTCAAGAACATTAAAAAACAGATGCTTCTATTCAACAAAATTATAAATCAGCAAATTGAAAATAACCTTCACATTGATAAGTGGTGAATATAACTGTCATTAATGCAAAATTACAACTCTACATCTTTTACAAGATGATCTTTGTCACTACACCAAGTCTAATTATCTCTATGTTTATTAATACAGTTCAATCCACTATTCCATTATATTCATGTACAGCCTCATAAAAGTCATAAAATACCAAAAATATATATTTACAAAATTATCATATGAAAAAAGATAAAATAAAGCAAATATAAGAAAACACATAATGTTACATGAGGATGAGACAAACCAGTTGAATTTTGCCTCTTCATAAAAAAAAATGCCCAAATGATGGTCTTGCCCTTTTGAAAGGAACACATGATCTCCTGTGGCCTTTTCAGCTTTCCCTCTCTCTTTTCAGTTGCTATGAGACACTCGAGATGAAGCCAAGGCTTCCACAATTCATTACTGGAGGAATAAAAGCCAAAAGACTGGACAAAGCAGGGCAGACCAACTCAAACTAGCTCCCACTTAACACACACATCACACCTCTGAGTGCTCTGCTGACATACAAATGGCCAATTCAAGACTTCTGTCTCTCTCTTTTTTAGTTTTATTTAAAAACTGGGATATGGATGAAGGAAAATGGCACAGGTACAATGTGAAAAGTTATCAGCTCAAACATTTCTTACATTAGAAACCAAATAAGACATTTTTCATATCAAGATTTTGGGGTGGTGGTGGTGGTGGTGGTGGTGGTGGGGGGGGGGGGGGGGGGGGGTGTTGTTTTAAAAAAGTTTTTCAGGCAATAATTTTTATACGTCCTAAATAGTGTAACACACCGCTTTTTATTGAGTTTGCACCAAAGGTTGAACAGGCTACAATGCAGCATCACCTGTCTCTGGCTTCCCACCAGCTCTGACTCGCCAAATCATGAAGCATCTCTTTTCTCTCCAACCAATCAGATCTGAATCTCTAGCTGTTCTCATGCAAAGAAAGGAAAAGGAAAGCCAATGAGAAATGTCCCTCCTCCTTCCCCTCATACACCACACACACACACGTACACAGACACACACACACATACATAACAATCACCATCTGAGAAATGCCAACAGACGGGCAATCAGTCATTGTAATTAGGCTTACTGCCATTCCCGGGCCTTCATAATTCAGGCTAGAGCTGGAGGACATAGGTAGTGAGATCCTAGCTGCCATAGCCTACCGCTGGTTCACTCAAGCCTCGAACCAAGCCACTCCCCTCTTCCATCTCTGCTCCCTACATTGGGGGGGCAGCACAATTATAAGGGGTAGCTGGATTACTGCAAAATTACTCCCCTCACCCCAGTCCCACTCCCATTCCTTTTTCACTGGACTGCAAGTTTTTTTTTTTTCTTTTTGCCAAACTGCATTAGAGGAGATACATTTGTCTAAGAAAATGGCTTTTAAAAGAGAAAAAGTACTAATCTAAACACATAAAAACACTATAAAACACAACTTTGTGACATTTAGTCCATACAACTTTGAAGACGCAAAGGTGTAAGGGGGACACTGGATTTATAGGACGGACACAGCAGACTGTTTTTCCTTGGAATTCAAAGCTAAACAGGAAACTATGGCAGTAATTTGCAGAGATTTATTTTATTTGCTTACAGGCTGTGGTTTACTCAGAAACTGGCTTTGCCTGTTCTATAGGACATGAAGTTTTTTTGGCAGTGAAATGAAGAACTGCAAGTTCAGCCAAAATAGACAATAAAGCAGAATGGAGAAACATGCCAAATTGCTCGGGCAATTCAGTCCAGAGGCTCATTTTTCCTAAATGATTCATACTGGAAAGAAAAGCATTTCCCTGTCCTTAGATGAACTTAGTGTGCTTGCCGTCGGCTTTACAAGGAAGAGATGGGGGAGGGAGGCGGATGTGTTCACACTCGGTCCATCAAACACATGTGTGTGCACACACCATGACTACAGATTCTTTGCTCACTGGGGAATTAGGTAATAAACATGTAAGTCTCAAACACAGACACATATAAACATATGCTACTTTAAAAACATATTTTTTACATAACCAAATCGAGTCAGTCCTCATTTCTTTATATTTCAACTTTCTTATGATTTTAGAAACTGTCTTGTACAATAATTCTCCAGGCTTTCTGCAGGTCTTTCAAAGTTTTTCTTTGGACATTAGCTGCTGCTATTTCATTCACTTTCAGTCCAGTCCTTGCACCAGAGCATTTTCAGACAAATGTTTCATTTTTTGTCTGTTTACTGAGCCACTGAATACTGACTTATGATTAATTCAAGCATAAAAACGCACCCAACTAAAAGGATGAACCCGTATTGCATCTACACATAACAGACACCAAAGACCCAGTTTTAAATTGCATCTTTAGATATTTTGTTATTGGCAACCTGTCAAAAGAAATAATATGTTTAATTTTAAAAATTAAACAGTGATTTAAACAATATTTAATTTGTTTAGTGTAATGTATTAGTTAAGTCTGCAAACGGGCAGAAAATAGCATGTCTACATCAACAAGGTGAATCCCAAAGAGCTATTAGCTGAATATCTCAGCATGGTGTGCAGTGTGTCCTTAAAACAGTGAGGAAAGTGGAGGACAAAAGAACAAGTGGCAGGTCTAAAAAACTATGTAGAGCAGGTGAACAGTATGTGAAAGTCATGTAATAAAGTAGAACAAAAAAATCTGACAGCTGATCCCTCCACCAAAGATAAACAGAGAGAAAAGGCAAACATAAATAAACCACAGACATGCATTTACAATGATGAATCCACATCTGAAATTTTCAATACAAATTGTGCCTATAGGTATGAAGGTCAGGGGAGAGGTACAACAATGAGTATCTACAGCAATCTGTAAAAAATGGTGGAGGCTGTATCATGGTTTGAACTTCATGTGAATTTCAAACATCCTGTCCAAAAGTGATTAAATTATGTTGGTAAATTACTTAATTTTTCCCTATGACAATGTTGGCATTGCAGTAAGCACATACCTGAACAAAAAACCCCCACACCAATCAGTCATGGACTGGACTCCACAGAGCCAGGATCTCAACAATATTGACGCAGTGTGGGATCATCTTGACAGAGACTGTAACAAAAAGGCAGCCAACATCCAAAGAAGAGCTTTGGATGTCCTTCAAGAAGCCTGCAGAACTATTCTCCAAGACTACTTAAAGAAATTCCCAGAAAGCTTCCTAAGAGAGTTCAGACTATGTCAAAGAATAAATATGGTTATACTTTCAAACAGTGTTTTCTGCTTCCATCTATGTTTGCATGTTTCAATAAACTGCTGTACAGAACACAAAGAAATGAGGAAATGACTTCTGCACATTGTTGTATTTTATTTAGCTTGAACCATGACTGCACGACAAACAGCACTTTTTAGACTGTACTTAGTGTTCAGTGCAGTAGCAGTAGAGTTTAGAAATGAGAGAAAACTAAAGGCAAGCTTTGTATCAGTCAGCAGTGTCCTGAGGCTGGTTTATTGGCCTGTCTGGCTCAGCTGGCTGACAGTGTTCACCTGTTCCTTCTTTCCACTGCAGGATGGCAGCTAATAGTCTGCTGCAGCACAACAGGGATTAGAACCTAAAACTCTTTTGTTAATATTTGCTTACTAGGCGTGACACTTTTCTGTGCTAATTAGCTACTTTTCAATAAAGAGAGACAAAAAGACATGATGGGAGCATGCTGATAACTTATTGTATATGCATCAAAATTAGACCATGCAGTAAGGAAACATCTAAGCATTGGGTTACATGAAAAATACATTATGCTGCTCATAAGGATACTTATGAATCTGTTTTGTACATCATTAGTGTTATGAAGCAGATATTTAAAAAAAAACAATAATCAATAATGAACAGAACAGAATAGAAATATCTAATTGTTGTGATTTAAAGTTATCACACTGTTTTTTACTTTGAGACTAAATCATGTCTGCAGTGACATTTTTTGTGACCTTGGCTTTCCAAGTCAGGCTTAAATTTAATGCTCAGAATGTAGAGTGCAGCAGCATTAAGGGACAAACATAAACATCTCGCCTGTGACATATTTGGACAGCAGTATGAAGGTTGAAAACGAGAATAAGCCGGCCGTGTTATTGCTGACTCGTGCAAAATGTGGGCAAATATGTAACAAAGTGGCCGTTAATAAGACAAATTCACTCAGGATCAGTCGAATGACAGATTTAAAATAGTAACAAATCTATGAGCGACACAGTGGCAGAAAAATGGCGATGAGGTCTCTACACAAGGGTGTGACACAAAGCAGGAATTTATTTCAGCCCTGAGTCTTTCGAATTGTTGCTCCAGATGTTGCCATTCTGCAAATGTAAATAAAGGAAGAAAGCAGCACTTGCCATTTAAGATATAAACGATGTTAGTTTTCGTTAGTTTTCAGCTGTTTCTGTAAAAATCCAGCAAAAATCAAGCCAAGACTCGTGTTTTTTTTTAACCTCGTGATTCCTTGTGAACATACGTGACATACTTAGATTTCGAGTGACTGCGTTATGAACATAATTTCCTTAGGGATTATTAAAATATTCTGATATGCATGAATTTATTTACTGATTTATGACCAAGTAGTCTCCTTAACTCCCGCAAATGATGTTTTATCCTGTATAAATCTCTGTCTCTCTTTTATATGAAATGCATTTTAGAATATTGCCCCTTGCCAACACTGTATCCCTCTTCATATTGTCCAAAAATCACAAAACTATAACCCCACATATGGAGAATTATTATTATTATTAATATCATCATTGTTACACAGAAGCCAGACAACTGTTGTGCTGCATGAACTTCACTTATCATCATCATCAGAGTTCAAGTAAAGCTTGTGTGTGTATGTGGTTTTTTTCTCCCTTCCCCATGGCAGTGAACCTGAAACCACATGACACCTAGCAACAATGGGCGCCTGTGTACAAATAGAGGAAATAATTTTTTTTAAAGAACCACAACAGAAGTAAACTTTATACCACAGCAGCGTTCAAAGCCTAGTGTTAAATATGTGTCAAACTTGAAAACAATTTAATGAATAAATAAATAAATAAAAAACCCACAGCAAAAATAAAACACGCCACTAAATATAACACAAACCAGCTATCAGCGCTACACAGGAGAGCTGACACCATAAAAGCCACCTTAATCATGGCGCTAATATACAAGCCACGCTATAAATATTACAATATCACTTTCCCCCCTCCGTTTTAGCTTCTATTGATATAAAATGTGAAATCATTTCTGGGTCTATTTCCAATCGTGCTGCAGAACAAAGAAAAGTTTCGACTCACCACAACAACGCACCATGTGCTGCGACTGTCCACAGCGCAACAGGCGAGAGGAGGGGAACCGAGAAACAGCCGTTCTTTTAAGGTGTTCAGTCCAGCCTGCTGCAGCTGCTCGGTACTGCTTTTGCTTCTGAGGGAAACTTAAGAAATATCTATGTCACCGCTGCGCTTCGTTAAATACAGATAGTCCGGGGGGGAAGCGAGAGAGAGAGGGAGAGAGGGAGAGAGAGAAAGAAGTGATGATCCGTCGGGTTATAATCTACGTGGTGGTCTGACGGCTTTGGTGAGGACAGGATTATACACATCCCAAAGAAAGCTTTTCATCTGTTTCATCCGCTGCTGCTGTCCCCAATATCCCCACAAGTCTGCATGCATGGCGATCCTGAATCAGTTTACTGTGCGTGAAGGCTGCTCTGCAAGTTATTACAGCCGACAGGGGTTGACTGGTTGTTTTATGGGAAGTCAAAAATATTTATTTGCTTTTTTGTTATTTTTGTTGTTGTTTTTTAATTGCTCTGTTGATATTTTAGGTGCTGATGTATATGTGGCTCACTGGCATGCCTTGGTGCATGCAGTGAGCGACCTGCAATACCTGTAAAGTTTGTGTAAGCAGAAGTAGTATAGTTTTGGACTCTTATATTCAGACTGAGCAACTTTAGCAACCTTATTTCTGTCTCTATACGTGCTCATTGTCACTGGGATTCACTGCTATTTTACTTATTTAGATTCCAGTTAGAGCATTTTTACTCTTGCTTCTGTGCCCTTTGGCAGTTTGCTCCGACATTTTGGGTGGAAGTTGTTTTTTCTGGGGAGTGGGAGGGGGGGTCATATTTTGCATTTTAGAGATTTCAGCACCAGATTATCGTTTGTCATTAGTGGAGCACTTAGCATGCTTCTTGTAGCTTGCACTTGAGCAGTCAGTAACTCACTCTGCAGCCGTTTGAATGCTGATTTGAGCTATCACTCAGAATAGCTCGCTTTCACAGAATCTTAAGTTGCACCTGTTGCATGAATAGCTCTGAAATGCCAGACTTGACAGACGGTAAACACAGGCTGCTCTGCACTTTTCCATCCGGGGCGCTCATAAATGACTTTTGCCCAGCAACATGTTTTGCGGCCAAGCCAGGCCGCTTAGGTCTCTCGATAGCAAACAAACACCACCTTTCACACTGAGGTGACTTTAATGATCATCTTGATCCTGGCGCGGTGCGCTGGCACAAGCAAGGCAACCCTGTTGACCCCATACTGCATAGAGACAAGGGTAATGAGATTAGCTTTGCATGAGTGTGGCTTTTGTTTGTGACGTGTCCTCTCCAGATTGTGCATGCACAGCTTTTCAAGCTCTGCAGTTCATGTGACAATATAACTGCAGTTAAGGGAGTAAGGATTACTGGGTGAGGTGATCGGGTTCACAGAGCTGTGCGCTCAGGGCAAGAGTTAGTTACTGTGAGTGCATGTGGGGAAGGAAATGATGTGAAATGTCCAGGATTTCTCACTGTTTCCAGAGAGAAAGTGGTGCAAATGGTTCACCTTTGTGTTAATCCCTGGTTATGTTTCAGTGTGTGTACTTTTCCTTTGCTGCACCCAAAAATGTTAAGAATGGTCTTATATCTGTCTTAACTTTTTAAATTTGGAAAAACCTGTTTTCTGTATGACCTCATATCTGCTTTGTTTCAAACTAACAAAAAAATATGTGGTTAAAATCACACTTTTGTCTTTAGTTGTCACCAAGACAACATCGATTACATCAAGTAGTTACAATATTAATTACATAAGGTAGCTGAACCATTTGCTGGTCTTCAGAGCACTTGCTGACAAAGAGGATATGTTCAGACCACTTACACAGAGTCTGCACAGACTGTCCCTGGTTTTGCCTTCAACAGTTGCTCGTCAGGCTGTTCCAGAAACAAATGCAATGACAAAGACACAACTGTGATTCTGCTTGTCAAATCAAATGAAGTTAAACTGTTTAAGAGAGACTTCTGTTCTGCCACGTGACAAATCGCACGTTATCCGCCGGATCAGGAGAGCACTACCATATTTTGAATTCAGCTTTGTTTTGTCAGTGCACATCATTGCCCTTTTTTATCCTCTGCTGCTTGATCGAGAGTCCCAGCAACAACCGGCTTACATATACAAAACAAAACAAATACAGATATTTTGTTTGGGGGTTAACCGTGTTAACCGTCATCCAGGGGCATGTGAATTCCCGCTATGGGGTTCTGCTGAGATGCTTGACCTTGAAGGCTCTGGAGGCTCTGAGTTCACTAAGAAATGCTTATTTGTACACAGAGTGTGTTGCTCAAGTTGAACAAGGCTGCTTTGCACAAAGAGACAACTCTCACTGGTGTCTGGACTCCATTTCTGCTTTATATATTTATAAATTTGTAGCAGAGCTGTTAATTTGCTTAGGAATGTGAAAATGGGACTACAGTTTTTATATAAATTATGCATAAACTGGAATTGCCTCTGAATGGCTTAAAGGTAGCTTCAGTCATTTTTTTCAGTGCTCAGACCACCAACCTTACAAACAAGACATCCGCTAAAATGCTGCGTGAAATCTAAAAGATTGTAAAGCAAAACTGGCGTCAGATTTCACATTTCTTGGCTGTCATTAACTTTCTCCCATTCTCCCTCGTGCTAGTCTGTTAACTTTCAGAGGTACCCCTGAAGGAAAACATGTTCATTAAATTCCCAGCAGGATTCCGTACACGGGCTTCACCCTGTCATTGACAGATTCATGAATGACTCAATATGCGTCTGGATTTGTAACCTGCGAGGGCTTAACAAAAAAGTCTGGGAACAATGGCAACTGAGGCAAAGCTGGAGAGCCTTCAGTCTAAACAAAATCTCATTGTTCATGTTTTCCACAGTCAGGGGGTTAGGCATTCCCTTACCCACCCCCCACACCATAGGACTCCCAGAACCTTAGTCCGCTGTTCCACCCCAGTCTTAGTACTACACCAGCTTGTAGTGGGGTTAGTAATTAAACAGGCTGCCTCTCAGTTTCTGCAGCTCCACAGGGGGAGTCCCTGCATGAAATGCACTCCTCATTCTGAGTCCAGACAGCAGCTGATGAGGGATTATCTGCTGGCAGAGGCATGGCATACTCCCCACCATAATCTTCAATTAGTTCAGTTCACGGTCATATGTTGGGTGGACCTGACACTACCTTTCCCACGGCTTCTTCATAAACAGCAGCAGCGTATTAAAAAAGGTACATGTTTTACATATCACATATCATCTTTTTAACGTACAGTTTTCAGACCTGGTATATTACATGATATGTGTTTTTTTTTAATGTATTTATATAGCCTATGATAATTTCGTGCAGTATGTTGAATCACAGAATGATCACCTCAGATAGATAACAGGTACTTTTCTCTTACTTTTTATTTTTTCTATTTCTTTTATTTATTTCCTCAAAACTGCAACTTCACAAGGCTCTACTTCCAGTTAGTAATCACGTGTATTCATGCTAATAGTACCTTAACCTTAATAAGACTCTGAAATATCGACTACTGTGATTGTGGAGCTTTGCCTGTATTGGACTATTTAAGCAAAAATCAAAATCTGACAAATTTCATTGATCTCTTGAGAATTCTAAAAATAAACAGCTTAATTTTAAACATGCTGTTGCAAAACCTCTTATAACTAAATTCAAAGTTAGAACTCATTTTATGCCTTTGCCAACCAGTCAGAGATGACCTTGACTTTTATATAAATAACTCAACCAACTGACGATTTGATTTCATTTGATATTTGTTGGATTTTTTTGAGGTATGTATTTTTGGGCGGGTATGGTTAACTTATGAAATCTAGCTCTGAAAAACGTGTGCTTCAAACTTGGAAAAGGTCTAATCAATCAACGCCATCCTCTATGGATAACGTGGTGAACATTGAAAGTATATTCTTTCAACGAGAAAAGGTTCAGTTGGAATCCAGCATATTTTGGTGTGAATCTATCCAGGACTACCAAAGTGAAAGTTAGTAGTCCCAACAGCAACATGGTATCGCAGTGTGATATTTGGCTGCATAAGTGCAAAAGGTGTTGGGGTGTTTATAGAAGGCACCATGGATGTCTTTGGATATATCAAAGTGCTGGTGGAAAAGATGACTCCCAGTCTCTCGAAGCTTGGCAGAATATAAATATTCCAGTGCCATACCGATCCAAAGCAGACACCCAAAAGCTTTTGTAAAGAAGAAAAAAGTGAAAACTGTGACCTGGCTAAGCATACTGTGTGTCTTTAATAGACCTTGGGAGTATTTTAAAGCAACAGAGCCCCTAGAAAAGAGCAGCTGAAAAACAATAATGTCCAAAAGGACTGAGTCTTGTCTATTAAATGTCATGTAATGGAAAAATATCTATTTTAATCTGATATATAATGTAATTATAAGATTTTTTTTTACTTACCTAAAATTAACAGTGCAGTGTGTATCTTTTTCTAATACTAGCTTGCATCTTGTTTCTTGTGTGTCTAGCATGAGAGTAATGGCACTGAAAGAGCACTATTCTAAAGGCATTTCACATTAATACTACTGTTTGGGTCTAGCATCATCAGAAAGTGCTACAGCATGAAAATCATCCAAAACCCACCTGCATGATGAACTTCAGTTTGTTGTAGGGACCAAGCTTCCAGTCTGGAGATAAGCCAGTGGCTGGGGAAAGGAAGGTAACAGGCATTGTTTGCCAAAAGCAGAAGTACAAGATGGCTAAGCCAAATGGTGCTAGGCTAAAAACAAACCCTATCTGATCAGCTCTCCCATTCATCCTACTTTCCAATATCTGCTCCCTAAACAATAAATTGGACTACATCTGACTTTAGCAGACTACCCTGTGGGAGTTTACAGAATGCTGGTCCTTTGTTTCCGCAGCTCAGTTCCATTCGCTTACAGGGGCCCGCCTCTTTCATGCTGATAGAAATGGAGCTATGTAAGGCAGGAGTCGTGCTGGTGGCATAAGTGTCCTTGGAGTTTTTCTTGGAGTTTTGCTGTGATGGATTCTGCTGAGTAGCAGATAAAATTTATGACCCTTTCCCGTGCACGTGTTTTTTGGAAAATGTAGCTTTTTCTACTTGATTTGGTCTTTTGTCCATACGTAATTACATCCATACATTTTAGGTAATCAAAATTGGAGCTTTTTAAAATAAATACCTTCTTTTTTTCTTGCAACATCAATGTGCTACATTATCTGCATGAGACAGTTTTGTCCAGTAGCAGAGACAAAATGCTACTACTGTTTATATTTCTATCAGCAACTTTTCCAGCTTACACATATACTCATAGTTACTGTACCGACATTTAAAAGATGGAGGTGTTAGAGTGAGCTCCAGATGTTGGTACTAATTTCAACTTAGAAACGGTTTCCCAGCTCAGGCCCTGCTGCTGCAGTTTGTCCAAATACTCATTCCTTCCCTTATGCACCATCTATGTTTGCCTAATAACAAACGTCCAGATGAACAGAATCAACTTTTGGAGACATCACATTATTGTTTTTTGTTTTCATGAGGATGGAGATTTTTTTCAAAGCAGTGCTGATGGACAGGATTTTTTTTTTTTTAATTAAAAAGTGGAAAATGCAGATTTAAAAAAGTGTTGAAACACTTACAAGTTTAACACTATACAGTACTGTCTAGAAGTCTTGAGTAAGTTTTCCTTTCGTGATATTTTCCTTCCAAGGAGACAGGCCTTCTTGTAATTTTCAGAGTTCTGGATGGAACTTGAAAAATTACAGTACTTCTCAAAGATCTTTCAAAGTTCATCTTTGGACACTGGTTGCTTTTTCACCCATTTTCGGTCCAGTCCTTGTACTTGACCGTTTTCTGACCTATGAATCATTTAAGTATATAAAGGTCTCTAACTCAAGGGATGAACTAGATAACAAATTTTAATTCTGTCATTAGGCACTTTGTTACTAGTAGCCTGTTGCAAAAATACATAATTTGCTCCCATTTCTTTAGTTAAAGCTATGAAAACACCAAACTTGACACAACTTCACATGCATAAAACAGTATTTTTGCACCTAAGTTGATCCATCTACTGTCTCATCAGAAATGGTCTCAATGGAAGAGTTGCTGTCAAAAGCCATTCTTAAGGAAGGGAAATAGAAAAAAAAGGCAGAGGTATGTCAAATTACACATGAACCGGACTTGAAAATCAGTGGCAACAGGAGTGATGAATCCAAATTTGAAATTTGTTGGTTGAAGTCCTTGTCACTATGTATGAAGAAGATCAAAGGAGAGGTAAAACGGTGAGTGGAGGCTCTGTCGTGGTTTGAGGCTGCTGGTTTCAGCCAGTCATGTTGGGAATCTTGCCAAAGCTGATGGAATTATGATCGTAGAAATGTATTGTCAGATTCGAACCCATCACGCAACAATATGAAGTAGCTGATTTGCAACAGCTTCATTTTTCAGAGTGACAAGGGTCCTAAACTCACCATCAATACCTGGATAAAAAAAATACTATCAGTCATGGATTGCCCTCCCCAGAGCCCAGACCTCAACATTATTGAAGCAGTGTTATTTATTATTGAAGCAAGCCTTTTGTTCTGTTGACAGACAACAGAACAAAAGGCAGCCAACATCCAAAGTAGAGCATTGAATGTCATTCAAGAAGCCTGAAGAACTCTTCTGTGTTGAAGAATAAATGTGGTCATAACAAATATTAACTGTCAAGCTTTTTAGCCTTTCAAGCTAACAAGCTTGTTAGAATTATACAAAGATTGCATTTGCCTTGTATAAGGTATTTCCACGCGTGATGGTAAACATTTTAAAAAATGACTTCACCTATTTCTTCTTTTCCCAGTAAAATTGTAAAGACATGTGGGGCGACTCAAGACTTTTCAACAATGCTTTAGTTCAGTTTGGTATTACTATTTACTTACTGGTATGTTTTTCTAGTGAATAATAATTTATATAGGCACTATGGTGGCTCAGTGGTTAGCACTGTTGTCTCACAGCAAGATGTTCCTGGGTTCAAACTTGAGTAGGTCCCTTCTGTGTGTAGACTGCATGTTCTCTCTATGATTGCACTAATGAAAAGCATAAGAGCTACAAAAGAGCTTCACTCCCTGGTTAAATAAAGGTTAGAATAATATGATTATACCTAGAAATTTAAGTTAATCCACTAATGTTGTCATGTGAAATCCAGAAATACCCATCTAATCACGAAAAATTGACATAATAAAGAAACCTGTTTATAACTAACTAACTAAACTAACAAAGAGAGATAGCATGTGGAAAACACAGCAACCCTACCAGTCTGAATGCATATAGCTCAAGTTACAAGTTATTTTGCAATAATTACCGGACAGTTTGTAAGATAAAGCCTTATAGCATGCATGGTTTACAGTCATCAGCAGTCTGCTCTAATTGTTGACAGTAGCTCTCAAATGACATTAATGGAAACCTGTTAATTACTTTGACTGAAATACCAGTTAGAAAGTTCACATAATGAAATCCGTGTGCAAATGCAGAGCAAAAACTTCAATAGTTTAAATACAAACCTCACCTATTAATAGCATACAGCACGGATCTGAGCTACTGTCTTTGTATTTACTAGGAAAAAAACTGTAATTGTGTTTCTGATGTAAATGTCAAATTATAGGCTTAACTTAAATTCCTGCTTAACCGGGTAGCCTAAGTATTATCCCTTTTTAACCTTAGTCGATATATGATAAACCCTTAATATTCTGTAGAAACCATCCAGGAGACAAAACACAACCATTTTAATCATGTATGTTTCATCCAGCACATCTAGTTTTTGGGGGGCGTACATGTTAAAGCGCAACTGAGTCTGAGTTTAATTAAGAGCAGGGATTTGGAAAGTAACACTATATTCTGTTGAGCCACGTCTCTGTGCTTTAACATAACTTAAGCTAATAGTTCCAGTGCTGAAGTTAACTTCCAACAGCCTGCCAAGAAGCTGTCAAATTAGAAATGGGGTCTTTCAGTTCATAAAAAATATGATCTGGATCCACAAGTCCATGTTGTCTCCGTGAATATTATTTAATCCAATCATGAAACCGCTACCTTGTCACTTATTCCTCTCTCTTGTTCATCAGCTTGAGCTTGAGAAGATTAATTTGACTGTCATGCACAACCAAATACCAGACACATTTCCTATAGCAATGCAGGTAAGAGGGCATTAAACTAAACTTGTTTTAAATATTTGTTTTACAAAAGGGAACACAAATTTAGTCAAGACTTATTAAAAGTACCTCACAACTGATAGACATTTATGGTCCCAGTTAGTTTCGTTTTAAGCGGAGAAGTTCATATTACATTCTTATAGGAAGCAAAGTCCAGTGTGAGTCATGTGTATGTGGGGAAAGGTCATCTCAGGTAAAGTGATCACATGGGCTTTCATGGTCTTGCACTTCACCCTGTTATTGTTGACAAAAGCTGCACCATATGCTGTTTCCTGCAAGACGTCAACCTGACACAAACACAGCACCAGAAATGCCGTGACACAAACAGACAATGGGATTCCCTTAGTTCATCTGTGACCTGCTTTTAAGGACAAGACTGAAAGGATGAGCACCTATGCTACCAAGTGCGTTTGTGGGTGTGTGTATGTCGGTCTTGTTTGTTGCGCAGTGATAGGCTTAGATGGGCTGGCAGACGTGCCTTAACAAGATGTGGGGCTTGATAACACACTCAGTTGAGCTTTCTATTTTCGGTCATGAGACTCCATGAACTCACTCACCCCAGCCAGTGCAAATGAAAAACAGTATGTTTGACATTGAAATATCAAAATGTAGCAGGAAATTTTGTTTTCTTTGTTATATTCATGCTATCATGTGCTGCAGGAATAACATTTAGGCTCAAACACGTGTACGTGTGTTTAGCATCCATTCTTACGGGTGGAGGGAGGTTAGGAGTCTTCTCTCACCCTCGTTCTCTGCGGCCTGCTGGAGCAGGGGGGCTAGGAGGAGGAGTTGGCCGTCCGACTGGGGTCCGGAATGTGGGGCCTCCCTGCTGCTGCGGAGTCGGGGCGGTCTGCTTCTCCCCACTGCAGGGAAAAGGGTAACACAACCTGGGTCTGGGTGCAGTTCCCCCCCCCAGGGGCAAGGGTACCTAGACCCGGTTCGTAGAGTACGCTTAGGGAGTGTGATTGTGTGTACAGCGTCTCTTTATGTCTGTCTCCACGTTGGTTGAGTGTGGAGTAAGTGCATATGAGAGCATGAGGGTGGGAATGGATGTTTGTATCTGTGTGTGCCTGTATGTCTGTGTATATATGTCAGGTTGGGTATCAGACGCCATCTCTCTGAGGACATCTCAGGCCCTCCAAGGTTTAGAGGCCTATCTCCCCCCACCACTTCCCCTGCCGGGGGCGGACTCCCTCAGGCATCGGTGCGTTGGTGGTTCTTTGTGTCTGGGGGTGGGCGTCCAGGTACACACCGGCTCACTCCTTGGCGGCTGCTTATCGGGGCCTGGAGCCTGGGGCTCGCTTGGGCCACTTCGGAGGTGGGGTGCCCCCGGCCTCTCGGCCTGGGGCTCGGTCACTCAGGCACAGCTGGCTGCCGGCGGGGCTCACGGGCACGTCACTGCAACCCCCCCTGGCTTCTGCTCCGTGGCTGCTGGGTGACCCCTCATCTGGGACTCTCCTCGGCTCTTTCTGGGACAGTGGCACGGCTGCCCCTCTGTTGGTCTTCCTTGGTCTCTTGTGTTCTGGGGGCCTCTGGATGTCTGGTGTTTTGATTTCCTCCATACCTGCTTCATGCCCTGGAGGACGGGGCAGTGGCCCCCCACACCCTCTAGCAGATCATTACATGAAGGAACCTTTTAAGAAAACAAGCGCGTCCATGCTCACAGGTGTACACACGGGTGATCACACACACAAACTACACCCTTTTTGGCTCCTACCTCAAAGCACACTGTGCTGTCGATCTTACGTGCTGCACAATAATGTTTAATATTTAGTATTTACTGTCATATTCCCATAGATCATTGTGATGTTGTTTATTCTATTACTCTCGTTTTCTTCTGCTTGTTTTCTTTTTTCTTTCTCAACAGGTGATCCAGGTGATCGATATATGTATTTTTTTTTTTTTTTTTTCTGCTTATTCTGTTGGTTTTTGTTTTATGCCCTTCTCCCCCGTCCCTCTTCTCAACTGTTTTTCTTTCCCTCTTTCTTTCTCCCTTTTCTTTCCCCCAGTCAAGTCTGTCCCGTATTCAGCAAGTGAAAATAAAATAAAGAATAAAAGGTGAATCAAATGGACCATTACGGCAAAGCTGGGATGGTCAATTTGGGAAAGAAAATCCGTTGGGCATCTTTCTTCGCCTTTAGACAATAATTCTGATGGCAAAAGAGCCAAACGGGACAGGTTAAAAAAAAAAAAAAAAAAAAAAAAAGCATCCATTCTTACGTTGCATGTTTGTAGCATGCTATATTCTATTGTATGACATTTGTGTGGACACACACACTCAGAAGATATTTTTGCATGTGGCATACAGTTCATTTATTGTTGAGTGTTTGTCAGGGCATTACCGCATCTAATCCCTTTCAGCGCACTCGGAGGGTCTCTATTTGGGGGTTTTATCCCTCTTTGCTGTTGCAGATTGTCTGTTGGGCCATCCCCACAACCCTGCTGCACCTCTGTTATTCATCACGGCATATGTTATTCATCACATGTTGTAATGAGCTGTCAGAAGGAGCCTTGACAAATGCTGCCTTTCTGTTTATGAAATGATCATGTTGGCCTCACACTTCAAACCACTAGTATCATCCAGTGGTTACTCTACCTCACTTGTAAAATCTGTTTTGTGGGCATGAATCACCATAACTCAAAGGTAGGAAGGTAGGAGGATGTTATATTTAAAAAGTCAATGAAATACAAAATCCTTCATTGCATACCAATGGTCTAAAAAAAAAAACAAAACAGGAAAGACTCAGTCAGGCTTGTGGATTTATCACTGGACAACATGCTTTCCTTTACAGTAAGTGACCTCAAAGAACTTACAGCATGGAGCAATCAACGCTGCGCACCGCACAATACAATACTGTATATCTCTTGCACTCTTACTCCCCTCTCCTCCCAGGCCATAAAAAGACCCCCCCCCCCCCACCCCCACCCCCAAACAAACACACACACACACACACACACACACACACACAGATTCTTTCCAGAGATGACAAACACACATTGTCCTTGTGCAAGGCCGAAACAATCACTTCCTTTGTGATGGAATGCTCGCAGGTCAGGCAAGGTCAAGGATCTTTTAGGACTGTAAAGCGCTAAAAAAATGCACATATGTGTGGAAAGGAAAATGGGACTCATTCACAAGAAGGCTATTTATAGGAGTGTTTTCAGTGTATGTTACTGTAAACTCCTTATCACCAGAGGAGATTGAGCTTCCTTTTTGTGGACCTCCATTTTATTTTTGTATTTAAATGCCCAAAGTCTTGTTCATACAGAGCGCCATCTCTGGCGCAGAGCTCAGCTCGAGATTTCAGCTGCTGCATGGAGATGGTTTTGTTCCTCCCTACCTCTGTCTTTATTCCCCTTCACCCCTCCTCTACACTGGCTGAATCAGCACCCTGGGCCTCCTGGTGTCACTTTGCAACTTTGCACTTTGTCCATGTATCAGTGGCAGAAACTTGTCTCCCCCAGTGACAGAGCTAGAAGGGGTACGGTGAACCGGAAATGTCTTTGGAATGGGAATGGTGGCACAAGTGAAAGAATGATCAACAAGAAAAACCTTTGCTTAACTGAGAATTGAGGAGAAAAAGTCACAATGAATCAAAAGTAGCCCATGGAGCCTTTATGTAACATTTTGGCTCTTGTTCTCAATTTAATCTTTAAAAAGCATCTGCATTCACTTTCAGCTGCAGCATTTGACATGATGAAAAGTATGGCCAAAGGGTAAATTTTAACCCTGCGCAGTGACTAAACAGCAAAGGAAGGAGATCAGCTTAAATTGGCACACATGTGAATATGACTCACTGAACTTTTATCTGACCCGTATGATTAGAGAAGAACTTGAGCAGTGGAGTTTACACGTGCAGCGGGTGTCATAGTCGAGCAGTTTATAGCTCCGGGGTCTGCTCTGTTAAGAGGTGCAAATGGGTCTAGACGCAGCAAGATTGATTGTATATGGATAGAAAATTTGGTGCACACTTAGAGAGTATAATTTACTGGGTCAGTGGACCTTGATTTTTATCTTCTTGAAATCTTTGAAGCATTTGGACAAAACATAATCTAATTAGTATCAGTATATTTTCTTGTCACTTGCATCAGGATATCTGCTGACACATACAGAGAAAGCATAGGGAGAACGTTTTTTAATTAAAAAAAGAGTGGGAAATATGACAGTTATGTACTAATTTGCTTACTACATTAAAGGGTGGTTACAATTTTTCACAAGCTTGGGTTTATCCTTTGTAGTTTTGGGATTTTTTTTTCTTACCGATTCAATATCATTACAATTATGCACAAAACAGAATAAGTGAAATGGATTGATAAACTGTGATGAATATCTACAGTGGGAAGACAAGCGGGAAGTGTTTTTGTTGTTGTCATTATAAAGAGTGATTTAAAAATAACTTACCTATTGAATGAACCATGAAAGTTGATATTACTGTTTTGAAAGGGAAACAAGCTGCTATGGTGTAGTTCCTGGAGGAGCCATAGGTGTCCATGACTTTGTTGACTCGGTGGCAGTTAACGCAGGCCTTGGTGATTGAAAGAGCCCCAGGAGAGCCCCTCCTGAGCCCAAGTGCATGCATGAGTTCAAGAGATATTAGATAAAACTGGGCTCAAATCATTGTAAAGTTGCCCTTACTTATATCCCTGTGGCTTGAACATTGGACAACCCAGTGAATATAAGGGTAGCTTACCTGTGCCTTTGGGCTGGGAAGTGTGTCCTGATTATTGTGCCCAATCTTCTGCGAGTTCCTCAGGCACTTTCTTGCATCCCACCCAGAAACTCAAAGTAAATGTAGGGATTCCAAAAACGACCATATCCTGCACCTCCATTGCTGAGGCACTTGGACAACTAAAGTGGTTAGTCTTGTCGTGGTGGCAATCCCCAGACCAAATAGTGGACATCAGACATCTGTCGAGTTTCCTTGTCTTATGGGATTCTGGACAAAAGTACCAACAGCTAAAGCAGGGCATAGTTCTGGAATCAAAATTTGGGAGTGGGATAAGTTATGTCAAACCACAAAACAGTCATCCTCAAAGCTTTTCTGGGAAACTGGCGGGGAACTCAGGAAAAGAAAGAAGGTTCCTGCTCACACTCTATGTTCTAGTGATGGAGTCCTGCTGACCTGAAATGAGGCTATAATCAAGTGTTGGAAGGAATACTTTGAGGATTTCTTCAATCCTACTGACACACCTTACATAAAGGAAGCAGCAACTGGGTAGAAGGGAAACGACTTGCCTATCATTGTGGATGAGTTCCCCAAAGTAGTTAAAACTATCTGTTGGCTAGGTTCCTTGGGCAGATAAAGTGCACCCCAAGTTCCTCAAGGCTTTGGTGTGGCCATAAAGGTTAACAGGTCTCTGCAACAATGTGTAGAAGCTGGGAACAATATCCCTGGATTGGCAAGCTTGGGTGGCGCTCGTTCTTGTCAAGAAAGGTTACAGAAAACGGTATGTACGATATCACAAGGATAACGCTCTTCACCCTCCCTGGGAAGGGCTATGCCAGGGTATGATTGAGTCTGGGATTAAGAAGTAAAAAAAAGCACTGGTCTTAGAACATTGGACCAGCTTTTTATCCTCTCAAAGATATTCAAGGATATGAGAGTTTGCCCAACAAGTTGACATATGTTTTGTGAAATTGGAGAAAACATTTGACCCCATCTTGGGGTCCCATAGGGGGTTCTTCATGAGACTGGCATATAAGGCCTGTAGTGAGAGCTTGGTTCACATTGATATCACCAAGTAAGATTTACTCCTGGTGGGTGTTGGTCAGGGCTGCCCTTTGGCACAACTATGTTCAGAATTTTTATGGGTAGAATTTCTAGGGACAGCCAAAGGGTAGAGGGTGTTGGGTTCAGTGGTCTAATCTTTTATCAGCTTTTTACAAATGATGAGGTTCCCAAGTCTGTTTGTGCCTGTAATCTATGTTACTTTTAAAATGATTAATGGTAAAAAGTATACACCATTTTCTTTTTTTTTTTTTTAATTTATGTTTTATTAGTTTTCTTATTTATACAACATGTACAACAAATTCAACTTAATCACCGTGGGGGGAAAAGCAAAACCAAACAGAACAACAACAAAAGAGACAAACAGACCAAAACCAAACAAAACACAAGAACAAACAAACAAACCAAGAAAGACAATGACATTATACAAAATCGGGCCTCCCATTTTGTACATATTTCAACCATTTCAACCAATATTCTTCAAATGAGTCCGCCTGGCACTTTAGCCTAAAAGTTATTCTACACCATTTTCAATGCACCATTGAGTATGCAAAGCAGGAGTATCTGGTATCTGGAGTAGAGCCAAAGTAAGCAGAAGTGCCTTGAGGCGACTGTTGTTGTTATTTGGTGCTATATAAATAAAAGTGAATTGAAATGAACTGAAGTGAATTGAACCCCAGAAGCATGCCATTCGTTGTAAAATTATTGCTTAATTGATTTAAGATTTAGAACTTTGCTTTGAGACTTTCAGAAAAACTTTAGGTCTGATCTTGGCTACTCAACCAATACTTTTTGATTTTAGTTTCTTCATGAGATTGTGGAGAATAAGTGTAGATAAAAATTTAATTTAACATAGAATCTTTCCTATTAAGACACATACACAGAGGACAGTTTGTCTATAATGGTTGAGGAGCTCTTAAGCAAGCAAGCAAGTTCCTAAGTAGTATTGTGGTTACAGAAAGGCTGTAGTTAAAATGCATGGTGCTGATAAGAACCATGCTGCTCTGCAATATTTAAAATCTTTACTTCATGCACTCATGGATATGAGTGACATTTCCTCACAGGGGAATAACCAGGTCACTGAGTGCACTTGCGGTTGTTATTCAGTTAGTGAAAGTTGTGTATAGCACTATGTATGCATATTCCAGACTTTTTATGTCAGTTCACACACTATGAGAGGAGACAGGTTCAGCTCTTAATTACAGTCAAGCTCTACCAGAGGTTTATCTATTAAACAGAGTATTAACATATGTTTGATCTTTAAGTGGTTTGTGCTCCATGCTAAAACAGAACCCGGTGCTAAAATGCACTTTGATGGCCACAATGTTTATCTCTGATCAAGCTCCTTTTGAGTCTTAATAGGGGTACAGTTACTGTACATTGATATGTCTGGTGGGATTTGGAGTGTGGTGTGTCCGAGCCAGACACTGTTTCAATCACGTGGCGAGGCTGGAATTGGAGGAGATGTGTTCCTCTGAATCTAGAATGTGGTATGCAATCAAGATTCAAGCCCCCACCGCCAACCCCTTACAGTTACTTACACACACATATACAATCAAGTTGGCAATCCACTCCACAGTGGTGTTGGCCATAGTCAGGAAGTGCTAATGAAGTTATTAATGATATTCATGTGTGCAATAGCGTGCAAGCAGGGACTGGGTCTCCATTAGCCAGCTGGTCAATCTGTCTCAACTTTAGTTCATGGTGATTAATAAAGTGGGAAGAAAAGAGTAAAAGAGGCCTTTTCTTTGAGCCTGGTCAAGTAAAAAGCAGACAAAAAATGTGATCAAGACAAAGAGAGAATTCAAAAAGTCACATCGGCACAGGAGCATTTCTGCCATTGGATCACAGACTAATAGCAAATGTCCCAATATAAACTTTAGTTGCATAGATGGCTTTTTGCACAGCTGACACTTTTCAATACTCCTTTTTATTTACAGATTTAATTTAACTTTACAGATTACTTTGAACAAAAACACAACTGCAGACCAGTGACGAACAGATATACAAATATAGCATTTACATGTTGTCACAAAGCTTCATTAGCAGCGCTACAGTCTGTTATCATAGTCATAGTTTAAGAGAAGGCAGGAGTTAAGATGGAGAAAGGGCAAGAAGTGTGTGGGCTGGATCCAGTTGCTCTGCTACGGGGACTGCTTAAGAATCTCCTTCCCACTTGTAGCTCTAAGCTTGTGCAACATCTCCCTCTGCTGGGCGTCCACTAAACCTTAGCGCTGAGACAAGCTCTCTTTAACTTTACTCCTAAAAGATTTAATGCATGTAAAAAGTAAAGCTCTGTGATCAGCTCTCTTTCTATGGAATCTGTGTCGTCTCTTTTCTGTTTTGTCTAACTGCTTGTGTTCACAGTTCTGAATTAAAAATCACTTCAGCACCATCACTGCTGCTCTTTTCCTCAATGGAAAAAACTCCCGTTTTCTCTCTGTGTCCATGTACTTTATAGTTAACTGGAAATTAACAAAAGTAGAAAGTAGACTGACTTTCAAATAACAGTTTATCTGGCAGCAGTTTGTGTTGCATACTTTGTCTCCACCTACTGGAAAGGCTCAGTTGCCACTTTGCTTTGCGTGTCTTTTTAATGGCGGCTTATAATGTTCACAAAATCATTAAACCATAGATATTCGACCACAAGTAGAAAGCAGAAAATCAAATTTGCATTGCCTAAAGCTTTACAGATAATCTCGGTAACATCTGGAGATAGAGAACTATTTTGTAGTGTTCTTAAGGGTCATGTGTTACTCCACATGACTGTTAGAGAGAGAGTCTTGCAGATAACACCCCACAGATCAATATTTTAACAAAAGTTATTTTTTTCTACGTCATATGTATGTAGATTATAATGTCCTGGACGGATTCTTGACATATTGCTCTAATTTATTATACCACACACAGATGGGCATGGATTCCCAAACACATCATCATTCGAATGGGTTCCTGATGACAGCGGTCAAATCTGAATTTTATACAGGAGTGCCAGGATCCAACCACCCATTAACCACCAATATATCCCTAAATATATTTAATCGCTTGGTTATGAATGATTTATCTGTCCGACAGCATGAGGCGCCAGCACCGTGTACGCTTGGGAGCCATTATTCTGTTCGAGCTAAATGTAGATAAAAGACAGACAAATTTATTGCTCTCGTGCACCATTGATATAATAGGAGAAATTGCATTGTTCACATGTGCTATCTGCCACTTTCTCTGAGCTTTATGTGCATCTGTGTCTCTGCCAGCAGGCATTTTCTACAAATTCTGGTAGATTCCAGTAAGCAGTGTCAGACAGCTTTCCTAGGCTTAACGGGAAATCTGTCTTTGGGGTGCAAGATTATAACCTCTGCAAACCGCTGGTCAATGGAAAAGTTCTAATCCACTCATACACCAACCACTCCTGGGTGTAATATTGGCTCAGGGAGATACGGAGGTGGCCGATTTGACCAAAAACAAATAAATTCTGTGAAGGATAAAATAAATGCTCTGAATACTCAGCATATGGGGAATGGAAGAACATTTTTTGGTCTCTGTTTTCTTAGAGTCACTTTTGATTATGTTGCAATTGAATTGGGAGGCCGGAAAATGCGCCGCGGTAGATGTGGCTCTAATAATAATAGTGATCTCCAGTCTACTCCCTTTAATCCCTTTTGTTCAATAACTAATTCCAAATTACAGTGTGATCTGAAGATTTTTCGAGTCATGTCTATATCGTCCACAACACCACAACACTATATTACCACTCCACAGTTACAGTGCAACAGCCTCTAAAAGAATCCCCATAATGACTTTTGCTCTTGGATGTCCTAAACGTTCTAAGATGGTCTAAACAAAGGAGACCTTCTGTTAATTCTGAAGGAAAGCATGCAGTAAAAAAAAAGTGTTGTACCGCAACAAAATAAAACCAAATGGAAAGCCTTTCATGTCTCTGCAGCTATAGTTTATAAAAGGGTTTATGCTAAGACTGAAAATATCATTGTCATGTTGGTAGAGGCTGAGGTAATGGCTCTAGCCTCAGCGTGGAGTATGGTTTCTGTTCTCTAACTGTTGTAATCTTCACCCAAAAAGCCTCACACCAGATGAAAGGAGGACCTGAACGAGGTTAGAAGAAAGAAGGAACTTCTCAGAGCAACCACAGACTCAGTCCAAAGGAGCTGTGAAGTGCCCCCCCCTCACCCCACCCCACCCCACCCCCCAATGTTGTCAAGCAGCCCAAGATCCTCTCTGTTTTCAGTTCCAGTGGAGATGAGAATGCTGACAGGGAGCTATGGCTTTAGCAATGCTGCCTGTCACTCTTCTGTCTCTGCGGAAATGTCTTCTTCCTCTGAGTGCCGAGGGGAAACTTGAGGGCAGACACACAGACCGACAGACAGACAAACCGCAGGCAGACCAGTTCTCGAGTTGAAATAGCAGTCACTTTTTCACAGGAAGTCATTCCTCACTGTGATGCTTCGCTGCTCAGACACAACAAAGTGGTCTCTTGCAGACACAAACATGCAGGAAGAAAAACGTAGGGTTAACGGGAGGCCAGTGTGAGAGTTGAAATGGAGTGTGTGTTGACAGCATATGCAAATTGTGTGGAATCGTGTGTCCTCGAGGCAACTTGCAAAGCGATCAAGTGGAAGCAAACAGAAAAAGACGTATATATTCATTCATATTTTTTTCTTTAGGAAAAACAACATCTACGCTGGGTCTGCTTACCCTTGAAATGCATGACAACTAAGCAAGACACCAATATTCCAGTGTGTCTGTACCAGTGTGACCAGGGCAGGGACGTTCACTGTTGACAATGATTTCTCTCTCTCGGCGTCTCTGTCTCTAGAATTCTTCTCCCAGCTCTCTCTCTCTCTACACACTGTCCAGCTTTTAGGAGCTACGAGAAGTTCCTCGACCCAGTTTAGATGTCAGATTACTGTTGTGGAGTCAAACAGGCAAACAAGCCGTGTGTGGCTGTGTAACAGATCCATCCAAACATTCCTCTGTGTACGTGAGGCCCCTGCAAGGTTCAGTGTGTGGCTGACACAACAAAGAGAACCTGTGTTTGACAAGCAGCCCGATGCCAGGATCAGTCTGGGGATGCCAGAGAAGCTCTTAATGCTCTGAACCTACCTGAGACTGGAGTTTCATTAAGTAACTCACAATACAGACAGAGTTTTCATGGCAACTGATTGTAAATTATTTACCTTTGATTGCGGCGTGATTGTTTTTTGTTGCTAACTTCTTGTCACTTCAGAGATCTTTAACTGGGATAATAAATTAACAGTCTATAATGAAAGGAATTTAAAAGGTTGTTTTAAAGGTGTGCTTTGCATAGTCTTTCAAATAAGGAAAACATGCTTAGAAAGAAGAAGAATGGTTAGATGCAACGTAGGCGTAAACGTAATCCTCTAATTTATGACAGAGATTCTTCATTCTCGTCCTTTTCCTTCTTCTCCATTCCGCTTCTTACTCCATACTGTTATGCCGACTTGACTCGAGGCCAGTGCCTCATGCCTCAACATGCTACTTTATTGTCTCGCACATACTCTACATCCAGCTCTCATGCAAAAGCAACCTACAGTAATGCGTACCAGTGGAGCCTGCTGTCATGAAATGGCATATGAATTACGCACCATTCAGTTTAACTCAGTGTTTCTGAAACAGTTTCTTTTGCAATTCAGAAGATGAAAAATGTTCTCACGCCCCCAAGCCTACATTTCATATTATTCAATAGCAATGATAGGGTGAAGAAACTTATTAAAAAAGACATTTGTTATATAAAACAGTCAAATAACACAAAAAAGTGCTGTGACTGGTGTGGTTCACATACTCAGCATTTTATACCTTTTATCAGTATTTTCTTTTTTACTGCAGATGGACATGTGGTCACATGGGTCACATGACATCTTACCATGTGACTGTATTTCTGTGCTTCCTGACTTTGGCAATGATAACTGATCAAACTTCATCTAATGTGAAAAAACGTCTACATTCACACTTCATAACTGGTTATCTTTTACTGGCTTTTGTAAAGTTACCCGGTGATGGTTTACAGTATTTATGACAATAGTCGTGGGTCATGTGTTTACTGTGGCTTACTATTTAAAATTGTTGTTGCTGTATTTACCGAGATTATTTTCACAAATTTTTTTTCGTCTTCTTTTTTTCTTTAAACTGAAGGGTTAAATCACATAAAAAGTAAGGAAAATAGCTGGCTGTGACCACCGTCCTGTGTAATTGTGAAACTTAAAAAAATAATAACAAAATGTACCGGCTGTTGTATGTGCACTTTAAACTCACAAGGAAGAAATATAACCATTGCATAACTCGAAATCTTGGCATGCACCACAGAGGAAATTTTAAGGATGATTGGTCAAGCTAATTGCTCTCTTATATCAACAGAAATCTAGCTTAAATATCACTTTACGTCAACAAACCTGAATAGGCGCACAGCAAATATCACACACTGCAGTGCATCAGACCACTATTATTATGCCTCGCTATACAACTGCCAAGCCATCAGCGAGCAGTGGATGCCGCAGATGGCCTTTACATTTTACATATGCTGTGTTTGGTGCTGGGATAGTATATGAAAAGACCCTTTTACACACAGTGCCAAAAAAAAGCAAAACCACATTCTTATATCCAAACATATCAGACCATCAGTATCGAGTCAGTCAGTTCTCAGTCTGCCAAACGCAGTGCTGAGGAGAAACAGTGGGGATGGATTGAGGAGAAAGGCATATGCAAAGATGGAGTGGCTTGAGAACGGTCAAAGATTTTCAAGAAGGTTTTCAAAAAGAAAGGACACTTAGCTTGTGCACTCACATCTAGAGTGATTTATGCTGGGTTTGTCAGCAAAAATAAATAATAACAAATTTCCTTTGAAGCTAATTTGACTTAAATGTAATTTCATTTTCAAATACTGAATGATGTAATGTAAGACAATAAAAGAGAATGCTTTTGTGAAAATATATTTTATTCATTTTGCACAGGGAGTCTGGAGTTCATTGTTAGCCACATTTTTATGAACTGCTCTGTAACCGAGTGAGGACGATGAGCTTCCACGTGCCAGCTTCTTCCCCAAAGCACGTTTGTCTTTGTGACTGTGATTGAAAAGATGTGTGGCCAATATCTCTGTGACCCTGACTGGAATGCCAAAACATTATCAGAAATGTGGAGAAAACACTGGGAGAAATGTATCAGGTACATTTCTAAGATTCTGCTTGATTTCTCAATGAACTTGGCCCTTGTTTTCTCAGTGTGACCCGAGGCCAAGCCTTCCCAGTTCGTGTGAGCTTTCACAAAAGCAAGCCTCAGAGTGTGCTTGAACGGCCATGGGACGGAAACGCGCGCTGTTTGAGTTGGGAGAAGTGCAAACACAGACAGTGCATGGGTCATTGTGTGAGACAGAGAGGAGAACGAAAGACCCGCTCGCACTGCAAACACTCCCAGCTGTTCAGATCGATGTTTGCATTTGTGTGTGTGTGTGTGTATGCATATGTGTGCACATGTCCACACACTTGTACCTGTCCATAACTGCGGCCAGATACAAATATAGCACCACACCTTAAGTCAATGCAGTCCATTTAGACTTCACAGGTATGTAAACTCCAACACCAAAGTGTGTATTTGATGTGTCCGCTAAGTTTACCTGAAAAGTGGAGGAAAGTTAATACCTAATGAAGTTTTGCAATGTTATCTCATTCATATTCCTGCCTATTGAGGCAAAACGCAGTCATTAATAGCTCTCAGCCAGTGGACCAGCATGCACTGGAATCAATTATGTAAGCTGCTTATTTTAAAGTACTACAGAGAATGTTGCAGAATTACAAACACTGAAGTCCTCAAGCAAACCTCAAACTTACTTGTTATATTTGATTTATGCTTTGTTGATGAGTTGTTTTTTTCTGATAGTGTTGGGTTTAAAAAATATATATAACAGAAATTATGCAGTTGAATTGTTGCTTCTGGGCACAGGGAACAAGTCATGTTAATATTATAGATGAAATTGTGTCTCAAGTGCCAAATTGATGTGGACTCTGTCTTTTCAGAGCTTTTCTCATATCCACAGGCTTGTTAGAGGGCAACACAGAGCGCTGCTTGTATTCGCTCCACTGCACACAGTGTCTGGGGGTTCTTTGCTACAGACACAAGCCACATGTCTGTCAGATTTTATTGTGAATCTAAATGCTAGGGTTCCATTCTCTGACCAAGGAAGCTAAAATGTGATTGATATACTTTGTTTTTGGTCAAATGTATGTGTTTTTAAGCCATGAATTAAATTGTCCTTGTGTTTGCCTTGAACGTGTGAAATTTTGCTCTCACTTCCTGTTAAAATGCAGTTTTTCCTTCCGTCTGTCGCCAAGTGCTTTCTCAAAGGGGGTCATTTGATTGTTTTCTCGGTATAATTGTTGGGTCTTTACCGTGTAATATAAAGCGCCTTGAGGCAACTATTGTGATTGATTGATTTGGCACAATATAAACAAACTTGAACTGAATTGTATTTGTATTATAGCTTTTTCAGTGTTGCTAAATGTATCTTGTAAGAGGGATTTTAGTCCCAATAATATTGATCCAGTGAAGTAAAAATGGAAAAAAAAATCAAAATAACAACAAATAAACAAGATATATGGATATATATCCCGTGCTCATTCCAAGTGACAGGCCCATGCTTAGACTGTGGCACACAAGGGCTTCCTACCTATCTGATTTAATGAAAACAACTGAAAACAAAATGTTTGCCCAGGGCAGTCAGACCAATCAAATACTATTGAAGAGTGAAAAGGTAGCATTTCATTTCCTTCTAGAGGTTTCTTCGAGTGTGTGGCTTTGTGTATTATTGTGCGTGTATGACTCAAACTGTGTTTGACATACTAGGTCTGTGGGCATAGACATTCATTACATTATGATCCCCGGATGACATATAATTTTGAATTTTTTACTTGGGAAGGATTCTGGAGAGTCATCAAAACACGTGATTAAAAAAACAACAACAAAAAAACCCCAACTTTAATACTGAGGGAGGGGATAGACGTATTTTACTGATGTGACTTCACTGTGTTTTTTGGTCATTAGCAGTATCAGCTGGAATATCAGTAAGTGTTTGAGCAGACAATGTAAAATCTGAAAAACAAACCGTGAATTATGCAGTCTTTTATGTGACACATGTCGTTTGATGAACATGCTAAGATTTGTTCCAATAAAATCTATTCCTGCTGAACTACTGCATGCAGTAATTATCAAGTGTATATTGTATTACTTTTGTGCAAATATACATCCTCAGCTAGTCGCTCGCGTAGACACATGGAACAGTAGCAACAAATCTTAATTTCAGTCTTTCTAAGACCTCTCCAAGTTGAAACCGGACTCTTTTCTTTCCTCTATGTCATTTCATTCATTTTACTGAGTGTGTTCTTGAATATAGACTACAGCTTTGGCATGGTGTCCCAGACTGTCAGATTTGGGAAAACTGATCCTGCCTCCCTGCACTGTTTAAGAACCCTGGCCTGATCAGGAAAACACCCGTGACAGTTTGGCTAGTGGCCTTGCAAAGAAGTGAAACCTATTTAAAATAGCAACATTGCAAATTAATGTTTAAAGGTTTTAACATGAGAAAAAAAACACTCTCCCCGCTTTAAGCTTCAGTTCAAACTTCATACAATGTCAGCAAGTGTGGTGTTGGGCACTGTGGAGAGGAACCAGCTGTCAAAAAAAAAACCCCTGCCTTCTATCAAGAGGGCATGGTGCAGCATTTCAGCTTCCAGGAAGAAGTGGGCCCGGGATTCATGCAGACCCAGCCTAGTAGATCTATGTTTGCACACATATGAACACAAATGAGCTTGTAAGGAACTGATATATCAGTAAGCATGGTGAGGAATTAATCAAACACACCCTGTTTCCCTACCTGCAGCTGTGCCTGAACAGGAGAGACGAATAGGTCAAATCCATTCAAAAGGATAGGTGGAATGACGGGGTTGGTCTAACCTTTGACCTCACAGTTCCATGTGTGAGTTGACATTTTATATGCACTTCAGTTACTCCCAGCATGCTTCTACAAATCTCCATCACTGTATTCACAAAGTGAGGCTGAGCTTGGCTAATTGAAGGAAGTGTTAAAATTAAGAGGAACAAAGAGTCAGAGGGAGACGTCTGATGGAGATTGAAAGGGGGGACTTTGCGAGTACAATATAGCCATTTCCCCCCTCTTGCCTGGGGCCCAGCGTAGATGTGGTGGACCCAGCCCCAGACGCCACTCCGTGGTTTGGCACGCTGTGCATTTCAGCCTTCTCACTGTTTCCAGCTGAACCAGCTCCCATGCAAACACATGGGCAACCGGTGGGTTTTCTTATTTAGTTGTCGGTCAAGAGTACTTAATAATATTCAAAAAGACAGTGCGACATATCATACCACGCTTGCCAAAATATGATCTGCTTTTTTTTTCTTTTCTTTTTCCCCTCCCTCCCTTCCCAACAATTTTCCCCTCTGCAGTTTGGGAAGAGAGCACGGAGATGAAAAGGAACAGATACACAATGCTCCAATCTAGACAAAGTTTGGCTGGCACTTATTAAAGTAATAGAGCAGACTGAGAAAAATGGCAAGCACAGAGCAAAGACAGTGACTGCCTTTCAAGAGGCTGCAAATGGAAATATTTCAAATACAATGGCCCTGAAATCCAGCACAAAGCGGAGGCAGTGATGTGGCGTATGACTTACGCAGATTGATATGTCCTCGTTGACCTAAATGCTGTCATCCCTGCCTCCTCTTTTTGAAGTTAAATAAACAGTGTGTCACAAGATCTTCCACATGCCACCCAAGTGCTTCAGTGTGTGAGAGATTCTCTGTGTGTGTCCGCAGTGCTTGTGTCTAACGGTTTAATTTGTGGCTCCGTACGCAGATTTACTGCATGGACGCAGAGGGACGAGGAGTGTGTGTTAGTGCGCACGGGAATGTGTTCGCCGGTTTGGATGCGTGTGACACGTCTGTGATGACAATGGCGAGTGACAAATAATGCTGACGCACACTGTCCCGGGTCTTGAGCCTTGCTTCAATAAAAAAAACAAAAAAAAAAAACAGTCCTTTGAACATTTTAATTAAACTAAACAGGACCATCTCCACCCAGGCCTATGAGTTATGTACATTTTGAAGACAAACAAGACCATCTTTTACAGGGCAGACATCAAAAACATGTCTTTTTTATGTCACCCTGGGCCTGCATGTTGACTTTCATTATTTCTAAAATCCATCTGGAATTTTGATGGGCATGTTTTGAAGGAAAAGGCCTTGAAACCACAATGCAGGGATGTCTTGAAACAAAGGTCTCTGCGGTTTTGTCTGTTTCTCGTGGCGAACAACAGCCCGACAGTCTCTGTGCTCAGATAGCTCATGTCTGTAATTTTAGTTTATGCCATCATTATTACAACACGTTAGCTATTTTTCATGTACTTTCTTTGGAAATATACTGAACTGATGGTTTATGCGTTCTTTAGAGAAACATACCAGGGACAATAAAATTTAAAGAGTAAAGAGAAAAAGGGTTCATTGGACTGTGACTAACTAAAGTAAGTAAGTAAATAAATCACTCTGATTAAATATGATCAGTTGTGCCTAAAAGTGAACTAGGGTAAATTCTAAGACTGGAGTGGCCTCGTCAGATTATCAGCCCTTTTTTATACCCTTTTTACATTTTCTCCAGTAACCAAAAAGGAAGCAGATATGTAAAGTGACATATCTATCTATCTATCTATCTATCTATCTATCTATCTATCTATCTATCTATCTATCTATCTATCTATGTCTCTCTGTGTGTGTGTGTCCTTTTGCCACCAGAGGGAGTCCCAAAGGATTTAACTCCATAGTCTGAATATCTGCTCAAAATTCACATCACCCTGGCTCATAGGCAAGAAATGCGAATATTGATGTATGTTTTTTTGTTCATGCACTTCACTGTTAATCAAAATCACTTACAGAATCCTACTGAACCAGTTCATTATTACTAATTATTAGTCATGCAGTGGTATTTTTTTTCACTCAAACAGCTGGAAAGCCATTCCTCCTCTGCTTCATTTTATGGGGCTTACTGTTGTGGTGTAGCCCATCACTTGTGGGGCAATGCCTAATGTTGCAAGCGCCTAGCCGGGGCTACAGGCCTATAAAAGGCCATTTCACTTCGTTCCTTTTAGTTTTCCATACCACAACTGCACGTGTTGAGCTCAGCATTGAAGCCCGTCCCATCCTCTGCATATCCATGCTGCAGGAGGAGGAGGAGGCAAGGAGCCCTTTTGTTACCTGTATTAGACTACCTGGCGGTTGCAAGTTAGTAACGTGGTCTGTGTTTAAGTCTTCAAAATATAGCAGCAGCGATGTTCCAAAGCTTTAAACACCACGAAATCCGCGTTTTTTTCCTTTTCTTTTAGGACACTGCAGTATGCGCAACTATTCCCCCCTCCCTCGCTCTCTTTCTACCTGCAAGGCACAGCAAGTAGGAATTGTTAATTAGGTTTTACCGTCAAAGTAAGGACGAATAGGAGGCACTTCCTCCAAGAACTCATTCACCTTTCAAGTCCGAACCTCTCTCGAGTTTCATTTTGGAGTTCTTAGCCACCTTTCAGGTCGTCATCAGCATCTCACCTGTACTCGCGGACCATGGATTTCGCACGGTCGATTATTTCCAAGGAGCTTCTGCTAGATGTCGCGGGAAACAGACGGTACACGTGCATCTGGAAGGGCTAAGAAACCTGCCAATGTGAACGGAAAGCGTGGCCACTTTATGTTATAGTGCATGGCCTCCGGACAAAGTGGCAACGATCATGCACGAAACCCTCCGAAGACGGAGTCTCTACGTGTTCCTGTGTTTTGGCATCATATACCTCAGACTTGGGTGAGTTTTTTTTTGTCGTTGTTACTTATCGAGACACTGTCGCCCGCGAGCCTCGGTGTGAAATTTGTTGCGACAGTCAGGCACGCTTCAGAGGGGAAAAGCATTTTAGAGGAAAGATTCGACTGCCCTCTGACCTTAGAGTGAAGCATGAGGATGAAAAAGTAAAACCAGGTGTTTTTAAACATGTAAGAATCATTGCATCATCAAAGTGCACAGCTATAGCTTGGAGAGGGGTGTTATGCGTAAAAAAAAATGCAGGTCTGTTCTCGTTCCAACGGACAGTGCGATCGATCGGCGTTTACCACAGAAGCTTATTTAATTCACCTCCCGGTACTCCTGCTTTGTTGCAGAGGATCATTTGAGCCGCTTTCTCTGCCTCGGATTCAGCTCGGCCCTGCATACCTTCATTAATAGCGGCAGACTGAGTTGTAGTTCCACATTCCATTGCCCAGACGGAGTTTTTACCTGTTTTGCAATACCTCACCTTGATACATAAACACAGAAGGACGTCCATGCCTTCCTTCTCTGCTGCCTCTACCGCAGTGCCTCTCGGGCACGATCGTGTTAGGATCTCCAGGAAGATAAGCAGAAGTTCGGGGTTTTTTGCGCATTTTTAACATCATACTGTTAATAAAACATTAATTATTAGTGAAATGCTCAGTGAGTCGAAGAGTACATGTTCTAACCCATCTGAATCCAATACACTGAAACCAATATAAATTAGCTGCTATAGCCATAATAAGGCCCAGGGGTCCTGTGCAGCCCTGCCTACCGGGAACGTTGCGCTGCAGAGGAGACAGATCCAACCGAATCAGAGCAAAAGCAGGGCCTACGTTATAAAAAGTAGACTCTAAAACAGGTTCTGTTGTTTTTAAGCCACTCTGCATTTGCTTAGTGGGTTAATTCTAGGCAATTGCCCAAGAAATAAATAAAAGTTAATAATTAAAAATGAAAGCTGGTACCAGTCACACACGACCACACCACATAATAGTATAGAACATGTATTTATGACTCTTTTATTCTAATAGTAAGACTGTTTATGTTTGTCATATACATCAAGTTCAGGAGTGCTTCTAACTTTGTTGTATGCTTGTGCTTAGAATGGCAGCAAAGTAGATCTGATCTTATCCTGTCTCACATTTTCAGATGTAAAATGGAACGATTGGGCCCCTGCAGCTTGACGTTAATGCGTTAATGAAACGAATCAAATAGCCAGAACCTTGTGAACTGACTTCAGATTTCACACGGGGTTCATATCACATGACAGTAGCTCCTTTATGGGGTCTCTTGTCTTATTGTTTACTAATCCTGAGCAGTTAGCTCATTCCTTCCATCCTTTTACTCCGGCTAAGTCTTTCATGGTACCCTCTTTGTGTACAATGACTGGAGCCTGCAGGTGTTGAGTGAAAGTCACGATGTTGAGAAGATAAAAAAGCCTCCACTCACCAAACCATGTCAGAAAAGAAAGAAAAAAAGAAAAGAAAATTTCAGTTTATGGCAACAATAGTGCAGTTTTTAAGCCTTTACTTCCATCAATCCTGCACCCTGAGCATAGAAAACCCTGCCTCAGAGCAGGGTCTCAAAATAGGATGACAGCCATCAGAGCGCAGCAGACAGGTAGGCAGAGCAGAAATATTATAGACGCCTATAGAAATGTTATAGTGTTACCGCAGGATAGAATAAGGTCACTGAACCCCTGTTTGGCTTCTGGGAATTATGCTTTATGTTTCCATGGAAATGTCACAGCAGACAAAGACATTTCTTTACAGCAGCATGGAAAAATAGCTAGAATCATATCTGCCATTCACAGATAGATAGATAGATAGATAGATAGATAGATAGATAGATAGATAGATAGATAGATAGATAGATAGATAGATAGATAGATAGATAGAGTCACTTCGTTAACGTGATGCCAACTTGTTGATTCAAAATGACACATCCTGCCAAGACGTGCGCTGATTTCTTACACATGGAGCCTCGCTGATGGTGTGAGGCTGAAGCAGCCAGTCTCTGTTTGTTTATTTTTGGCTGGATGGTGGGGTTGGGGGTGGAGGTTGCGGGGGTGTGTGGCTATGTCGGTAGGTGGGGAGGGGGTGATAATGATGAATGAAACCTTCAGCGCTGTCCAACGGGAATCAGATGAGTGTCACCCTATTGTCCCACTGTGGCAAAGTGGGCGGATAGCAGTGTCTCTCCCTGCCCAATGGCAGGCACGACTCTCATGAGAGCGGAGAGAGGCACTTTTCTGCCATGCAAAATCCCTAAAACCATCATCATTCCGGCTCGGGAACCCACAGTACTGTGTAACAGCCTCCGCTGCTGAGAGATGACAGAGCCAATCTCGGCGCACACACGGCCCTGGGAGCTTGGAGCTGCGTAGAGTCGCTGCGCAAACACAAGGCGACGCAGAGCGAGTTTTTTTTTTTAAATTTTTGTGCGGAAAAAGGGATTTAAAGCCGGGGATTAAAGAAGGGTTTTTTATCCCTCCTCCTCTCATCGTAGTCCGTCTCGTCTCACTCAAACCGAGCGTGGCCGTTTTGCTCAATGTCATCATGATCCTCTTCTCGTCGCGCAGTGTACTGCTGTCAGTCTACTACCCGCAGATTTTCCTGATCCTGACGAGTGGCAGCTACCTGTAAGTTTGAGCCAATTAACGAGTCCTTCACTCCACAGGGTGCGCGCTCTCATCCTCAGCAACACAAAGATGCACGGGTTAGGCTTTCCTTCTCTCACAACCCTCAGACTTCTCAATAGGGGATATATTTTCTTCGCCCCAACATTCAAAAGCCGATAAAAGTGGATTATTTCGCTCATCCCTCATCCTCAGGTCAGAGTTATTTACACCGTGATACCAAACTGTATCGAACACGGACCAGGTCTAACAGAAGTGCAGCTCAGGCGGCATATTTGATTGTTCAACTGAACTAATGTTATCCAAACTCAAAAAAAGAAAAGAAAAAAGAAAATAGATAATACTCATCAGTAGAAACACCCGGGTCCACGTGGGAAAGCAGTAATTTGGCGTAAAGCTCAACGCTCTAATGTGCCATCCCCTCAGCGAGCATGTCTGCGGAGTAGGGCTCGTTTGGGTCGGGCTGTTGGATTTAAAACATTTTACAAAATCGAGGAAAAATAATACTGTAGTAACTGCAACATTGGTCCATTTTGGCCACTGAGTGGCAGAGATGTTCAAGACAATTAGATGCGGAGATTCTGTTTTCTTCCCCCTGTGAGAAAAACTTCGCGCAACGTGGGTCATTTTTACGCATGGAAGCACCTTTAACCTGTCAGAGCGAGCGAAAGACTACCACGCATTACCTCACCTCTCCCTGATTTCAAATATTTCGATGTTACCGTTTGAGCCCACATCTTAAACTATCCCCTATGCAACACGTACGTGATTGGCACCGCAATGCGCTGAGCTCTGGATTAAAAGTATTTCGCAGAACGGCGGCTTTCTTAAAGTTTCCAAAAATAATTACTGGAGCATGGACCTTTGCTCCATCCTTTGCTGCCCGGAGACCCCAAACCTGATGCTGGAATAGATGTGTTTTTTTTCCTTGGGGGGGGGGGGTTCAGACAAAAGTAGGCTACGCTGCTAAGTATAGTGATGGCTTGCACATCAAAGTTACATACCATTATTTGTTTGGATTATTTAACTATGTTTTCAGCGGCGTATTAACCGCAGGATAAGCCACGTGGAGAACATTTAAACATAGGTTCAGAATAATACAATACCCCTTCATCAAAACTATACAGGAAATGTTTTGGCATGTAAAACTGTAAAAACAACTTTTTTGTGGGCAGTAAATACACCCGGAGCCAAAGTATATATCCATATAGTCCTTTGGAGTCACTGCACACCTCGCCTGTGGAAACAGTCTGAAAACTGTGGGTGTGTAAGGGATTTTGTTTTTAGTAAAACCACTCTAAAATGCTAAAATTTATAAATGCTGCTAGATTTGCTGTTAATGTGTCTGTGTGTGTGTAGTGGGGGGAATAAGGAGAGTATTTATTCACTTGACTTGAGTAAGTTGTGCCTCAGGCATTTTTGCGAGGGCCTTCCTCTTGTAGAAAACACGCCTGGGAACGTAACAGCCTGTCAGTTAGGTTCAAAGTGTTCAATGTGATGAAGCAGGTGGCTGTAAGCAAACTGCATGCCATGACGCAGATGATAGTTCCTCTTAAGGCCACCACACTGCACTGTGATGGAATCTTTAAGCTCCTCACCACATAGTTAAGATTTAAGCTCTTCCACAGTAATGACTTCACACTGACCTAAAGTAGTGTTTCGTTTACATTTCCTGGTGACTGTTTTAGTCTTCAAGTTTTTGGGATCAATGTAACACGGAAATGATCATGTTTTATCAGCGCTAAGGTTAAATTATTAATGAAAAATCAGCTTTACCAGCTTAAAAATCAGAATAGAAAGAGCAATTAACGGTGGACTCTAAATGTTTTAGGTTTATGTACGGTTTGTGGTAACAAGATCAGACTTTCCACCTGCTGCTTTAAAATTAAAACCCACCTTTCCTCTCATCTCTCTGCAGCATCACTGCTACGCCACAATCCAGTCACGCTGCCATTATTCGATTCAACAGCACACAGTTTGCATGAAAAGACACAACTTTTGCATCGACTCTCATCCTGTAAACCTGAGGAAGCTAGACAGGCCGGGGCTTTGAAATTCATCAGCTTACTTTTAAGTTCATGTTGACAGTCTATCTTATGGGAGATCTGTGTGGCTGTGGGTGAGCTGTCCCCCAAGCTGCTGGCACACACAGAGCATACACTAAGCAAACAGATTCGCATTTGTGCACTTTGATGATGCGGGGATTTAAAAGCTTAGCCCTGGAATTCTCTGTTTGGTGTTGTCTGTTGGTCGGGTTTGCCCATGGTAGACTGTGATTGTGCAAATTAGCATGTGAAGGACATGAGAAAGAGCTAACAAAGGAGGCTGAAAAGAGGTTTCTTTGACAGAGCTAAAAATATCACCTTGACGCTTGTGTTGGATTTTTATCGCAAACCGACCTTATTCATCTCTAATGTTCATTATGGAAGGAAGCAAATTTCTCTAGTTGCACATTAAACTTGGCTTAATGAGCCCACCCTTTAACTTTTGGACAAACTGGATGTCGTCGTTGCCATGAACTACCATGTATGCAGCGGAGGGTCAAAGAGGGTCAGAGAAGTTCGAGCTACTTTACAGCTGAGAAAGCAAAGCAGGATTGAAAGAAGCAGCAGGCTGCGGCACCTGATGAATGTCCTCTTTTCTTTCTAACAGGGGATTTTTTAAAAATTAATATGATTATTTTTTAGAAGTTAAATCCCTGTTAGATAAGTTTGCATCTAGTGTAGTGATGCACACGTTTCGCAGACCAAATTGAATTCTTCTTCTTTTTTTTTCTTCTGTCTAATAAACGCCAGGCCCATAGTTTTCGATTCTATTCTATATGAAAATGTGTATCCTAACATGTTGACATTTATTGATTTATGGCAAGTTCAAGTGTAGCGTTTGTAAAATCAACAAGCATACCCATTTTGCGTGTCCCTTTTCAATGTTATAGTCCACCAAGAGAATGTGTGTAGCCCTGTGTTTGGTAACAGATACTCGCCCCACTGCAGTTAGGATTTATTCTAAAGTTTGTCTTTGAAATTGAGATTTATGTTGTTCTTCCATTGCGTAGGAACTTAAACAACAATCAGAAAAGAGAACACGGTCATGCGAGAGGTTTTTAGCTATCCTGACTCAAATCCACGCTCTAAGTCAGGGCTTCTCAGAACGAGAGTGTGCTCCGAGCTCTAAAATCGACATCTCCTAGAGCTCTGTTTCTGCAGTCTCTCCCTCTCTCTTCGTCTCCTTCATCCATTCTTCCATTTCACCCCTTATATATGTTGCCATTTCTTTTCGCTGACACACAGCTCGCCTGTGTTAGTTTGCCCCGTTTGTGGTCAATACTTCGGAGGTCGACGTCATACTTCAAAGGCGGTGTTTGCCTCCGCGCTCATTTATGGCTCCCTGTCCCTGACATGTTTGAAAAGTATGTATCTACATGGTTTCAAGGGCTATAAACAGAATCTTGGAGAAAGTCTGTGTTTTTCTTTTTCTTCTTCTTCTTCTTTTTTTTTGTAATCTGTTTTGGTGTTCCCAGTGGCCATAAAGCCATCTCGAAAATATGCTGTTGTACCTATCAAATATGTTGTTGTATGTTTGAGGTGAACCAATAAGGACATGTCCTGGGTCATACGAGACCGACCACTTTAGGATTGGAGAAAACCAGTGCTGAAAACCTTACATGTGTTCAATGGAAAGCCTCTCATGAAATTTATGGGCAATTTACACCCCAAGTATTCTTCAAACGCATACTGTAATTACACAAATCATACAAATCGTACTTTATATGAGATTTGGTTAAAAAAAGCGATTTCTGCAACTGTGCCATCAGGCACCGAGGAGGTCTGTACAGTGGGTATACAAGTCTGGAAGCCATTCACACCAGTATGTTACCTAACAATTGACACAAAAACCCAAACAAATTACGTCTTCCAAACCACTGGGGAATGCTGTTGTGAGCAGCCAAATAAGCATCTTCTTGTCTCTCTCTGGGCTGTTTTTAACATTTTTTATTTAGATTTTTTATATTTCCTATGTTGGATTAAGCTCTCAGGTTTTTCATTTACCTCTAATCCATTAAATAGTAATACTCTCGTGCAGTACAGCTTTCACTTTACTATGAAATGTGCATCAATCACGGGCTGAATTGAATCCTGTTCTGGAGAGTCTTGTGAAAGTGAGTAAATCTCACCGTCCTCTGGAGGCTCTAACTGAGTTTGTTTGTGTGTGTGTGTGTGTGTGTGTGTGTGTGCGACAACGCATGCATGCATCCGTGCCTCTGCGTATGAATGCATGTCTGCGTGTGTGGCGGTGTGTTTTTCTTACTTCGGCAGGGCCCTGTCCTCAGTGGTGGCTCTGGGTGCCAACATCATCTGCAACAAGATCCCAGGGCTGGCACCTCGCCAGCGGGCCATCTGCCAGAGCCGCCCGGACGCCATAATTGTTGTGGGCGAAGGGGCCCAGATGGGGATCAATGAGTGTCAATACCAGTTCCGATATGGACGCTGGAACTGTTCGGCGCTGGGAGAAAGAACAGTCTTCGGTCAGGAGCTGCGAGTAGGTTAGTCTGCGTTCTTTCACAAATTGAAGCGGGATAGTGTGTTCCTGTATCCATATCTGTGTGCTCTGTATGGCTGTGCATGCGATAAACTTACACAGGCTTTGCTTATGCCGCTGCAATGAACTTATGCCACTGATCACGTCTTTAATGAGCAAATTGAATCAGTGTAAGACCTTTGGATTGGGGTTAGGTTTTTGTTTGCTAAAGTTAGGTTCAGTGTTACGGTCTGCTACCCTACAGGACTCTGGTGGAAAAAATCATAATAACCGTATTCTATGCAGAAGAGATTAAATAAAAGTCTTAGACATCCCACTAATGTACACCAGTTAGAAAAAAAGCTAAAACAGCCAAAATCTTATAATCGGATTTTGATACAGAAAGAGGCCACAAAGATACTTAACAATACAGCTTATATGATATTTTACATTAGTGGCACACTTTCCCAAATAACTTTATAGACATAGTACTTCACTACAAAAATGCACTCACTCATAATAACTATGGATTTGGTATCACGTTGGTTTGAATATAACTTAAAGGTGAGCGATGCACCGTCATAATAAGACAGAGGAACAAACCATTTGAGGCACTGTTGTACAGTACTATGGATTTGTGACTTTCCAGTCAACTTAACAATGAAAGTATGATACAAAACGGGAACTACAGCTTTGAGGCTTTGTGTAGCCTCAAAGTTGTGCGATGCTGAGCAGATGGTGGTAAATTTCTTTCTCTGCCTGCAATCGCAACTATTAATTTGGTAATGGCAACGTAGCTGACAACAATAATACCAGTAATTTTCTTATTAAACAAGAAGTTACATAATGCATGGTTTGAGCCATCTTTATTGTCCCAGTTTTATGAAACAGCACCACGAGAGCATCAAAAATATGGTACCAGGCCCTGACCCTCCGAACCCCATGAAATATGGCTCGTAACAAGCCAAACCCAAGCTGCACACATCACACAGTCAGTTCAAACTCAAACCAGTAATGCGCAGTCTCTTTTGATTTTCTATTGTATAACCATTCATGTTGCTCAAGAGGATCTCACATACCGCTGATTCCACCCCATCTTTTGCTGTTCCTCATTCTCAGCTGAAAAAATGCTGTTTCTCTAGTGTTCCCTGCAGCTGATTCGCTGATATAGTTTGTGCAGTGTGGGGTGTTGGTTAGCAGCATGCCTGCCATAGCTGGCTGTGTCCAAAATTGTGGAAAAGCTACCGAAAAGAAGTGCGGCTCTGATGGGGAAAGCGTATGGATGGAAAACGAGATGGCGAATGAAGAGACAGCTAATCGTGTTATTGCAGAGAACTCATGTCAAACCGAAATAGATGGACACATCTGTTGTTAATTGGGCTAAATTGGTTGTGTCCATGCCTGGCTGGTTCACTTGAGTGTTCTCATATAGGCAGAAAAAGCCCCAAAACAGGGCAAACGTTTACATTTTAAAATGCTTTTGCTTGAGGGACTTCTCAAACTTCTGCAAATCTCTTTTGCGCTGCTTTTGTTTTACAGGGACTTTTATATATTTCCTTTCATTTAGATGCTTTGTTGCCATTACGTTGCGGTTGGGCTGCACATTTAATCCAGTGGCTCTGTTCACAATCCCTCCTCTTAAGCAGCAGCTGAATTAGCTCCAGCTCCTTTTAGCAAAAGCATTTTTTTTCTTTGTTGTGAATGTGGCGCTTTCTTTGGTAATGAAGCTCATGTTGTTTTCCTCAACAACATCCCCTTTTCGCTTTCTTTTGTTCTTGTCTTTTATGGCCTTTTGAAGCACTCGGAGATTTATAAATGGCATTCGGCAGTGGTTCTTTGGACGCATCTCATGTGCATTTCTGTGTGACGGCTATTAATGTTTTCATGCATTATGCTACTCACCCAAAGTAAATTTTACTATTAAAACATATATTCAACCCTACAGGGGGTCTTCTCTGGTTTATTATATGTTATATTATATATTTAGCAATGGCGCCATTTGAATTTGGTGCTAACTTGTTTGGTTTCCATAGTAGATCTGCACAAATAAATGCTCCGTGCGCCCGCACTGAGCACATCACTGTTGGTCATCCAGTTATAGTCAGAGACCGATGACTGCTGGGCCTGTCATGATTGTTCTATAATGATGGGACTTGGTGGCCTTCTCAATAAAGTATCCCTACAATGACGTCTTCCTCTAGACCAACATGGAACTTGATTTAAGTTAGGGTTCCCAAGGCAGATTTGGGGTTTTTCAATGAATAAATAAAATAACCAGCCAACAGGGGCTTATTTTTCAACTTATTTTCCCTCATTTATGTTAGAAAATAACCCCCATAAAAATCCCCCACCTACCCACCCCATCTTCTATTGTCATATTTGAACCACACACAAAGTTAATGAGCAGTAAAACAGGCCGAACTGTGCAGATTTATGCAAACAGAGTGGCGCATCAAAAGAACACATGATAGTCGAGCTTCAGCTTGCTCGATTGCTTCACATTTGTAAACTGCAAGAGGACATATTATAAGGCACCCTGCGTGTCAGTACAGTGACACCAAATCCTCTCAGTCTGCATCTCTGCAAATGATGCAATGTCATGGTTTGTCTGGCTGGGCTCAAACGCAGGACTCAGGAATGAAAGTTCAGTGAGTATATTTACAGTGTTGGTGATAGTGCTATATACAAAGTCTTTGAAGTGCTTAGTTCAAAAGTCCACTATGTACAAAATCCAATGGATGGAAGGTTGCATGAATCCAAGTCCCCGATCTCCTCACTCTGCCAAGTAACAGTCTTTGGGAACTCTGCTGGGCCGTCCTACACACAGGAAAAGTCGCATTAGAAAGCTTCAGCAAATAAACTGAAACAGAGAGGCAACGTGAACACTACTGCAGTTAGACAACACCAAGGCAAAGATCAGGTCAGGTCCCAGCATAAATAGCAAACACCTGATTGCCAGATGATCCACAGGTGCTGATTGAGTCAGGTGTGTCCAGGAGAGGGCGGGAATCCCAGGAGGATCCCACCCCTGTAAGGCAAGTAAACACACCCTCACACAGAGCAGCAAGGACACAACAGAGAGAGAGAGAGAGAGAGAAGAAAGGGGAGAGACGGTGGAGGCTCACAGGAGGACTGGAGGACCATGACATGCGAACCCGATTAGTAATTGTTCCAAATCGATTCCTGTTCAGAGAAAACGCTGCACATTTCGAGGAGCTGATGGCTCAAAGAAAAGTCTGTGCAGGCTGCTAGTTTATCCCTTTGAAACTTTAGAAGGCGCAACTAGCTCAAAAGACTTAATAAGAAATTGTTTAACAGTTATTTCTTACTATCATTGATCCAAGTGTGAAAAAAAGAGTAAGTATATTCCATTGAATTGAACATTTCACATTGTACCTCCACTAAAAAAAAAAAAACATGGAAAATTTAGATGTAATCAGATTACTTAAAGTCAGCATTTGGACTGGGAAATGGTTGCAATCTGTGTGGGAAACATCTGGTCATCTCCCTATTGTAGCATCTAAACCACAACTTGTTGCTGCAAACTTATTGGCCAGTAGTTAGTCATGCGATGCTGACTGACCGCAACTGTGTAGCTTGAAGTCTGGCAATATGGTGTTTTTACTTCTGATCATGACCTTGTGAATCACCCAAATCTCTCCCTCCGGGTCTGTGTTTGCACCATAAAAGGTAGCATATGTTGCACCTTCATTCATAAAAACATGCTGGCTATGTGAGGTGAGCCTATAACCCGCGTGCCAAACATTATCACAATAGTACTTAGAGTCATACACAAAGAGCTTGAGAATTTGAATGGTGTTGTACATTAATGTTTGTGTGTCAGTGTTGAGTGGTAATGTATTTTAACCCCAGTTCGGTATCCCTGTCAGTAAACCTCTAATGAATTTCTTGCTGTGTGTACATAAGGAGTAGGATAGCTCCTCTTTATTCATAGGTTTAACTCTCTGGACTGATTTAAGATGGTCTAGCAGGGAGATACAGCCTCGCCGAGTCTCCATTTCAAGTTGTGTTAAAAGTGCAGACTTCATACTATAACCTATTTGATGTTTAATGCATAGAAGTCCCGCACCACAAAAACAGAACCCAACAAAATAACCATGCTTTTTGTTTTCTATGTTGTGGACACAGCTAACATAGAAGCTTTTTAGATACTTAAAGATGTGACGATGATACTGAGTAAGCTGTGAATCACATTTAGTGTTATATGTAAGATCATTTCAGTAGATATTTGGGATTCATGTATTTGCATTAGTTTGATATTGCATAGCACCGTTTGCTAGCAATGGTTGGTACTGCTCTTCCAAAGCGCGGGTTAGGGTTAGGGTATATGATGACCTCAGAGTGTTAATATAATAATATTTATGTTTTTAAACCTAAATCTAGCGACTGCTGGACAGAGGTGTGTGATTACTACGTCTTGAATAAATGAGATCAAGCACGCTGCTGGATTCGATCTAAGTGCTCTGTTTTAGTTTAGTAGCGTCCCACTAGGTCATCGTAGGAAACCACCGACACCGCAGCTACTCTCCTGTCTCTCTCACACACACGCATACACACACAGGGGAGAAGCGGGTGACTGTATTTTGTCTCAACACCTGAATTTCAAGCTGCCAGCAGCCTGCATGCAACCTTCGCGATTGTGATCTTTTCCAGTGACTATTGCCCTTGATTGAAGATGTAACCATGTTTTCTAACTGCGTCCGTATGTATTATGGAATTCTTTAGCATGGCATATGAAATCATGGAATACACCCCTCGGAGAAAATGTTCCGATCCCTGCTTCAAATCTGCAAATTCCAACATCATCATAATCAAATGTAGAGGGAAAAGTTGTTCGCGTTCTGCTCCTATTTAGGTTCCTTGTTCAAATCCCCCCAAATTATGAACGCCAAACCTCCCACCCACCCCCGTGCTCAGTGATGCAGTCTTAGTTCTGGACTGAAGGGAGGAGATGTCGGCAGTTTTTCAAGAAGTAAAGATCAACCGACCGCAAGTCTTATGCATTCTCTCTCTGTACTGCCTTCTCTTGGAGGCAGTCTTTCTCTTCTGGAGCTGGTCCAAGATATTACATTCGCTTTCCAAGGGAGCACACATTAATAACTGGGCTATTGTGTATTTTTAGGACTTGAGATATCGTCATTTAGCAGAGATGGTTCAAAAATGGTCTATTTGATATTTACTTCACTTTTATTTCAAGTTTTCAAAGTTGGCTGCTGCCGGCATCTCTTTTGTTGCTGACACGAGACTCTACAGTAGATGCACTGAAACAAAAAAACAAAAAAATGAACCCACATATCTCCTGCAGCTCTGCCGCTCAGCATTTCCACTGTTTTGCAAAGAGTGTGAGCTTGCTTATTACGCACCAACTGACAAATTGGAGTACAACGCCGTAAACTCAGCGCAGAGATTTGAAACCAGCAATTTGAGTGTGTCTCTGTTTCCTCTGCAAAAGCAGATTTAGCATTCTTCCCCGTGCCCCGCTAACAGCGTTGGCATGAGCCAGTGCCATCAGCCCTCAGAAATGTGGAATGAATTATCCCGTGCTAACAGAAATGGGTGTTATTGAGTGACTTGTTGCAGTCTATTAAGAACCAATAATAAAATTAGAAACACATCCATCAGCAGCTTAGGAGGAAAAGAGGGGGTTTCAGGATAAGAATGGCAAATGTGGTCTGCCCTCCGCTCCGATCTGGCCCGCTTTCGGAATGAATCATTCTATTTTAAACACTCCTGTCAAGACTCGATCCCGTAGCCGTGATTTGTTGATTTCAATTTACTGTGCATAATTAAGTGCCGTGCTACAGATTTCACATAAAAGTTAAATCTTGTTGTTCTGTGCTACATAAATCAGACTTAGCATGCATATTCTGCGTGAACTGGCTTTATTTTTCTATTGCATTTATGCTGCTCATCAGCCGTGGTCAGTGCAGCTTTTGGTTATCGATCTCCCTATCAAAGCATATTTGAACTTTGTTTTTAATGACATGTTTTGACTTGGTAAAGCCTCATCCTGTGTGCGATCAGACATTCCTTTGGCTAACTACCTGTAATAGAGATGCCCTTCACTTAAACAAAAAAAGAAATGCCTATGAATACCTTACAGCTCTGTTCAAATTGCAATGCACTTGAAGTCAGTGATTAGAGCCTGAAAATGGACACCTTTCAACAGCTACACTCAGCATCAAAGGCCAACACTGGCCCCCTTGTCATAAAATGGCCTGCTCTGGTTACTCTTTGTTTGACTTTCCAACCAGTTTGTCACCATCCTGATCCACGCTTTTTCACATGAAAGAGGTTTCTTGTATTGTGCTGCTAGTGAATTATTGCAAAAGTTCAATCATTCTGCCTTTGGCTCATTGCACAAGAATGGATGGAGCACTTGAGCAGGTGAGCCGAGGAAACACGACAGTTTTTTATTGTTACGACAATTTAAATTTAAGCATAAATAGGTATAACTGTGCACAACTGCTACAGTGAAACAATCAGACCTTTTTAAGAAAAGATGTAAGCAAGTCTTTTTCTTTCATGACCCCCCCCCCCTGTTTTGCTTTTTCACTGTGCTCTTTTTATTATTATTTTTTCCCATTTTGTCTCCCTGTCTCTCTCTATTTTTTTATTGTTGTCAGGTGCAGAGAAGTTGCCCCAAGCTGTGGGTTACAGGAAAAACAAAACAGAGAGAAAGAGAAAACAAGAAATGGGAGTAGTGTAGAGGTGTCAGGGAATTAAAGGTGTGTTCATGCCATCCTCCTTCTTTCTCTTTCACCCATTTCCTCTCACGGGATCAACATTGTGGTGAAGGTAGTGGTCAGTCCACCTGCTAGAACCTACAGGGCTGCAGGGACCAAACTAGCATCCAGTCACTAGAAAGGATGTTTAAGTCAGCACGTTTATTGAAAACCATTTGTGTGAAAAGAACTCCCCGGACAGGCACATACTTGATCGGGAGCTGGAGATGGCAGGGCTACCTCTCGGAGGAGGGGAAAGGTCACTGCAGACACCAAGAGCCAGACATAACTGAGGGAGGCTGTTTTTTTGTCCACAGTGGAGTTGGATAAGTAAGTGCAAAGAGGATGTGGTTGACAAAAGTTTGGGAATTTTGGCTTAGTGTTATATACACCATTCCCATTTTTATAGAAAACCTGAATTCACAGAGAATGGAGTGTTCCAGAAACAACAGATGAACCATTTTTGGTGTCTTTTCCCACTCCGAATACAATAATCAGAGAAAAACAAACTGTGTGGGACCATCTTTTCCACATTGTTGCTCATATATATATATATGTATATATCTTAAATATATATATAGATCTTAAAAATGACTTTGGTGTGATTTGAGAATCCCTGTGGTGTCCTTAAATTTCCTGAACACTCATAATTAATAATTATTATGCCAACATTTTATTTGCTGTTGTCAAGACTTGAAGTAGCCATTAATTTGCTTTCCCCCCACATGTCTACAATTCATCCGACGCACCGCACTACAAGCTCCTGGGCCGAGGACAACAGAATACTTGCAGATTATAAATTCTTTGGTGGAGCTCCTTCCCTTTCTCGGAATCAGCTGATCGTCGTTTTGTGGTGAAATCATATCTCCGCAGAATGGAGGCATCAGTCTAACCTAAGGGTAATAATGAACGGACGAAAAAATCTGTTTAAAATGACCACGCGGTTTGGTTATTGCTTTGTTTTGCTCATTCTGACAAAGCGAGAGCTAATACAAGCTGAAATATTCACTCTGGCCAGATGAAGATTTCCAGAAAAGTCCCCTTTAAATCACATGGCGATTGTGTCTCGAGAGCAGACATTCAAGGACAGTATAAACAAAGCAAGGCAAAGGGAATCAGCCAGCATTGTAATTTCAGCCATCCACACTGTCAACCCCACAATTATTCAAAATTCAAAGAAGAAATAACATGGCATAACTGTGTAAACTTACATCTCATGTTTTCAAGGCTGTGATTGGCTGGGAGTGAAGCTTGGCAGAAAAAAAACACACAAGCTTACTCAGCTGGCAAGAAGGTGTCATGCCCAGGACTAGCTTAACAAAGGCAGTCAAAAAAGCCATTCTTCAAACTGTTTTTTCCTTCTTCTTTTTTTTTATTATCAAGAGCCACAAGTGGATACTTTGACACTGGTGAACTCTCCCGAAATGCCATCAATCATCTCACTGCCACTGAGGATTTTCCCCTTTGTGGGGATTACTTCTTGTTGGTTCTACGCCCTTCAGGCATACTGCAACTCGACTACTTAATCATTCACCCAAATCTCGCTATCCCACAGAGATAAAGAAAAATAAATATTGTTATCATTAAAGGACGGAATATTGAAGCTGATAAAAGATCTGATGCATCACCAGTCTGCCAGCAAAACAGCAGATCCACTCCCAGGCAGCCAAGCAGTTGGCACCGAGCGGATAACAGCGTGGAAATGACGCGTGCATTGTGTTATGGTGGAACGGTGGTGGATAAAAGGCCTATTTTTCAGCCCGTCATCATGTGGGTTGCGCTAATCCTATCTGCCTTCCTCCATGTGAGCCCAGAGAAGCTGGAGCGGTCGGACGTGCGCGCGTGCGCATCCCGCGCGTAGGATCTTTCACTAACTTTATCAGATAGCAGGAGAGTCCGTTGCTTTGTTGTTCTGCAGCGTGTGGGCTGTGGTCATCATCGGCAGTAAAAGGTCATGTCTTACGCTTTTTCTTCCCAGCGTCTTGCCTCACATCCTCTGCCCACAGCATGTGTCTGTATCTAGGGTGTGGCTTGTCATCCTACGCAACCAAACAGCACTATCATTGCCGGGTCCGCTTTTCTGCTTGTTCATTCATCAGCTCTGTCTCAGAGTGTGTGGGTGTGTCCGTTTGCTGGGGTCCCTCACCTTTTCCTCACCCCATTTCTAGTTCTCTCTCCCCCGCCCACCCACAGTCTGTCTGAGCTGTTCAGAGACCCGACCCTTGTGGCCCCCTGCACACGGGGCTCCCCGTAGCCTCGCGTTATCGGTAGGATCTGCGTCTGTCTGTGTCTGCCAGTGCAGCTAGACGCAGGAGGAAGCAGGATGCAAGAGGATCAACTGTAATCTCACTCTGTGCTTTGTTCCACACAATCCCAGGCCCATCACTGTATTCTCTACTTGCTGGCCCACCACTGGACATTTACATGTGCCAACAATCACATCGCTACTGGCCCACTTAGGTGAGAGTTCAGAGAGAGAGAAACAGCGAGAGGGAGAGAGTCTTAGTGGGTTTTTAAGGCAGAGACACCGGTTTGGAGGGAGAAGATGCTAAGAGACGTGGGGCTTTATTTTGACTGTGTGATGATGAGTATCACCAAATATGAAAATGTCAAGTCTGGAGGTTTCTTTTGTAATGAGAAGGAGAAACATGTCATCAGTGGCATATTTGACTCGTTGATTATAGTGGTGAGGATAATGATATCTTCGTTGATGCGCTGTGGGATCCGCACACATCTCGGTAAATATGTTTCCGCTGAAGATGAAACAAATTCAAGTAAAGATTGAAATTGAGGAAAATCCTCGACATTGTCCTCGCGTGAACTTGATGAATGCTTCGTAGAGCGCGCAGCGGCCTACGTTTGTAGATGTGTGCAGGTGAGGTCCTGATTTGGGCTCATTATTAGGATGAAAGGGTGGGAAGAAGGATTTGTGCTTGTTTTAGCAAGCCTCAGCATTCAGTCAAAAAGCTTTATCTTCACCTCAGGCAGATCAGAGGAGAGAAAGGATGCTTTTGAAACGGTTTTGTGCCAGCCCAATTTTCTGTGCCTGGGAGGCAGCTTACCTAAATTCTCAGAATTTAATAGTGCACCGGCAAAGTTAAACACCCTCATAATTGTTTTTAGCTTTTCTTCTCAAAGCCCTCCTCATTATATGAATCAAACTGGAGGACCTACAGTGAGCGGCCGTGCCAAAGCGTGTCACTTCCTCGGCTCTGTGATGTGAGTTCTCTGAGAATGTGGAGCCTAGTTCTGGTAAAACAATATTATTTTATTGTACAGGAACACGGCTGTGCTAATTCCTCAAGCTGCAAACCTCACGGACCACAACTTTGTCTATAATTTGCTGGGAGCATATGTTCATAGCAACGGTACATAAAGCGGAACGGAAAACAGTAGTAGAGAGCGCAGTAGTCAGTTCAGCGAGTGGTACACAAAGCGAGGGGTTTTCCTCCAACTTTCTTCCCCTTCCATGGGGCCCTGGAGACAGGATTCCAGCACCAGTATGGCTTTGGTTAGAGCTTATTCTCAGTATTTTTTGGTGTCATAACTTTATTATATGTGCACAGTGACGTAAAATAACTTTGTTATGTAGTATCCATGAACTTGCATGTGCTCACAATGTTTTAAAAGCGGTATCATGTTTCCATTTGATTCACCGGAGCTGCAGAGTGTGTTTCATGTTCTGATTTTAATGCACGCTGCTTTGTTTTTGCTTTTGAAAATGATGACCTGGAGCTTTTATTTCTGGGTTTTAGTGTTTTGATTCAATTTCTATAGTTTTGCTGCAAGACGGGGGAAAAGTAAGAGAAAAAAAACATGATGTACATGTTACTTGAGAAACAGCACTCTGCAACTTCCATATCTGCTTTAAAAAAGGTTTGGCATCGTGTTTTTTATCATTACTATTATCATTATTCTTATTATTATTTTGTATCTTGTGAAAATCCCACCATATGTGTAAAGACTCTTGGCCACCAGCAGGTGACACTTTTTCCTTTGTTCACTGTGGGCCATTTGTCTGTGACAAGATGTTCTTACAGGTAATGTGTGAATGTGATGTGAAACTTGAACTTTGAGTGTGTCGCTGTGTTGTGGAGATTTTATTTCTTATGCAATCTACTCTCCACCCCCAATCCCACCCCATCCCTTGTGTCCCCTGTGGGAGTGAGTGCATGTCTGGGATGAGGGGTCTTTAAAAGGCTTTCCCCTTCACTGCTCCAGCAACAGCAGGCTTGGCCTGTGTGGAGAGGCAATTCAGCCACCCTGCTGGAAACCTGCCGGTTTCTGTGTGTACTTCTGTGTATGTATGTGTGTGTGTTTTGCTGTTGTTTGGCACCCCCTCCCCACCCCTTCCCTACCAGGAATCCAGCCTAAACTACTTCTCTCCAGTCCTTTTAGTCTACTGCATGTCTTTACCCATCCTCTGGCTCACCTCACCTTTACCGTAACCGAATCATACCTTTGCTGTGATGTTCTGTAAAGCTTGATGTCTGCATGTTTCGCTACATCTTTCTTAGGCTGTACACCTTCCGTATGTATCACATTGTGCAATCGGAATTCTCAGAATCCCAAACATGTTTTATGGGGAAGCGTGCTGACGAGGACAGAAGGAATTTGTTTCTGGCTGGCAGGATTAGTAAAGGAAATTAGCTCAGCATCTCCACTAGCTGCTTTGTAAAACATCAGGTCAGTCATAATAGTAACAGATGAATGCGATAACCTTTAGCAAGTCTAGGTTGTCAGGCCATTTCTGCCCTCGCTTGACAACATGACTGACCTTGGCCTGGTTTTTGGAGAGAAAAGGGCGCTCTACAGCCAATTCTGTATCCAAGCCCCTTCAGTATATCTTTTCCCTTTCCTCTCCTGTCAACAACATATCTTTACTATGGCCTGTGAACAGAGAAGAAAGTTGAGGTCAGCGGCAATGTTACTACATCAGCTTGTCTATAGTACACAAGTGCTGCCTGTATAGTATCCCCGGTTGTAAATCTTCTATGCTGTGTCATGTGAATTCTGGCTAGCGGTGTGCCTGCCTCCGTCTCTAAACACAGATTGCAGTTTTAGCGGCAAGCCACTACATCCAGAGACTTCTTTTTATGTCCTAGTTTCGGCAGATGGTCAAAAGACACGGCGGGCCATTGCAGCGGGAGCCGCTGTCCAAAGTGGTGTGGTCAGGTAATGTGAAGGCCAAAGCATACTGCGTCAGTATTTCTGGTTTTAGCCCCCAATGCAGGGCTGTAACAAAAGATTTTATGTCTGCATATGAGCTCCCTTACCTGTTCTCAGTGAAACAAGCCTGATCTTCTTGCCTGCTTTCTTGGCTGCTACAGCAGACACTTGCCACTAAACTCCATTAGACATCTGGTTTAATATTCCCCCATTCTTCTCTCCTGGATGTTTCCAAGTTCATTGAGGTTTTTCTGGTCACTCCAATTTTCCACTGGCAGCTAGCAAGGCTATCCCAGGGTGGTTCCTCCTGGAGTGCTGTCAGGACTCTGGGGCCAGCCTCTTTTGGGGCTTTTTGCTGCTGTTATGGGTGCATTTTCTCCTTCAAAATTTCATCAGATGCACATCTGTTCGGGGGCCTCTTTCTTTCTCCAGAACACAGGCATTTAAAAAAAAAGATGTTGCACACGCAGGATGCACATGCTACACCTTTGCATTGCTATATTAATGTAACTGAACCAGGCAGTTCAACAGCAGAATATAATCTTTGGTGTCTAGACTCTGACTCATCGCCCACTCTAAATATGATACAAAAATTGGGAGTGATGAGTAAACATCCACACAGAGCCTACAGGTTGGGTTGGTGAAGGGGGTTGACATATTAGGGTAGTGCACTGACATGTCGGAGGGAGAGATGGGAAATTCTGTAAGTAGACCACCAAACTGAGAGGAGGGGTGTTTGGGATATGACATGTGGAGACTGAAACATGCTAGCGTGCATAACACAGTGTGGCTGGAGTTGCCTGTCTGAACTGGCTTCACTCCACTTATTTTGTTTCCATCTTTGATTTATGAGTCAGTCACTTTTCGGGAAACTTAATGAAAGCATTCTCTATTCTGATTGTCATCATTGCCCCACTAATAGCATAACTCATTGAGTACCACCCTTTCTCTGGAAACTGCCTTTATCCTGTTTTAAACATTACAGCGATGCTCTGTTTGTGCATCTATGTGTAAACGAGCTTTTAACAGTGTATGCGCGCAAGGGTGGAGGGAAGTGGAAGTGTGTCGTGTTATTTTATTATGTGGCCGGTCAGGGAGCGTTTGCATGTGTGTGTGTGTGCATGTGAACAGATCTACATTGCAGCTGTGTGACTGCATTTGTGTATGAGGTGGGGGCAGCAGAATGTCACCACAAGCTGGTGGGGCACAGCTCTGCTGCTAACCAAAGAAGCAAGTGGTTGTGAGTCAGTGCCCACCAGGCAAACCTGTGGCTATGGTATTAAGTCTACAGCACCAGTGCCAGGGTAGGAAATTAACAGTGGCTTTGGGTGAAAACATCTCTGAGAGTTCAAAAATGCCCCCGAGACCAGAATAGGAGGTGTAAAAAGTCCCTCTAAAAAAAGAAGAGGAAATGAAATGGAAAACAGCTGCAAATGGCTGCATATTAGCAGTAAATTTAGGAGTACATAAAGCACATTGCTTTTGAAATGAAAAAAAAGTTGAATAAAAATGTGTACACATAAGCTTTAGCGGATAACACAAGCTATCGAGTGTTTGCTTGGCGTCCATAAAGTCGTTTTTGTCTTGTTTCCTTATAATTTTCACTTCATTTGTTGTATTTTTGTATTTAAAGGCTAATCAGTGTTTAGAACATATAGTCAAATACACTGAAACTGTCTACAATGTATAAAAAAATAATACATAAAAAAATAGAATTCTATCCAAAGCCTACAAGGATGCTACCATAATTTACTCATAAATAAATAGGTTTCTACAGATGATATGATCAGTTATTTTGGCCCTTTGAACTCATATTTTCTGCAGTGTGTTTTGGCAACCAGCAGAAATACAGGAAAGAGGGGATTCTTGAGTTCATGTGGTTGCCTGCAAGAAGCATAAGAAAAACAGTTTTTGCAGTGACTCCAGACATGCTTGCAAAAGTATAGGATAAGTTTGACTATCATATACATTAGTTTGGAGGCGGTATATTGAACACTTGTGACAAGTTCTGCATGTACAACTTTATATTCGGCCATTCATTTGAAAATTTACATCAAGCTTTTATGTTCACTATTTTAAAAAATCGAGCCTGTTGAAACTGGATGATTCTTTTTGATAGGTCATGTACTGTGACGTTTGCAAACTACCGAACACAATTAACCTCTGAGAACTGCTGGGAAAAGAAAAGGATAAACTGGCATGGAGCTTTTGGCCCTCTGAAGTGCAGAACAACAGAACACATTTTACCTAGAGTGATTCCAATAATTGCGACTGAGTACATTACACAACACACATCAAAGACTTACAAAACATTCTTCTCCACAGGCTGAAAGGCCCCTTAAAACACTCTTTGGTTAGCCTTTTTTCTGAGGATTGCCTCCTTCTAGATTACTGCCACTTGGAGGGAGACCAGGGTTGTAATAACCCCCAGTCCTTCCTATACCCCGAGACGATGTCTTTTAAGTCAGATCCCTTTGTAGCCATTAGGGGAATAGTAGAGTTATTTCAGATATGCAGGAAGTGAGTGGAATTGTATGGTATGGTTATTGTCACCGTCCTTTAAGCTAAAGCGTACCCAGGCCCTTTACATGTTGTTTTTTTTTTTCTCTTATTGACACAACAAGAAGTCTATACCTCGGGCATTGGCATTCTCAATTTTTTTCCCAAGACATTGAGTCTATTTTTTGGTTTTTAAGTGATGACAGTGCACATAGTATTTTATCTAGTGACATAAGCCCAAGTAGAACTTTTTAAAGAACAATAACAACTAATCTAAACCTTCAGTTTGAATGCTTTCATGGCCAGTAAGCATGCATTGTCTTTAAAGCCTGAAGTCAGACTATGAAACATAGGTAGAATTAATCTTGCTAGGTTTAGCAGCTGCTCTTATCTTCTGAGGTCCTGGTGTTATCTGATTTAGGCACCACAGGGCTTCCTTTCTTGTCAGTGATCAGTATCAGAGTCAGCGAGACCTGCAGACCCCAACTGTGTGCAGTGTGGGCAGCAGTACAAGGTGCTCCTGTGGAGGAATTCAGCACTTTGGACAGCACCTAACCCAGCTCTCCCCACACTGGAATTCCAACACTGCACTCTTGCAGGCTAGGTCCAAGGAATTTGTGGTGGGAAGTATGACCACATTTCTACCAAGGTACAGAAGGCAAGCTGTTCATGAGAGGAAAGCAAAATGGTGGCTTATCGAATGATGGGAAAGATTCTGAATATCTGTGGTGTTGTCAAAAATCAAATTCTCTGCGCTGTAAAATGCTGTGAGTGGAGCATTTATCAAGCGGTATCTGTTTTTCTTTTTCAGGCAGCCGGGAAGCAGCTTTTACCTATGCCATCACAGCGGCTGGGGTGGCCCATGCTATCACCGCAGCATGCAGCCAAGGCAACCTCAGTCAGTGTGGATGTGACAGGGAGAAGCAGGGTTATTATAATCAGGAGGAAGGCTGGAAATGGGGAGGATGCTCGGCAGACATCAAGTACGGCATAGAGTTCTCTCGCCGCTTCGTGGATGCCCGCGAGATTAGAAAGACCCCACGTCGTCTGATGAACTTGCACAACAATGAGGCAGGCAGAAAGGTAAAGAAAGATGTCATATACTTTCTTCTTCCTTTTAGCCTCGAAGTCACAAAAACCCCAGAAAATGCTTAAACAAATCTTACTTAAATTAATTACTTAAATATTATTTAAACTGTGCACAATAAATGTCTATCCTCAACAGAGCATACGTACTGTGAAGTGAATTTTTGCATTATCTTGATGACCTAACTTTTGTTTTTACCTCCAAACAAAGAAGATTACTCATTGGATTAAGCTTGTGTTTGGTGATCACGCTGATAAATGATACCGCAACGAATAAATGGACGTCTGGAGCAACTAAATAGAGCTAGCAGCACTATGGAAGTAGTTACACAGAACAATTGTTATTTATTCTTTAAGTCACTTGATAGCAGTTGATAGCATGGCATAACTGCCAGCCAAAGATACAAACAACTGGATGAATGGATTTAATGGCAAACATGTGTTTATCCATAGATGCAGAGATGTGTCCCAGACAAGCGGAGCTCTCCCAGATAAAGAGCTCAAAGTCGCAGACTTGTGACAAAAAGCTGCGATCAATCAACAGATCAGCAGTTTATTTCTTAGAGAACAGATAGCAGAACGTCAGAACGTTAACGACCAGGAAAAAAAAGACAGAGAGAGTGTGGGAGGTGAATAAAAGAAAAAAGACAATACTAAGTTGAAAAATGGATCTAATTAATAACTTCAGCTGTATAATGTTCACTGGGAAAATGGAGCCTTCCCAAGTGGTTGCCAGATGGAGGACTGCCATTTATCCTTTCCAGTTCCTTTCATGGAATTATGAAGTGTAAAGTCAGGAACAGGATATTATTGCAGTTGTCTGCACAATACCAAAACATGTCACTGCCATTTGACTGCATCTATTCAGGGTGTGAAAGCAGGCCGACAATGCTAGTGTTAACACAGCAGACTGATAGGGTCTACGCTGCATGCCATGGTACTGGCAGCTCTCTAGATTAGAGCTGGCACTATTGCCGCTTTGCTCTTTGTAGCTCAAAAAAATTAAATGCTATGAAGAAGTGTCAGATTCTTTTTTTGTGTGCATACTGAAGGAAAGCTAAAAATCTTTCTTTCTTAGAGTTTAAGAACTTATAAGGACACAGAGATTTGGGCCTTCTCTGATTGTACCTCACTTTGTTTGACGATGCATGCACAGTTACTCCAAGAGTGTCAACTGCATCACATAGGTATTAAATATTTTAAAAAAAAAACATCCAAAAGTTAAAGACAGATAGGAGTCTTATTGGAAAACCAACACTGATCCGATCAGTCCATCTGCAATTTGCCAGATGAAAGCACATACATATGCATCGCTATATATGTAAACTGGATTTTATGTAGTTACATCTGGATTTTGTTCAGATGTGAAGCCTTTTAAATGACGAGCGTAAGAGGGCTTTGTTGATTGTTACTATTACTCTTATTAATGAAAAAACAAACCAAAAGAAGTCTACATGCAGATGTGTGTTTGACAAGCCATCCCAGGGCATCTCAGTGCATCTGTATGCGGTGATGTGTATCTGGTCATATTGGACTAATCAGTAACAGATCAGAGGCTTTGATGGACACACTTTAAGTAAATGTTTCCATACATATGTCAGACTCCTTATGCCAGACATTCCTTGTGGTTTTTGTGCAGCGCATTTTTGGAAATCCTCACTCTGTATTAATACTGGAGGCAGGCTTGACATCTGATCCCAGCTTTTATGTAGTCGGGAAGGCTCAGTTTTTAAAAAAAAAAAAATCAAATTTCCTCAAACCACATGAGTGCATAGACAAGACAGAGAGAGCTATATAGCATCACTTGTGTACATTTCATAAGTGTGTGATAGAAGTGATGACTTGTGCTGTTGGCAAGGCGTCATTCCAGGAAAAAGCTGCACAGCCACCCAGCAACAACAGAGACGCCCGCTTTGCTCAAGCAAATGAAGAGTTTTTAGAGTCATGGCAGATTTGTTAGCAGCGGGTTAATAGGACTCAACTAAACGACACCCCCGTGATTTCTCTGTTCCTTTGTCTTTTAGGGAAAAAAAGACTTTTTTTGTTTTTGTTTTTTGTTCTTTCTTACTCTCAAGGGACAAAGGATTGACACTTGAATACTGACAACAGCACGCAATATTTACCACATGCCGCGGGATTAGGGAGCAAAGAGAAGACTTTCTGCCCTGTGTGTACCATATGTTGGAGATAAACCAACAAATCTTAAGACCAAACCTAAGGAAGGGAGTTACACAAAATAAACTGTCATATAGTCACGTCTTATGATTGTAATATAACATAATACATCAAAATCTTACCCATATGGGAATAATGCTTTATTTATTTGTCACAATATTGGTTAAGAACCCACTTAAACCATGTGTGTTCCAGCTGTAAACGATTAATTGAGTTTGCCTGTTTGTACACTGCATGCGTAACACATTTAATTGCACAATGGATTCAAATTTCCAATGGCGATCGAAAACATATGAGATATTTTTGTTTCTGCATCACTGATATGTTTTATGGAAACCACAGGCAAAATTACTACTATAGGATATTTCTTGTAAAAGCTAGAAAAATGCTTTATATTGTAAGGAAAGGAGAGAAAACACCAACAATCAGATGTGAGCAAACACTTGGCAACAGTGGGAAGAAAAAACTCCCTTTTAACAGGAAGAAACACAGAGGGGCAGCCATCTGCCATGACTGGTTGAGGGTGAGGGAAGGGAGATGCGATGACATGCACAATATAAATGAATGACCTGTTGTCTCTACCACTCCTCAGGTTTTAGAAGAAAGGATGAAACTAGAGTGCAAGTGCCACGGCGTCTCGGGATCCTGTACCACTAAAACATGTTGGACTACTCTTCCGAAATTCCGCGAGATTGGCTACGTACTCAAGGACAAGTACAATAAAGCTGTGCACGTGGAGGTAGTCCGGGCGAGCCGACTGCGCCAGCCCACCCACCTCAAGGTAAAGCAGACTCAGGGCTACCGTAAGCCCATGGAGACAGACCTCGTATACATTGAGAGGTCGCCCAACTACTGCGAGGAGGACGCAGCCACAGGGAGCGTGGGAACCCAGGGACGCCTGTGCAACCGCACCTCACCACATACGGACGGCTGCGACCTTATGTGCTGCGGTCGGGGATACAATACACACCAGTACACAAAGGTGTGGCAGTGCAATTGTAAGTTCCAGTGGTGCTGCTTCGTCAAATGCAACACATGCAGTGAGAGGACGGAGGTGTTTACCTGCAAATAAGGACATGAAGAGCTCAGTGCCAGAAAAAGTGACGCGCAAAGGACTAGCTAAATGAGGAAGAAGCGGGAGAACGAGCAGGAAGGTGTGTCTTCGAGATTTTGAAGCGAAGAAATGGAATTTACACTATCAGCTCTTCGAGGCATCGTTTTGCACAGCAGAATCTATCTAATTGCTTTTCCGAAAGTAAATTCTAATTATCAGTAGGTAATACCCCCAAAACTTTACTGTCACATTGAGGTTGTGCTTATGTACTGATGTATCCGCAGTGAAGTTGGGACTACGTGTAAAGAATGAGACCCTCGGTGGGAACTGTGCTTTGCACTCTGGGATTTGTAATGGTTCGATTGCAATATAACCAGACTTGCATGGAGAGGAACTCACAGTAACCTGGGAGTTGATCGAAGTGACAGCCATTGTTAAGTCTTTGACGAGAAACTCTTTGTGGGTTTTGTCATTTTTTCACTAACGGGTGGGGGCATAAGTGAATCTTGACATGAATGAT